>NC_080571.1:14820701-15148271 GCF_030247185.1 Malaya genurostris | reverse complement strand
GGATTTATCGACAAGCGGATAGCGAAAAACATTAGCATTAGTCACTCACCGAAAGACCGAAGAATCGATATGTAGTCTGTGACCTCAATTTAAGTCACTGCTAAATGCCAACATTTGCCAATCATGATTTACAATGTATCCGATAAAAACCGAACTCCCTACCCGTGTTCGGTACGGTTTCTACGATTCTTCAGCAAATTCTGCCCGCCGGAGTGACTCATGAGCGAATTCCGAATCTCCGTTTGGGGGCCCAGGATCGGTGTTTTTTTTTTCTTTTCTTCGCTTTTGTCTTTCATCTAGTTTCAGTTATCGCCCGCCCGAACACGCCCTCCAGCAGGCAGTGCGCAAGTTCGTAGGTCGAATGACCCGACGGAATTTCCGAACCCCACTCGCCTAGTCCTAGCATCGACAAGCCCCGGTTTGTTCCCATCATGATTAGGCGCCACGATCGAAACAACGCCCCAGTAGTTTACAAATTGCTTGCTGCTACTTTTGACAGCTCGCACGCCGGTTGGTCCTTGCCCAGTAGTAGGCTGTGATTATCCGGGGTAGGCTCGTTTTACCGCACGAACGGTTCTTAGCTGCGAGTCGTGAAATCCGGTAGGTGCGAGATCAGCTGTCAGAACCGTCGTCGAGCTTTTGTGGCAGACTGATTGGCACTGGCATATGATAACCGGGTCCGACGGTTTTCCCCGGTACAGAGCACGTATGACTTTCAATTATATCCAGTGTGTCAGCTGTCTGTTTGCGTTGTGGCGCACTTTGAAATTGAAATATAGCCCGAGAACAATTGGCCAGAATCGATTTTCTATGATCGTAAATTCCAGGAAATAACATTTGCCAATAGATACAGAGATGAGGTGATCAATTATTCTTCGAACGAAAACCCATTGGCATAAGACACTCTCGACTCTAACGGCAATCCGATCGCCTACTAATCGATTCAATAATTTGTAACTGTGCAAATGGTGCTGGAATTTGCGAACCAGTCCCAATCTTCTCGATCGGCATCTGCGATAATAAAGTACACGGCAATTGCCACTATCGGAACCGATTAATCGGCAAATCGAGGATTCTACCGTCGCGATGCCATCAGAGGATAACAGAATCGCCACCACGATCAACCTTGAAGGGGAGTCGTCGTCGTCGTCGTCGTCGTCTTCGTCGTCGTTGTCTGCATGCCTGTCAGGTTGCGCTATGGCAAGTGCGGCGATAAAATCGGTTCAAATTATGATCCAAGTAGCTTCTGGGCTTTCTCGATCGGTGTCAGAATCGCAGATGGCCGGCCGATTGGGAAAGGCGACAAGTAGGCGACCGCGAATCATCCTCCTCCTGATCCTGCTGCCTCAAATTATCGCGTCACGGCGAAGCAAAAATTAACGCCACTTAAAATGTATTCAAATAAAACTTTTAATTAATCCATTCCAATCGGACCGCACCGCGAAGGCCGCTTCGGGTCAGCAGCGGCAACGATGACGACGACGACGACGATGGTTAAGTCCCTAGTTTACGATTATCGATTTGTCAACGGAATAAACTAGATAAATGTGAACAGTGCTGAGTGCGGCGATTTTTAGCATCGTGCGTTCCAATCGGAATCATCTTGTTTCAATTCATATTTTATGCTTAATCGTAGTGCATACATTAAATTGTTTTTATTTTTCTGCGCGAGGTAAAACCGCTAAAAAGCATAGCCCGGTCTAATCTGATGGTGCCAAAAGCAACAATCTAAAATATGACATGTTTCAGTAGAATCACCAGAAGAAGTTGTTCGTATGCTTGTCGGTTACTGGAGAGTCGAGTCATTTCAAACACTCCACGGGGCCAGTGGACGGGGACTTGCCGGATCACATCACGATTCCGTGGTAGATGTCGCTGATGAATGCACAATTAAATTACCATGAACACAAATCCAGTGTCGCCGAGCGGCCCCTTTCTCAGCTCGGTGGTCTTGCCTATCAGGTAAATTTATTCGTGAGGAAACAGGTTACAGGCTTTCCCGGTCTATGGGAAATTGTTGGAGAAATAGTTTACATGCATCCCCAAAATGGTGTCATTACAGCATTCTGTTACTTTTTTGCAAAAGCTTATTTCGTACCGTAGTCAACAATGCTTTCAAAAAGCGGACAACAAACGTTCTTTAAACTCTTCCATTACCTTGTTGATAGTGGATAAGGCCACATTCAACAGTTTTGCCTACTTGAAGAAGAAGTGGTGCTGCGAGTAGTTCGAATTTTTGCGATGCATGAGCGAAATTTTTTCGTTTTGCTCTAACAGCTTCGATGCCCTTTCTTCTACAGAAGAGTAAATGTCGCAATCATATTTAAAATTAGAGTTACGCAGATTTTTCAAACCACTACTTTCAAAGTATTTGTACCATGTGCCTGACAGTCAACAAAAATTCCCGTTCCGATTTCGAGTTCCCATTTCGATTATTCTATAAAACGTAGCTTGCGATTGGGACTGATGTCCACGTCTTTAACAGACGACTCTTTTAGTTGGAGCCACCATCACTAAGTATTCTAATAAAATCGGTCAATGTGCCTGCGGGAAGATTATTGCATTACATTTCCGACCGTTCACTGTCTTGCTGTTCCTTCAGGAAAGTGGAAGCTGAGGGTAACGAATGAAAACTTGACCGCTACAGTGTATAAACTAGGGAATAGAATTTAGACAAAAAAGTGCATTCATTATAGTGACATGACAACCTGCTATTGAATTATTTCATTTGGATCCGACTTCCGGTTTCGGAGTTATTGGGTAATATATGAAAAATAAGATTAAAATGTGCACTCAATTTTCTCAAATATAGCTTAACGGATTTTTACAAACTAAAATACATGTCTTGGAATTGTTTAAAATTTTCTAGAACATTTTATTCGGATTCGACTTTCGGTTTCGGAGCTAGAGTGCGATAAGTGGGACATTTTCTATTTCATGAGTATAATTTTCACAAACGATGGCAAAAACAAGTACAAATCCCATAAAACTGACTGATAACTTTTTCTAGTCTGCAGAACTTGTTAGTATATAAACTTAATTCGACAGGACTGGTCCCCCATTTCCTGTTCCGGAATCACCGAAGTGTAGGTAGTGAATAAAAACTCCAAATGTAGAACTCACAACGATTTCTCAGCGATGGTTTGGATTTTCACAAATTTGAATTTAAATTTCATCCGGATCGGACTTCCAGTTCCGCAATTACAAAGCTTTCCAACCGCCATAAAAAATGACGATTCACAACTGATACGCATACGATACGAGCAGACACGGAAGAAGAAAACACAACTCGCCTTTACTAATGAAAACTAACACCTAAGCTGATTACGAGAATTATTATTATTATTATTATATCGTTTATTTATACCCGGTTTTAACCTAGTTGCGGTCGTTCACCGGGTATTACGAAAATTGATATCTATGTATTCAGCCTTGTCCCGGGTTGGCGGTTCAATGCATAGGGCGCTGGTCTTACAAACCAGTTGTCGTATGTTTGAGCCCCGACCTGGAAGGATTCGTAGTGTCAGTAGAATCGTAGCACTAGCCATGCAATGGTTCTATACACTCTAAATCGGCTGCGAAGTCTGTTGACACAGAAGGTCAAATCCACCACAGGAATGTAATACCAAGGCTTTGTATTCAGCCTAACAATGCAAACAGCATTATATTTGATCGGAAATGATTTTATTGTTCTTATAAATATTCTTATTCCCTACATGATCAATACACTTTTGTATACGCTTGAGCCAATTTTCGTAACATTTTTTCCACTCTTTTTTAGGCACCCCACAAATATGGTTATTGAACGTTTCAACAGCTTCTTCAGGAGTATTGAATCGCTCTCCACGCTGTTTATTCTTCACGGAAGGTAACAAACAGAAGTCTTTAGGTGCCAAGTCAGGATCATATGGCGGGTGGCCCTTCAATTCCACATTTTGGGTGCTCAAATATTCGGTTGTATGAGCCGATATGCGAGAGCTTGCACTATCGTGATGTAGAACAAATTTTCGTCTTCTGTTTGATTTCCTTATTTCACGAAAAACTTCTGGCAAATGAACCATTTTCTTTGAAGTGTTTCGAACGCGAACAACTTTTGTTGGATTTGGTTCTTCGTGGAACACCCCTACAGTCGACTGCTGTTTAGTTTCGGACTCATATGAGTGAATCCATGTTTCGTCATCTGTGTAGATGTTATACACCAAATTTGAAGCACCATAATTGAATCTTTTTCTTTCCTCAGATATACCGTAAGCGATCTCACAAACTTAGTTTCAAATTAAAGATCTTATAATGCCATACAAAGCTGTAGAATTTCATCCGAACTTCTGGTTCCGGAATTACAGGGTGAAGAGTGTTAGAAAATGTATAGCGTCACTTTAAGCGGCGAAGCTAAAAAGGTGAAAATAATACTAAACTGGACTCGAAACTATTCCAACCGCTAGTCATGGTGGTGCAAAATTGTGTAAAACTTACCGATAAATCCATTGAGTTGGCAGATCTTGTTAGTTCCTACTTTAGGACTATTAGTCCCGGGTTTTCGGTTCCGAAAGCACCGATAATAGTGAAGGAAAGCTCCAAAAACGGAACTCACTTCGATTTTTCAGCAACGGTTAAATCGATTTTCACAAATCTTGATTCAAATTGACGTTCTCATTGCCCTAAAAGATACTGCGCAATTTCTTTCAGATCCGACTTCCGGATCAGAAATCATATGGCGATGAGTGTCAAAACTTTCAAACCGTCATACAAAATGACGACGCGAAACCGGTACGCATCGTATGTGCTGGTATGGAAGAAGAAAATACCACCGCCTTCACTCCGTTCGCAGCTTGTTTTCGTATAGCGTGCTGAGTTACCACATTTTAATATTTATTTTTTCAGAAAAAAAGTATATCTGTAACGGGGATCAAAATTCTGTATTGAAAATCTGTACATGAAAATGATAAAAAAAATTAAAGCGCAATGAAATGAAAAAGTCATTAAATCGAATCTGAAACCGACAGATACTTTATGTTTAGAGGTAGCGTTTTGTAATGTAATTGGTAATCATTTCTGTTTAGTACCTTGAATCAAGACCAAGACCACCATCTTTACATTTTATCAGAAAAAAGTTTAGAAAACATAAATAACTACGATAAAATAATTGCAAGAAAAGTTAATATAGATAAACCGTAAAGCAGATGGGACCATTTGTACAATTGTTTACAATTCTTGATATTTTCTGATATTTAATTTGTACCCACTTGCTAATATTATCACTAAATCATGACAATGCTTATATTCTTGTATACTTTTGCATTTCACATATAGAAAGGTTATGCAATCACTTGAAAAATTAACTGGTGAAAATTTGCCCGGAGGGTTATGTGTCGAAACAGAAACAGTTAGTCAAGCTGACGAATGTCTGTGTGTCTATGTATGTATGTTTGTGTGTGAGTATGTGTCAAACAATGTCAATCATTTTTGTAGGAGACGGTTTGACCGATTTTCACAAACTTAGGCTCAAATAAAAGGTCTCATAAATCCCATGGGTTACTATTGAATTTCATCCGGTTTCGACTTCCGGCTCCGGAACGATAGAGTAATGTGTGTTTAAAATTTCAAATCGTCATTTAGTGCGAAGATGCAAAATAAACAAAAAGTATTATTAGCCTGACAGAACTGCTTACAAATTGAAAAGGTTACGTTAGTACCCAAAGTAAGTTTCTAATTTTATTCAAGTTTGAAAAAATATTTTTCTTTACAGAATCTTCTAGTAGTATTTTTGAATATATAAATAATATGAGAAAGGCATCATTACACCACTAGGTCAATTAAATAAGATATTCTTCTTCTTAAATTGAACAAGATTGTGCTTAGTGACATGTTTGCCGGACTGGCTTTCGGCGAATTAACCAGGTCCTTTCGGAACCGGAAAACGGGTAGCATCATGAGTAAAGTGGAGTAGTAGAAATTTCTAACAATTTCAGCAACAATAATCTCGAACTTCACTGCTGGCGGGCCCAACGTTAACCACGAACAATGTTTACTGTACGCACAGATAAGCAAATGACAACTGTGTCAGGAAAAAGTTCTACAACCCGTGTGAATAGTAAACAATGATAATAATTACAAATTTTTCCAACATATCTTGTGTTGATGTTTCTGTGCAGTCAAATGATACTTGATGTTTTCTTGATATTTCATTCAAGGAATCAAAAAACAGTATTTTTTTTGTTTAGAATCAATATTAGTTGTTATATCTTGATTCGCTATCGGTGAAATTTTTTTCAATTTCATTAGGTACAACTGATTCAATAACTCTTCAAATAAAAATCAATTGAATAAACTACATCAGAATCAGATAAGAGAAATGTTCATGATATTATTCTATTCTGAATGCTAGAATATCAAATAACTGAAAATATTGTTTTCTATAAACAGTTTGTTCTTGGTTTGATATTACAATAACTGAATTTATTATTTTGTTGCTCGTATGCCATGCAGACTTTATTATGATATTTGATATTTTAACTCTTATTTCAACCAAATGAATGTTAATTTCTACCATAGTTGTTATATAAAAATTTGCTAGTGGTTTGTAAATGTCTTATTACCGGGGAGAACACTGCAGTCTTTTATACGCGGGGGATATGAACCACGAAATGTCGAGATTTGGCGTAATCACGAAAAATATTCTTTTGAAAAAAATCGAAGTGTCAGAGTTGACTTAGCAAAAATCCAGGATAACATCAGATCTCGACACTTTGTACATTCCTAAGACAAAACAAGATAACTGCATAACTTTGAAAAAAATCGCATAGAAAAACCGCGTAACTTCGAAAATCCTCGTAAAAAACCGTGTGGAAAAAGATCTCAGATTCAGATATATAAACGTGTTACGAGTTGTCAATTTCCGATAAGTGCCTGATAAGATCATATTTCGAATATTATTTTATAATTGTTAATTGAATCAAACATTTTTGATTTGAAATAGCACTAGATCCAAAGTTCTGTTTTCGAGTGATTGTACATCATTTACATACCCGCATACAAATAAATTGGTTCCTAAAATTTGATAAAAGATATCGATTTTGATTAGTATTGGGTTTTAAAACCGTACCGAAACACCTTCATACTATTTCGAAAGTTATATAGAGAGGTTCCCGCAGCATTGTACTAAACGACTAAACGTATGTAAAGATGGACTTTCCAGGATACAGTTTCTGTTTTAGCAAGCAATTTGCTGTAGTTGCAGTGAACAAAAAAGATTTTTTTGTCGCTAATGTATCTATAAACTCAAAGGAAAAATACCAAGTGGTATCGTGAAAGCGAAATTTCACCCGATCGGACAAAATGGGAAAATGTTTTGCGGAAACTAAAATAACTGACTAGAAATGCATCAGAGATCTAGAGTTAGTCCAAAAGATGATTCCAGGTACTTCGAAAATAGTGCACCATTTCATCGATACAAATACGGATTGGAACTGTCAACATTGAATCCTGAGATTTCGTAAATGAAACCGTTTCTTAATCCACCTGGTGATCTGATAAAGTCTTTCTATTTTAATCGTCTCATTGAAATATTCGTACGATTACATACATCGTCGGCCGTTTGTATTGTGAGTCTGTCAAATAAACTAATATCGAATTTCAAATGCATTCAAGACTTTCTAAATCGATTCAGGTATCTCCGAGAAATTTTTGCGCATTGGAAAGCACTGCGGTTTGTCGGTTACGTCACAGTAGACTGTAGACAGTAGACGATTCCGGAAACATCTACAACGGTGTTTAAATGCTCCAAAATGAAACTCAGACTGTTCTCTCAGAGATGGTTCGGACGATTTTCGTGATCCCAAGTTTAAGGTAGACGGTTTTATAATCCCAAATAAAATTCCAGAATTTCATCTAGATCAAACTTCTGGTTCCGGAACTACTGAGTTAAGAAACGAAGTGAAAGAAGGAAATGGTTTTAACTAGGTTCGAAACTTATTATAACGAAATTATTTTTCGGAAGTATTGGAAATAGTGATCAAAAACTAAAAAACCCTTCTTAATCCACCTAGTGGTGTGATAATGCCTTTCTCTTCTTTCATAACAGTCTCATGAAAATATGTTTTATACATTTATTAAATAATTTTAGATGCCAATTGATTCAGATTGATTCGAGTAGTTCACAAAAGCATGCTTTAGTGTTTATGTCACACAGTCAGCATCATTTTTCCAAACTAGTGATGACATTTGCGTTGCCTATTTGTATGAGAACAGTGATGCTAATCTAAAAAAAAAAGCCTTCTTAGTCCACTTAGCGAAATTTTCATATATCTTGAAAAATCACCATAGGGGGGAGTACATGAAATTTTCGAAATCGAAAAAAAATTTTTGATGCCAAAAGGCTTAGAATTGCATGAAACGTCGAGATTTAGTGTCATCTCGAAAAAAAATTTTTTTGAAAAAATCGACTTTTTGGGACTCCCAGAAAGTTGATTTTTTCAAAAAAAAATTTTTTTTGAGATGACACTAAATTTTGATGTTTTATGCAGTTTTAAGAGTTTTGGCATCAAACAAAATTTTCGATTTTGGAAATTTCATGTACTCCCCCCTATGGTGCTTTTTCAAGATCAAAAATTGTCAAACCTTTACCACCGGGCAGCACCCCTTGAGCATGTCCGATTTAGGTCAAATTTTGCATGAAGGCTTTTTTCGAGGTGCTTAAACTTTTGAGCACTAGAACTTAACGAAAATAGAGGTGATCCTAAAATTTTGGCACCCATATATATATTAGAGCGGTAAAAATCAACATGTTTTGTCGGTTACGTCACTTATACAATCATATCTCCGGAACCAAAAGTCACAGCCATTTGATCTTCGAACTTGATCAATGGTCCGATAGTAGCTTTCAATTGAGCCCAAGTTTGTTAAAATCGGTTCAGCCATCTCTGAGAAAATTGAGCGCGTTCAAATATCTTCGAAAAGTGCACACACATACACACATACACACATACATACACACACACATACACACACACACACAGACATTTTCCGATCTCGTCGAGCTGAGTCGAATGGTATATAACACTATGGGTCTCCGAGGCTCCGTTCGAAAGTCAGTTTTTCCAGCAATTCTAATACCTTTCTATAGAGAAAGGCAAAAAGGATCTACCTTACTTTGATGCTAGATGGCCAAATCGATTTTCACAAACTTATAGATTCAAAGGAAAAGTCTTACGATTTTCTACAGAATCCCTGAATTCGTTGTAGATAATAAGAAGTGCATCAAAAATAAGCTATCCACAAATTGATCCTTTATTGTACGAGGTTAAACTTGAGCATAATGAAAACCGGATGAAATTTAAGTTATTCCTCCACGAATTTTCGAACTTTTGATCGAACGCTTTTCATCAAATTCCGGACAAGTGTTGCATCGCATGTTTTGGACACTTGAGCCAAATTTTTTCTGAACTCCTGCATGTTCCCAGCTGCCTTACCAGTCTTCTTGAAGACCCTCTTCACGATTGCCCAGAAATGTTCGATGGGTCGAAGCTGAGGGCAATTTGGTGGATTGATATTTTTTCCAACACAATTTATACCCTTCTCCGCAAGCCAAATGAGAGTGGTTTTGGTATAGTGTACCGAAGCTAAATCCGGCAAAAACAGTGGAGGTGTACTAGGTTCTTGAATGAAGACAGCAATCTCTTCTGGAAACATTCAGATCGATAGATTTCTGCATTTATACAGGGTGATTTTTTAAGAGCTTGAGAACTTTTTTAAACAATAAAACGCATAAAATTTGCAAAATCTCATCGGTTCTTTATTTTAAACGTTAGATTGGTACATGACATTTACTTTTTGAAGATAATTTCATTTAAATGTTGACCGCGGCTGCGTCTTAGGTGGTCCATTCGGAAAGTCCGCTTTTTTATCGACAAATTTTGTTCAGCGATGAGGCTCATTTCTGGTTGAATGGCTACGTAAATAAGCAAAATTGCCGCATTTGGAGTGAAGAGCAACCAGAAGCCGTTCAAGAACTGCCCATGCATCCCGAAAAATGCACTGTTTGGTGTGGTTTGTACGCTGGTGGATTCATTGGACCGTATTTTTTCAAAGATGCTGTTGGACGCAACGTTACAGTGAATGGCGATCGCTATCGTTCGATGCTAACAAACTTTTTGTTGCCAAAAATGGAAGAACTGAACTTGGTTGACATGTGGTTTCAACAAGATGGCGCTACATGCCACACAGCTCGCGATTCTATGGCCATTTTGAGGGAAAACTTCGGAGAACAATTCATCTCAAGAAATGGACCGGTAAGTTGGCCACCAAGATCATGCGATTTGACGCCTTTAGACTATTTTTTGTGGGGCTACGTCAAGTCTAAAGTCTGCAGAAATAAGCCAGTAACTATTCCAGCTTTGGAAGACAACATTTCCGAAGAAATTCGGGCTATTCCGGCCGAAATGCTCGAAAAAGTTGCCCAAAATTGGACTTTCCGAATGGACCACCTAAGACGCAGCCGCGGTCAACATTTAAATGAAATTATCTTCAAAAAGTAAATGTCATGTACCAATCTAACGTTTAAAATAAAGAACCGATGAGATTTTGCAAATTTTATGCGTTTTATTGTTTAAAAAAGTTCTCAAGCTCTTAAAAAATCACCCTGTAGTTCCGGTAGTGTAAAAAATGGTTGACTTCAAACCACAGGAACATATTGCTTGCCATACCAGTACCATTTGACCGAATTTCTCCACTTGAATCGACCTGTCCGCATCGCTCAAATCCTCCCGAACGACGACAGTAAAGTATTGTGGACCTGGAAGGATTTTTGAGTCCTCCTTTACATAAGTCTCATCGTCCATCAAAACGCATGCATCGGGACACTTCAAAAGACGCGAATACAATTTCCGGGCCTTTGTTGCTGTTCGTTTTTTTCTGTTTTACAGTTTGTTTCGAGATTTTCTGCTTCTTGTAGGTCTTCAGGTGATTTCGCCTCTTGATACGCTGGATCATTCCGACACTCGTTCCTGCTTTTTTGGCCAAATCACGTATTGACACTACTTTGTTCTTCATGATTAGAGATACCACTTTCTGGTTCAGTTTCGGGTTGGAAGAACCAGGATTTCTGAATAGTGTTCCCCAAACTTATGAATAATAGTTTTAACACTGGCATGATAAATTCCAAACCAAACAACCGAGAAGCAAATATCAAAATTAAACAGTAGACATGATATTTGAAGAAGTTAAAAACGACATATCGTACTATAAGTATGTGAGTCAACTTGCAGTTGCAATGTGATCAATTTAATGAAAAATCTTCCCCTATAAGTCGGTTCAATCACGAAGTCAAAAATATTGCACCAAGAAATTTGCTAGAGAGGTGATTTGCAAATCTGAATAACTGACGGTTGACTGTTTTTTCGGATGATGTGGAATTAATTGAGAAAACTATTGAGTCTTATGAAACAGCAGCTATTTTTGTCCTAGTCCTATATCCAATTTTCAGAAAAGATACCCCGCACACCCATCCAATGTTAAGCTTTGATGCATTGCTCAACAAAAAAGCAGGCTGAAAAAAATGACTGATAAAAAGGAAAATAACGAAATTCGAGACCTAGCGACATCAATTCTCAATGACAGTTCTAAGTTCGCAACCTTCTCCGATCCGAGGCGATCGTTCTGCCAATTGGACTACTCTGGATAACTTAGAAAATTTTCCGGTAAAAAAGAACTTGGCAAATGATCTGACAGTGAACGGCAGGTGTGGTTAAGCATTCGTCGTAAGCCGATGAAATAATGTCGCACGCAAACATTTATTATTCATACCTAATGCTCGTATCCGTACTGTATTTTACAGTATTTTACTGTATTTTCGAGCCAAATACTGCGTACTGTTTTTTACCCTCGAATGTACTGTAATTTTCAAACCAAAAATTAATACAGCATTTTAAATCTTTATCGCATCGAATTTCGATTTGTGGTAGTGCAAAGTACCGCATAGAAAAAAACCACATAAAAAAAACGTATAACTGTGAAACTTCGCATAAAAAAAGACCTCAGTGTACATTTAAATAACAATTTTTCATTAATTATGCTTGTTCAGAGCGCGTCACAACAATTAAGCGAAATTTGATGATTAAAATCTCAAATATCTCAACCAAGAAGAATCATACGCTTTTTAAAAAAAATGTGTGATGAATAATTCATGCATTTTTTTTAGTTATTGTCTAACTTAAAAATGCCCAAAAAATGATATTTTAAAAATGAGATTATGGAATTTGATTATTTGATATCATTTGATAATTATTTGCTTTTAACGATTTGTTCAGTTTTGTTAAGGCGTAGAACCGTATTGAGCTAGTTTTACTTTTGATCAGTATCTATTGAGGTAAACAGGTTAAAAAATGATATACAACTGTGTGTTGAAAACCGTAAAATAGCTACAGCAGAGACGGGACTCGAACCCGTAGCAAGCTTCTGTCTGAGGAAATCGTTTTACCAATTAAGCTACCCTGCATGTGAAACACACGAAAAAACGGACTAATTGAGGGCTGAGAGGGTTGCTATAGAGAAATGACTGCAAATGAACGCCGTGACGCCCGAGCACAGCTGAACATACTCGGTTCTTTTGTTCAATTCGACTGTTTCTTCGTGTGTTTCACATGAAGGGTAGTTTAATTGGCAAATCCATTTCCCCGGATAGGTGCTGAATACGGGTTCGAGTCCACTCTCCGCTGTGGCTTTTTGCGGTTTTCACTATATAGTTGTATTTGCACCTCATTTTTTCAATCTGTTATGAAGATGCTGAGCAAATTTATTTGTTTTTTGTTCCTTATTCACTATTTTTAGAAAAATGAGTACTGTAAAATGTACTGTTTTTTCAAAGTCGATGTGCTGTATTTTCTTGATGTTTACGCCAAATGTACTGTTTTTCGTCAAAAAAATATATGCCAGCGTTATTCATACCAATCGAATATCTCTTTGTTTCTCCGGCTGACCAACGATATGTTAGATTTTGTTGTGTCTCTGTTGTATATTTTTCTTACCCAGATTTTGCTCGATAGAATTTAGAATTAACAATCTATTTGAACCTTGTAGAATTAAAAAAAACTAGTCTTTTCCACAATTTTTTTCAATTTGATGGGTAGTAGAAAGAATTATGTATCCAAAGTGGGCATACAAAAAAAATTTGGGAACCATTGTTCTAACCCATCCATCGATGACAACTTCATTTTCCGTGGACACTACTTCTTCTAGCATAAGGAAAAATCGGACACATCCGAATGTCTCACGTCACACCAATTCACACAAGTAGGTCACGACAAGCCTGAATTTTTTTTGTCGCCGGTGGAAGCTGCGCCTGTTTATAAATTCTTACACCTCACCTAGCTTTTCTGAAGTCCGCTGCCGATGGCACTCGAAAACATACACTCACACACACACACCCGTACATTGTTGACGGTCGGTTTCCATGGGCACGGCTGACAACCAGACGTCGTCGTTGTCGTCGTCACTGAAGAATGTAGGCTAAAGGAAAGCGAAAGTCCCGTCTCAAAGTCAAAGCCTACCTGGACCGTGCGATAAATAGAATTGCGACCTCCTCCAGATCGTTATCTTTAGTGGAAAAGCGTGATTTTTGCAATTTCGTTTGGCGCGTGATTTTTCAATAGAAAACTGTGCATCACATTCAGTAGATGTGATTAAGATATGATATCGTCGACGTTCGGTTGCATAACGGACTGCATAGGAAACTGCTCGGCAATAGTTTAAATTCAATTTAAACTTAACAACCGATCGAATTGAATGTATGGCAAACCGTAAGGCCGATACAACATATATCACTTGGCAATTTATGTTCGTTAAGATTAAACTCGACGTTAAAATGTTTGACCCCGCAGGGCCTCACGTCTCACTCGCTAATCGTCGGTGGATAAATTACCACCGAAGAGATAAATTCAAACTGTTGGCAAATCCTACGCAATGTTCTGCCGGTGAGTGGGACGGGGCGGTTTTTGTACTGATTTCGGTGTATCTCCCGTTGGAAATCAAAACCAACCGGACCTGCGTCTCCTGCTTTTGCAACGGCCGGGTCACTAACTAGCCAACCAACCAACCAACCGAAAGTCAGCTAGAATAGATTAGGAGAAAAAAAACACCTGCCACAGCTATTGCTATTGGTTCGCCCTCAAGGCACTGAACCGAGTCGTGGCCGAGTACGACTCCCACGGATTATCAAAATTAATTGCTCTCATTAACGGTAAAAGCGATCTGGTTGTGGCATATCAATTTGACCCAGAACCGAACGAATATTTGTTGATGGTCCGGGGATTGTTAATTGCGATTGAAAAAATAGGTGTTATGCTCGGTGTCAAACCGAAACAAACTTCACACCTTTCGTTCGAACAACAGTTCCTGTCCGTATGTGAATCAAGCCGAATACCACCGATGGCAAGCTACCAGCATCGAATTATTTAACTGCTTTTGTGTTGAACCAATCTCCGATTTCCTGTCGTCGTTTTCCGTGTCCGCAGCAGCAGCAGCAACAAACAACAAACACGCCAACTAACCAACTAAACTCCTTGGCTAAGCTCCATCAAAGCTGCAGAAGACGAACGGACGGACGAAGAGGGGGGAAAGCGTGTGCAACAACATACACCAATTCTTAATCTCGACATCAATTTAACGGTTTCTTCCGTGTCCTCCGCCGGTGCATCCGCCCTTCCAGGCAGCAATGCGCAATTGAATGTGAAACGCGAACTGTCGAAGACATGTGAAATCTTCCGTCTAAACCTCGAAACAGTGGAAACCATGTAAACTGCATTAATATATACAACTTTGCTAAACAGAGCTTACAAACGGTCATCTTTTTCATTCTCGCAGCAGCAGCCTTTTGGTACTGAATTTGAACGAAAAAACGAAAAAATTTGGTCACTACAAATAAAACTCCAATCCATGAAACATCACAAACAATGTGCTGATCAATTTTGTACTGTTGGAGAGATTCTTTTATTATTAATTTGGCTCTCAGTAACCACATGATACGATTGTGTCCACTGATTGGCCCAGAATCTTCACTAGCGTTCGATAGGTAAAGATATTTGCCTTATTTGCACATGTTGCCTCCGAAAACCCATTCAGAAAATTCTAGAATAAACCAGAAAATAATCTGCTTTTTATAAATACAAATACACTTAGGTATTTGGGATTTTGGACTAAATACCATAACATATTGACATAATAATAATCAATAATAATAATAAATATGAGAGCTGGACGGTTGGTATTTGAAGCGAAGGGCTTCAAAATTGAGATTTTGTAAGCCTTAGTCATTCGGACTTCAAACTGGAAAATTTGAACATAGAAATTCAAGCTTGAAGCTGGAATCTAGAAACATTGATATATTTACATAAATGTCAGGCTTGGAGGCTTCGAACTTGAGATTAGGAACTTCACGCCTGAAAATTAAGATTTTGGACTCAAACGTTAAATTTCAAAATTAAGGTAGGAATAAGGGAAAATTTGAATCAAAAAACACTTTTTTTGTAATTTTGTACGAAGAAACAGCTTAAGCAAATTTATTAAAAGATTTTGCCTTTCTCATATAGCAAGGTTATGCAATCACTGTGAAAACCGACTTTTGAACCGAGGCCCGGACCATTCGACTCAGTTCGTCGAATACGCAAAATGTCTGTGTGTGTTTTTTTTTCACTAACTTTTCTCGGAGATGGCTGAACCGATTTTTGCAAATTTAGATTCAATTGAAAGGTCTTGTGGTCCCATACAAAATTCCTAAATTTATATTGTTAACGACTGTTACGGGTATTTGAAGGTTATGTATCGGCTTTTCAGTCTTATATAAATTAAGAACTCCTTTATTTTCTCTTCTTCCGACGTTTCGGTCCTTATTGGACCTTTTTCAAGGAATCTGTAATGTTTATTGTGTCAATTACATTCATAATTAAAATCTATATAAACATTTTAACATTTACCGACAATTATGGTGTTCTTTTGTCTGTTAGTTCTACTTGAACATATAGTGGTCATACTTTATCTACAACTATAGTGAAAATGAATTATTTTAAACTGTTATGAAAATATCTTATACAATTTTTATCGTACACCTACTACTGTGTGTGTATGTGTCTGATTTTGACAAAACTACTTATACACTGTTTGTTTTGATCCTCTCTTCTGTAAGTTTTTTAGCGAGTGAAACAGTCCAGCATATACAGCATGCAACTTACAGAAGAGAGGATCAAAACAAACAGTGTATAAGTAGTTTTGTCAAAATCAGACACATACACACACAGTAGAGTAACACCAGATAACGTTTCAACAGATAGTATGATAAAAAGGACATTTTGAATAAAGTGTGCAGTGACGCCGATAGTGTCTGTTTTTAGGATCGTTTAAAATAAACGTTATAATTTATTATTTCGCAAATTACAGTAGGTGTACGATAAAAATTGTATAAGATATTTTCATAACAGTTTAAAATAATTCATTTTCACTATAGTTGTAGATAAAGTATGACCACTATATGTTCAAGTAGAACTAACAGACAAAAGAACACCATAATTGTCGGTAAATGTTAAAATGTTTATATAGATTTTAATTATGAATGTAATTGACACAATAAACATTACAGATTCCTTGAAAAAGGTCCAATAAGGACCGAAACGTCGGAAGAAGAGAAAATAAAGGAGTTCTTAATTTATATAAGACTAAAAAATCCTTAATATTATTTCGATCCGACTTTCGGTTCCGGAGTTATAGGGTAAAATTTAAAAAAATGAAAATTTTCAGGAATTACGTTTTTGACCACAGGACTTTTCATTTTGAATTTGAGTTTTGTGAAAATCGGTCGTGCTATGTATAAGAAAAGTTATAAAATATATTTTCATTGATTGAAAAATAAATCAATCTAACAATGCAAATATGTTTTCTAACTTTTCTCATACATGGCGCGACCGATTTTCTCAAACTTAGCTTCAAATGAAAGGTTATACAATCGCTGAAATGGGCGAAAAACGGTAAAAAATTCTAAATCGACCTCAAATCTTTTCCAATTGATGGTTTTTAACAGTAGACGGTCAAACTTGCAGGATCGGGTTCACAAACTTCGGTTTTTAGAAAAACGCATTTATTTTATCTCTAAAAAGTGATCAAAAAATATTTTTGGCATCAGGGTCATTTCGCCGATTTCTGAAATTGTCTTAATATTATAATTGGAATTGATTTACGTTAACGCCCGTTTTGTTGGCCTACAATTGTACTTCTAGAATAAATATTGATTCTTGTACTCTTGAATAAAGATTGATTCATGAACTTCAGAGCGGAGTTCCCAAGGAAACTGGTTGACTATTAGCCACTAAGTATCAAAGCAATTGCATAGGTGTATCTACCGAGCTAATGTATGTAGTATTTTCCGTTTACTAAGTGAAAAATATCTAATGCGACTTCACCACATCGATTTGATTCGTATACTGTCCGACCTCGCTACCGCTCGTTCGGACCTACCTAAAGCAAGTAAACGTAGCTTTGAATAGACCGGGCGAACGAGGCGATTACAGGTTTGTATGCAAGAAGCCGCCGCTTCCGACGGCGGCTTTATGCCGATTTTTTTACAGTTCAGTTATACAGGAGGCATAATAACACAAAATATAATAATATAATGTATTCGAAATTACCCTTTCGGCAAAATTTCCCTTTCGGCGAATTGACCCTTTCGGTGAAATGACCCTTTCGGCGAAGTGACCTATTCGGCGAAACGACTTTCGGCGAAATGGCGTTCGGCGAAACGACTTTCGGCGAAATGGCTTTCGGTAACTTACACTGAAATTTGACACAATATTTTCGAAATGTTAACCTACAGGAAAGTGTAAAAAAAATAAAACGATTTTCTGAAACTGTTTGCCCTCCTTAAGAATTGGAAGTCGAGGAATGAGGCTTAGAAATTTGTAGAAATTAAGAACTGGCTGAACATGAAAGTTGAAAGTTGAAAGTTCAAAAGTTGAAAGTTGAAAGTTGAAAGTTGAAAGTTGAAAGTTGAAAGTTGAAAGTTGAAAGTTGAAAGTTGAAAATTGAAAATTGAAAATTGAAAGTTGAAAGTTGAAAGTTGAAAGTTGAAAGTTGAAAGTTGAAAGTTGAAAGTTGAAAGTTGAAAGTTCAAAAGTTGAAAGTTGAAAGTTGAAAGTTGAAAGTTGAAAGTTGAAAGTTGAAAGTTGAAAGTTGAAAGTTGAAAGTTGAAAGTTGAAAGTTGAAAGTTGAAAGTTGAAAGTTGAAAGTTGAAAGTTGAAAGTTGAAAGTTGAAAGTTGAAAGTTGAAAGTTGAAAGTTGAAAGTTGAAAGTTGAAAGTTCAAAAGTTGAAAGTTGAAAAGTTGAAAGTTGAAAGTTGAAAGTTGAAAGTTGAAAGTTGAAAGTTGAAAGTTGAAAGTTGAAAGTTGAAAGTTGAAAGTTGAAAGTTGAAAGTTGAAAGTTGAAAGTTGAAAGTTGAAAGTTGAAAGTTGAAAGTTGAAAGTTGAAAGTTGAAAGTTGAAAGTTGAAAGTTGAAAGTTGAAAGTTGAAAGTTGAAAGTTGAAAGTTGAAAATTGAAAGTTGAAAGTTGAAAGTTGAAAGTTGAAAGTTGAAAGTTGAAAGTTGAAAGTTGAAAGTTCAAAAGTTGAAAGTTGAAAGTTGAAAGTTGAAAGTTGAAAGTTGAAAGTTGAAAGTTGAAAGTTGAAAGTTGAAAGTTGAAAGTTGAAAGTTGAAAGTTGAAAGTTGAAAGTTGAAAGTTGAAAGTTGAAAGTTGAAAGTTGAAAGTTGAAAGTTGAAAGTTGAAAGGGGTTTTGGAACTCAAGACTTAAGACTTAATACGCCGAACTTAGAAAAAAGCACATGAAGCTCAGGACATAAGACTTGAAAATTGTTACTGCAAATTTGGTAATTAGAACTGTTACTCGAAAACGTTGGACTTGAAAATTTGGATTTGAGACATGGGACCTGGGGCTTGAAACTAGGAATTCAAAACTGGGATCATGAAACTTGATAATCGAAGCTTGAAACGTAGGACTTGAAAGTTGAAGATAACTTGATAAGTTGGTCTCTAGCTGTGAGTGTCTGGGACTTTAATCCTAAAAATTAAGATAGGAGATATAAAACCTTGGATTTTAAAATTGAAAATTGAGAGTCGAGGCGGTAGGCCTTAGAGCAAACAGTTTAGAGTTCCAAACTGGGAAATCAGTAACTGAAACTGATTTGGTGCATGAGACTTGGGACTTGGGACTTGGGACTTGGGACTTGGGACTTGGGACTTGGGACTTGGGACTTGGGACTTGGGACTTGGGACTTGGGACTTGGGACTTGGGATTTGGGACTTGGGACTTGGGACTTGGGACTTGGGACTTGGGACTTGGGACTTGGGACTTGGGACTTGGGACTTGGGACTTGGGACTTGGGACTTGGGATTTGGGATTTGGGACTTGGGACTTGGGACTTGGGACTTGGGACTTGGGACATGGGACTTGGGACATGGGACTTGGGACTTGGGACTTGGGACTTGGGAATTTCAATTCACTACATGCAACTTCAGTTTATGTTGCATAGTTACATTTAATTTTGTTTTACTTTACTTTGTTTGATTTGACTACATGTCACTTCACTTGATTTTGCTTTACTTCAATTTAATTCTTTTTAATCCAGTTTATTTTTCTTTGTATTATTTCGCGTTATTTGGCATTAGTTTTCATCTTCTAATTTCACTTAATTCCATTTCACAGCAGCTCATTTCGTCTCAAAATTCTTCATTTTACTGTTTTGCCTTTTATTTTTCTTAAGTGAACTTCGCTTCTTTTCACTGTGGCATAGTTTGCATCATTTTGTTTTATATCAATTGACTCAATTCTATACAGTTCAGTTAATTCTAGTATACTTTACTTTATTTCAGTTTGATTTATTTCATTCCACTTATTTTGCCTTCAATTGAGTCCGCTTCATTCCAATTTATTTCACTCAACTTCGATTCGCTTCGTTTCAAATTACATCGTTTTGTTATATTTTCCTTCACTTCAGTTAATTTCTGTTAATTTCACATTGCTTCAAATGGAATTTTTTTTATTTCGTTTCATTTCGTTTGGTTTCACCTTGCAGTATTTCACTTCCGTTTGTTTCACTTTGTTTCATTTCACGTTATTTTACTATACTTTTCTTTGTTTCATTTCACTTCACTTCAGTTTACTTCCTTTCATTTCACTATGCATTATTTCTCTACGCTACAATTAATTTCCCTTTGAAAATTATTACAAAATGACAAGCAATTGTTTCTAAATTCCCTCAAACTTTCAAATGATTTCGTATTTTTTTACAATCTTTCAGATTATAGTAACAAAATCGTTCCGAAAATAATTCACAACTCGAAATATTCTTGAAAGTGTCTCTAGACTGTTCTGATTTTGTCGAAAAATTATACTTCGACTCAAGCCTGCCCTTAATGGTCTTGAAATTTTCTCAAACTGTCGCAAAAATTAGTAGTGATTTCAATTTTGAAAATAGTTTTAAGGTGGTATAAAATTGTACTTAACAATTAAAGTAAAGTTAGGTTGAATGAAAGAAAGTCATTAAATTCGTTCTTCACTTTACTTTTGTTGTCCCAATTTTCTCGTGCTCAACCTTTATTTAATCCTATTCAACCTCGGAAACACGTGTGGCGTGAAGGTCATTTTTCAAGCTGGCTCTATCTGCGATCGTAGTATCTCAAGTCTCCACGCGAACTACCCGCCAGGAGGGAGTCAGTCGCTAGTTCCGTCCGTCCGTCCGTCCATCCGTCCATCCACTGGACTGAAACCGAACCACGAGAGACCCACGCTGCCGAAGTCGAGGCCGAGGGCGAATGAAGGAAACTCTACATCCAGTTGGAAACCAGTGAAGAAGCTCCGACCGACCGACCGACCGACCGATCGTCGACGAATAATAATGCTTCCTGATTCGGCAGGGCGGCGATTCACACTCCGGTGGTGACCGAAGAAATCAAAAGTTAATTACCTACTCACACACACACACCGGTGGAATGGGAAATTTATTCAGCCGCCGTTTGCCGGGCCAGAAGCCTCCGTCGTCGAGTTCACTAGAGAAGCCAGGTGCCAGCCTCGTGATTTATAAGTTTGTGATACGGCGGTAAGCGATTTCGAAGATGTCGGAGAATGCCACTCTTTTGACAGTTATGATCGAACGCAATAGGCCATGCTTCACGGTAATTTGATGAGCAATTCACGGGTGTTAGACGAACGCATCGAATGATAATTTCATCCAACTGGACCGCTATAAAATAAATGCTGTAACACTGAATAATGTACGGAATAAGGTTGCACCGTTTGTGTAGGACAACATTCCAGCAATAATTGGCAACCGTAGTCAACATATAAAATTAAAATCAAGCTAATATTTAAGTCATTATTAGACAGGTTATGAATGATGAACAAATAAGGTAAACCTAAGAACAATCGTGAAATAACTAGAAACCTAAAAATATTAACTGAAATCTGATGCAGATGATGCTGACATAATGTGAAATTTGACATGGATTTAAAAGTCTGAGAATCGTAGGAAGTCTAGATATCTTAATAACTACTAAGTGAAAAAAAAATTGTAGAAATTGCAGAATATGACCGTTGTCTTGCTTTCTTTTCTCACTTGCACTAAATGTCCATTCAGCAACAACTCTCTACCTCGAATCCAATTGCCCTTAAACTGTCCCGTGGGTCAAAAAATACGAAAAAAATACGATTTTAATTGTGTGTTCAAATATTGATGATTGGTTCTCTGACAAAGACACGAAGTATTGAATCTGTCTCTGTTACGCCGAGAAAAAGAAAGCTTATCTAGACCATCAGGAAATTTGAAATTGCGGCAATGGCTGATGATAATTTAAAGTAACTGTTTTGGGAAATTCGGAAGATTTGATGTTTTCTTCCCGCAAATTACTCAGAAAACTTTGTTAAAAACATGTCTCGTAGTTGCCAGACCATCATTTCAACTAGAACAGACAAGCATTGATAATTCAAAATTTTAGAGTATTTATAACTACTTCAGACACCTTAATCTATTTATTTATTTATTTATTTATTTATTTATATTTAATAAACAGACAAACTAAAGTAATAATGATTACTTCTAAGAATATTCAAAAAATTTACTTTAATTCTGCTACGTGGAAAAATGGAAATCAAATCTCATAGATACACCATTGAAGCTTCACTGCGAATAGCTCTAGAACGAACATTGATGTTGATTTGACTAAGTAGTGCCGGGCAATCAATATGGTTCGTCAAAACATTGGTAATTACCTTTGCACGGAACATTTGTCGGAGCACTTGCAAAGTATCGAGACCGCTAAGCATCCCATGGCTTCCGTTTCTTGGAAGCTGATGAGGGTAATACCAGGGCAAACGACGAAGAGCGAAACGAACAAATCTGCGCTGTATTGATTCAAGTCTTAGAGCTCCATTATGAAAGTGAGGATTCCATACTACCGAACAATAAAGACTGTCCCAGGAAGTATGGACGCACTTTGATTTCGCTGTAAATAATTCACAAGTGTTAGATATTCAAAATTTATTCGATATACTGATAATATTAGACTACAACAACAGAATATTATTCTCAACATTTGCTACTTAGCCATTGTAGACTAGCTGGTGCACCTTCTTGCGAACAAATTTTGACACTTTTTTCCAATCTTTTTCGAACTGTTGAATGGTTTCGGCTGCCGAGACATGTTTCGTAAGATGTGCCTTCGTTAATGCCCAAAATTCCTCAATTGGTCGAAGTTGTGGACATTTTGGTGGATTCATGTCTTTTGGGACGAAAGTGACATTCTACCGTTGATTTCGAGTAGTGGCAAGAAGCAAGATCTAGCCAGAAGACAACAGGATCCTTGTGGCTTCGAATCATGGGTAGAAGTCGTTTTTGTAAACATTCATTGATGTATGTTTCGCTGTTCATTGAAGCAGTGGTGATGAAGGGTTTCGAAATCTTACCGGAGCTACGAATTGCTTGCCAGACCATAGCTTTCTTACCAAATTTTTCGACTTCTATCGATGTCTTGGACTGGTTTAACACTTGCCCTTCTCGCACCGTATAATATTGTGGTCCCGGCAAGGATTTGTAATCGAGTTTCACGTAGGTTTCGTCGTCCATGATTATGCAGTTCAAATTTCCAGCAAGAATCGTATTGTACAGCTTTCGAACCCTCGGTCTGATCGATGCTTCTTGTTTCGGACTACGTTTTGGTTGTTTCTGCTTCTTATAGGTTCGAAGATTCAAACGTTCTTAGCACGTAGAACATTTGACTTCGAAGTGCCCACTTTTTTTGTCACATTCTGAACTGAAACCACCTTCTTTTGCTCGAACGCCTTCAGTATACGTTTATCCGTTTTCGGTTTATCCTCAAAGGTGTTATCCTCACCGAACTTCCTGATTGCATTTCGCACAGTTTTTTCACTTACTCCTTCCATTTTTGCTATCTTTCTCAGAGACAGTCCGCGTTCTGTGCACCATTTGAACACAATTTTTCGACGTTGTTCTGCTTAAAGTCCACGCATTTCGAAACAAACTAATGAAATCGAATAAACAACTGAACAAGTGGTTAGAGAAGAGTGTAAACAACAGGACGCAGCCATAAAAATTGACAGATTCTGAACCATTGCGAAATGGCAGCGGTTTTTGGTTGCGACCATACTTTCTGGGACAGTCTTTAATCTAATAGTAGCTTTCAAATGAGTCTAAGTCCTTCGAAATTGATTCTTTCATCTCCGAGAGATTTTGTTGCATTGAAAAACACTGAAGATTTGTCGGTTACGTCACATATAACATTACAAATGTCGAACCGTAAATGTTCGGAATAACCCTTCCAATTATAATTGACATTGCCAGCTTTCAAATAAGCCTAAGTTTATCGAGATTTGTTGAGTCATCTTCGAAAAAAATCAGCCGATAAAATATGTGCGGCTAGTCGTTTACGTCACTTATACCATTATATGTCTGGAACCAGAAGTGACAGCCATCTGATCTTCGAACTTGGTCCTTAATTCAATAGTAGCTTTCAAATGAGTCTGGAATTGTTAAAATTAGTTCAGTCACATCTGAGAAAATTAAGCTGTAAAAAGCAGCATGTTTTGTCACTTATGTCACTTATACTATTACATCTCCGAAACCGTAAGTGCCATTTGATCACAGATTTTGATCAATGGTTCATTAGAATCATTCAAACGAGCCTAGGCTTGTTGGAATCGATTCAGCCATCTCTGGGAAAATTGAGCGTTAGAAGTTATTTTTAAAGGTGCACACACACATACACGCACACAGACATTTTCCGATCTCGTCGAGATAATTCGAATGGTACGTAACACTTTGGCTCTCCGAGGCTCCGTTCGAAATTCGTAAAATCTGTAAAATCTGTAAAATCTGTAAAATCTGTAAAATCTGTAAAATCTGTAAAATCTGTAAAATCTGTAAAATCTGTAAAATCTGTAAAATCTGTAAAATCTGTAAAATCTGTAAAATCTGTAAAATCTGTAAAATCTGTAAAATCTGTAAAATCTGTAAAATCTGTAAAATCTGTAAAATCTGTAAAATCTGTAAAATCTGTAAAATCTGTAAAATCTGTAAAATCTGTAAAATCTGTAAAATCTGTAAAATCTGTAAAATCTGTAAAATCTGTAAAATCTGTAAAACCTGTAAAATCTGTAAAATCTGTAAAATCTGTAAAATCTGTAAAATCTGTAAAATCTGTAAAATCTGTAAAATCTGTAAAATCTGTAAAATCTGTAAAATCTGCAAAATCTGTAAAATCTGTAAAATCTGTAAAATCTGTAAAATCTGTAAAATCTGTAAAATCTGTAAAATCTGTAAAATCTGTAAAATCTGTAAAATCTGTAAAATCTGTAAAATCTGTAAAATCTGTAAAATCTGTAAAATCTGTAAAATCTGTAAAATCTGTAAAATCTGTAAAATCTGTAAAATCTGTAAAATCTGTAAAATCTGTAAAATCTGTAAAATCTGTAAAATCTGTAAAATCTGTAAAATCTGTAAAATCTGTAAAATCTGTAAAATCTGTAAAATCTGTAAAATCTGTAAAATCTGTAAAATCTGTAAAATCTGTAAAATCTGTAAAATCTGTAAAATCTGTAAAATCTGTAAAATCTGTAAAATATGTAAAATCTGTAAAATCTGTAAAATCTATAAAATCTGTAAAATCTGTAAAATCTGTAAAATCTGTAAAATCTGTAAAATCTGTAAAATCTGTAAAATCTGTAAAATCTGTAAAATCTGTAAAATCTGTAAAATCTGTAAAATCTGTAAAATCTGTAAAATCTGTAAAATCTGTAAAATCTGTAAAATCTGTAAAATCTGTAAAATCTGTAAAATCTGTAAAATCTGTAAAATCTGTAAAATCTGTAAAATCTGTAAAATCTGTAAAATCTGTAAAATCTGTAAAATCTGTAAAATCTGTAAAATCTGTAAAATCTGTAAAATCTGTAAAATCTGTAAAATCTGTAAAATCTGTAAAATCTGTAAAATCTGTAAAATCTGTAAAATCTGTAAAATCTGTAAAATCTGTAAAATCTGTAAAATCTGTAAAATCTGTAAAATCTGTAAAATCTGTAAAATCTGTAAAATCTGTAAAATCTGTAAAATCTGTAAAATCTGTAAAATCTGTAAAATCTGTAAAATCTGTAAAATCTGTAAAATCTGTAAAATCTGTAAAATCTGTAAAATCTGTAAAATCTGTAAAATCTGTAAAATCTGTAAAATCTGTAAAATCTGTAAAATCTGTAAAATCTGTAAAATCTGTAAAATCTGTAAAATCTGTAAAATCTGTAAAATCTGTAAAATCTGTAAAATCTGTAAAATCTGTAAAATCTGTAAAATCTGTAAAATCTGTAAAATCTGTAAAATCTGTAAAATCTGTAAAATCTGTAAAATCTGTAAAATCTGTAAAATCTGTAAAATCTGTAAAATCTGTAAAATCTGTAAAATCTGTAAAATCTGTAAAATCTGTAAAATCTGTAAAATCTGTAAAATCTGTAAAATCTGTAAAATCTGTAAAATCTGTAAAATCTGTAATTTTTTTTTATTCTTTAAAATTTTAAATCTCTAAATTCTTTAAAATTTCTAAAACCACAAGAATCTTAAAAATCTCTAATTTTATCATTTTATTGGTGCTTTTTCTTTCGACTTTAGGTTACTTCATGCTGAATCAGCAGCCAGACGGAAGTACGAAACAAAGTCGGCTATTTTGGTAAGCATTTTTGTGCATAAATTCGTTTGTCTTCAATTCGGCGCGTTTACCGAGTAAAAATTGTTCCGAAATCAAGTAGCACCGAAAAAGAAAAAAAAGCTTGATCCGACCGAAACCCAGCTGCAACTTGCGATATCCTTGTTTGCCTCCGCCTGAAGAGCAGTCCATTTTTGGTCACGAGGAATATATTTTGGTTGGGAAAATTTTAATTCATTCGACAATCCGGACGGATTCGATATCGGCGGTTCCTCATTGACCGGCCGGGGAATATCCGGGTAGAAGATAAACGTGGTCAATTAAAAGTAATATAATACAATTTGGTGGCGGGTTCATTGTTTCGCACGAGTCGGTATTTTCCGAAGGTGGAAGCTGCATCAGACGTGACACAGTTTCGGAACATTTTTCGGTGTGGGATGCTTTTTTTTGCGGTAGAGGTCGGCGGTGTAGAATTTCAACTTCGCAGAAACATCGGTCTTCGATCGGTATCTGAAATCATTGAATTCACATCTCCGTGGTTTTTCAGAGGTGCATAAGTATTTTATTACCGAACTAAAAGAACCGGTTGCTGTGGGATCACCGTTCCGGCAATGTCGCAATCGCACTCACTCACTCACTCATACTCGCGCTCCTTCGGTCCCGTAGGAAAAGAAAACAACAAGCGCAAAACAAAAAAAAATGCGACACCACGACCCAAGTGCAGTGAAGGAGTCACCCGGCAAATCAGGGAGAAAGTGCAAACGAAATGTTCGCCAAAAAACCATCAAAAATTGCCATTAAAAAATCGTTGATTGTTTGTCTCGCTCCAGCATCCTATCTCGTTCCTTCATCTTCTTTTCTCTCTTTTTCTTCTGTGGTCTGCACAATTTAAGTCTGATTATCGATTACATCCACAATGACGACGACGTCGATGATGATGATGATGATGATGATGACCACGATGATGAAAATGACGGCAATCAAGGCGAACCCCATTAAAAGCACCGCAATTCGGACTACTCGCTAGCCGAAAGCAGAAGCAGCAGCCGCAGCATCCAGTTTGACACCCGTCCACCCACACCCGCACCGGCCAACCAACCAACCAACGGCTCTCGGAGGTCCTTCGGTGATGGTTTGTTTTGTATGGTTTCTCGTTTTTTTCACCTAGCCGCCGACGCCGCCGTCCCCACCGAAACAAACAACTCGTAAACAGGGTGTCACCATGGTGACTCGCGGTTACGAACTCTGCGCAAGACCGGCCCCGAAAAACGACCAAATCGAGTCACAGTAGGCATTTCTGGTTGCCGATTTTCGGTCGACGAATGATGGTTTTTAGGGTGTTTCCGTGCCGGGAGGGGGGGGGGGGGGGATCGATGTGGGAGCGGGGTTTCCACGAAACAGACGAAACAAATCTGAGAAAAAAACATTGCGCAGGTCTGACCGCTGGGACACGGAAAAAAGACAATCCCTACATGTGTACTTGCTGCGGTGGCCCTGCGGACCTGAAGTTCGGATATAAAATGGCGTTTTCTTGTGTGCCTCTTCGTCCTGCATTTGCCAACAGCTTCCATCATCCGCCGATGCTACTGGAACATGAAATTGGAGTGTGGAGGCGGTCACTGGGTCTGGAGGAGGACAAGAAATCCTGTTTTCAGATCGGCTGTCAATGTTTTTTTCTTCTTTCGTTTTCTCAATATTTTCTCGCTTCTGCGGTTGCTGCTTTTATGGTCCTGCGCACAAAGGACACCTCAATGGTGGCCGGTGGCTGTTGTGGTAGTTAGCAGCCAAGGTAACAACTTACGGCGCACCCCCGACGTCAACTGGTTACGGAGTATTTCCTACCGGCTGTCGATGGATGCAGCGAAACCTCGAGCCAAATTAGGATCGGTTCAAGGAGGAGAAAAACTGGAGCGTCGTAAATTATAAAGTGACCCAGATTAACTGGATTTGTCTTTTAAAAACCAACAGTTGCGCTGTGTCTTGGTTGCCTGCTCTCGTTTCGCAGGTTGAACTGCGGAACAAAGAATGCCAGAATGAACGAAAATTTATTACGTTGATAACAGGATTTATTTCCACTTTTTGTTCTTTTTGCGATGAATGGTTCTAATTTATTTTGGAAGAGGTCTCGAATTTCAATCGCAATTCAAAAAATTCCGCTTATCACAAGTCAGAACAGACTTCAATAGTTCTAATACGAATGTAAAAGAACTGGTGAGGCAAAAGTTTTGTGAATCTCCAATAAAAGATAATGGCCCTTATTCTGCGAGTCGAGTGAGGTGACTCGACAAATCTCACCTCGCTGTCACATGACTGTAGTCACCAGTGCTGTAGTGGAAAAATCTATCTGTACAATATCTTTCTCGAAAAATCAAACATCGATTTAGGGTGGAAACTGATTTTGCGACCAAAAAAAAAACCAGAAGGTCGCTCGACCTGGTTTACCCCTATGAAATCCAACACAAAAACTGAAAATCGGTATATTGTATGAAAATTGAAATATCGGATTTTGAGAGAGCATATCTGTATTCCTGTATCGAGTCCAAAAATCGGTATAAATACCGAGAAATCGGTATAGTTGGCAGCGCTGGTAGTCACCCTATTCTACGAGTCGACTCGGGTGACGTGACAGGTTCATTCCATGGTGAGTGAGAAGGTGAAGCTCAAGTGACGAACGATTCATTTTCCCAAACGTCAAAACGATTGGGAAATGTTGCCGGTTGTGAGGTTTAAATATTCTCGATATAAATCTTCAGTGTTGAATTTGTTTTCGGATTCCGGTTTATTTGTTTTTTTTTTAATCACGAGTGCATTGTCCATTGCCGATGATTAGTATGAATAATGTATGTCGATAATCCTCGAAATCACTACAAGTTACTGGTTTTAATCAATTTCCTAATCGTTTGCAACAATTTGTCTTATTTGCAACTTCAAAGTATGCTTCTGAGGAGCGAAATATCTGATGCAAGATTTGTTTATTTAATCTGAATCAGGTATCAAGTTCACCTACATAACAGTCCAAACCACTGCCACTCATTCCAATAAAATGCTTACCGGTGGACAAAGGCCCGTTGTAATATTCTTGTTCAAGTTGAAAGGAGTTAATCTCTCAACAATATCGAGTAGTTAATAATGGCTGCGGTTTCGGCAAGGACGAGTCCAATTAAAGTGTTGGTTTGATTATGGTACAGTGGTATTAGAGTCTTCATGAGGCACAGATACCCTGAGTATAATTTTCTATCTCGTTATCTGAACATCCTTCCTCTCACAAAATAATTCATACCAAGCCACTGTGCTGAAGATTGAATATTCAGTTTTCGACTGACTGATGATTGGCTTTTAACGATCAAATGTTTCTGAAAGTTTCGAATGACTTTGAGCCACATAAACTGTTGCATATCATTTATTTAATTCGTGTCAAATTAATACTGAATAACTAGCACTTTGTCTGCCAGCTACTCGAGAGAAACCAACTCCTGCACTCCTGCTACTTCTACAAAATCAAATTCCTGCTAAATAACTTTTAGTTGGGTTTAATCGAAATAGTGCATGAGACTAAATCAACAGTCTGGATGAAAAATAAATGTATAATGATTAATATTCAGCATGGAATATTTTGTCACTGAATTTTGAACTGAAAACACTTCCTAAGAAACAGCTGAGTGCATTTTTGCAAATTTAGACCATAATAAAACGTTTTATGGACTTTTTTTTTGGATGTCACTTCGGGTTCCAGAACAACAGGGCAAGTGTGTTTAAAATGTATTCCGCCATGTAGAACAAAATGCAAAAAAAAGACAAACTTCTGTAAGCTTGCCTTAAAGCTTTTTATAAATTATATAGGTTGTGCTATATGCTTAAACAACTTTCCTTGTTCAAAATTCAAAACTTTTTTTTCCTGAGTAACATTTATATGAGAAAAGCATCATTTCACCTCATTATGTGGGTTAAAATAGTTTTTTTTACAATAATCTGTGCTTTCGCGCATTTCGTGAGTATAAGTCCCTTCATCCCAAAGTATTATGAGCCTAGTCCATCATGCTCATAAAGTTGTATCTAATAATTTTACAGCTCAATCTCTCTTCTAATTCTCTGGAAGTATACATTTATCCTAATGTATGAGAATTGAATTTTTCATAGGAAATCTAAAAAGTAACAACATAATTGGTACAATTAATTTTGTTGTTTAATAACAACATCAAATCATGTTAAAAAATTCAAAGGTTTGAAAATATCTAAGATTTTTCGGTTAATATTCCTCCTGTCACTTGCTTTACCGGTACCGACTTTGAAACTCACTGCGTAGTGACTCTTGTCACTCAGATTCGACTGCAAGAATACGGTGAGAGTTCATCGAAGTTCATCATGGTGACTTTTGTCACTTCATTCGACTGTCAGAATCGCGTGACTCGGGTGACTCGACTTATCTCACCTCACTCGACTCGCAGAATAAGGGCCAATATTAAAACCAATAACTTCATGATAAAATAGGACTAATTTCATAAGGCAAATACTAAATTGCAAAAATATATTTCCTTGGAACAATTATTCCTTCAATCCTATGTTGCGTTTTTCAAATCCTGTAGCAGTTGGTCGGAATCATAACGTGATCAATGAACATTTTTTTGTCTTTTTTGCAATTTTTACACCATAATGCTCCTTATTTTTGGTCACGGGATTAGAGATGGGCAATTCGTTCGCGAACGCTTCAAAAGAACTAATTCTTTTGAAAGAATGAACGAGCTGAGTTCTTTTTTCGAGAACGGTAGTTCCTCAGTTCAAAGTCGAGGGATCTTTTTTTTTGTTTTTTAAGCTCGCTCAACCACTTTTCAAAAACGGTACTAATAAGAAAGTTTCGTTACGAAACCTCGGTTCTACTTCGAGGGACCTTTTTTCCTCGCTTAAGCTTACAAAAGTAAGATCTCGTTTAGTCTTTGAACAAACAATGCAGAATCATTGCATGGCTAGTACTATGGATCCTACTGACACTAAGAAACCTTCCAGGTCGGGGCTCGAACATACGACAACTGGCTTGTAAGACCAGCGTCTTATGCATTGAACCGCCAACTCGGGACATTTGAACAAACAAACCAACTATGAATAGAACGAACGGCTCTGGAGAACTAGTTCTTTCAACAGAATTCTGCATCACTGAACGGTTCTTTGAAATGAACTGTTTTGCCCATCTCTACACGGGATTATTGGAGTAGAACCATGCATCTGAAGGACATTGTATAGATTGGTTGGAATGTTTGGCTATTATTTTTGGGTTTTGTTTTGGACTGTTATTTTCTGTACTTCCAGAAATCGGAGATCAGTATGGCGTTTTTTCGTGCACCTACTTACAAGTCCTTTAAAATAGATCAATTTACTTCTAAATAATTATTTCTTCTCTATATCGTATTTTGTAAATTAAAATTTAGGTTCTCACTTCCACTTCCACTTTCACTTCACTCACATATCACTTCAATTGATTTTACCTACACAGAAAAAAATTTTACATGTCACATAAACCTACAAACGATATAATTAACATAATATAACCTCTTGATTTTTCAAATGACGCAATATTCCACGCGCACACTCGGCTACCAATTACCGCAGTATGGATTTGGATGTATCAATTATTTAATAAGCAGATATGTGTTTCTGTGGTTCAGTCGAGTAATCGATGTGCGTTGTGATCTAATGTTTCTCGGTTCAAGTCCCGCTGTTTGTGCTATCGACATTTTATTTTTTATTTCATTAGAGTTCAAGCCATGTAGTTTGTAAATCACAAAATTTTACATGTTCTTGAATGTAAATTTGTGTGTCCCACTCCATTTATGTGCATCTATATGAAAATATTGTGATTTTACATCCTATATGATGCACATAAATGAAGCTTCGTATTTTTTTTTTTTATTTTTTTTTATTTTTTTTGTTAATAACTATTTATTGGAATAGGAGTTCAAATTAAATCACTAAGATTTAAATTGGGTGTTCAGCCACAAATGGTGACTTTTCAGCCCTATTATAAACATGATTTGGTTATTACCATGAAGACATCATTTGCTTCCGCAATTCAGAGATTTTTGTGTAGGTAAAATTCTAAACCTACTTGTATTGTGTAATGGGGTAAAGGAACTTATATACTAACTTACTAACTAATACAGAGAACGAATCGATTCAATTGAAGATTGCATCGATTTTTGTCGGAATTTGCTTATAATATTATGTGACATTACATCTAATGGTTCTATATTTGTGAGTCTGTGTAACTCATTTGTACTAAATCAGGGAGGACGCTTCAAAATCATTTTCAGAATTTTATTCTGAATCCTTTGAAGCGTTTTCTTCCTGGTGGAACAACAACTTGACCAAATTGGTACTGCATAAAGCATTGCTGGTCTGAAAATTTATTTATAAATTAACAATTTGTTCTTTAGACAGAGCTTAGAATTTCTGTTTATAAGAGGATATAAACATTTAATATATTTATTACACTTTGCCTGGATTCCTTCAATGTGATCCTTGAAAGTGAGTTTTTTGTCATACGTTAAACCTAAGTATTTAGCTTGATCGAACCATGTCAATTCCAAGCCATTCAATTTGAGAATGTGATTATTGTTTGGTTTAAGAAAAGAAGCTCTTGGTTTGTGAGGAAAGATAATTAATTGCGTTTTTGCTGCATTTGGTTTAATTTTCCATTTTGACAGATAATCACTGAAAATATTTAAACTTCTTTGTAGGCGACTGCAGATCACTCTTAGATTTCTACCCGTGGCTAACAGACTTGTGTCGTCACAGAATAGCGATTTCTGACAACCAACGGGTAGATTTGGAAGATCAGAAGTAAAAACATTATACGCTACGCTCGAACCCTGCGGAACACCGGCTCGTACGGGTTTTCAGATTCAGATTTACAATTCTGATAGCTAACCTGAAGAGTACGATCAGTTAAATAATTTTGAATCATTTTGATCAAATAAATAGGAAACTGGAAATCAGACATTTTTGCTATTAAACCTTTGTGCCAAACACTGTCGAATGCTTTTTCTATGTCTAGAATGTCTATGTCTCGCAAAAGAGTAAATCTATGTTTAATTTCTTTTTGTAAATCCTTAACTATGTTTTTCATAGCAGGATCACGAAAACGTTGATATTGTCGTCGACGAACATTCTTCAACCGAATGAGCAGTTGAAGATTGTCATCGATGCTAGGAGAATTTAATTTAGTTTGAGCTTTGGGAACTGAAAGATTTCTAGCTTCGATAATATAATGATTCAAATTATCAATTGCTGTGTCGATGTCCGCAGAATTTTCTAAAATAGTTTCATGATCCGCATGATTTTCAATGTGAGATCTGTAATCCAACCAATTAGCTCTATTATAGTTGAATATAGAACTAAGTGGATTATTTATAGCTTCGTTGGAAAATCTGAATGTTACAGAAAGATGATGGCCGAGGATTCGAAAGCTGTACAATACGATTCTTGCTGGAAATTTGAACTTCATAATCATGGACGACGAAACCTACGTGAAACTCGATTACAAATCCTTACCGGGACCACAATATTATACGGTGCTAGAAGTGCAAGTGTTCAACCAGTCCGAGACATGGATTGAAGTCGAAAAATTTGGTAAGAAAGCTATGGTCTGACAAGCAATTTGTAGCTGCGGTAAGATTTCGAAACCCTTTATCACCACTGTTTCAATGAACAGCGAAATATAAATCAAGGAATGTTTACAAAAACGACTTCTACCCATGATTCGAAGCCACAAGGATCCTGTTGTCTTCTGGCTAGATCTTGCTTCTTGCCACTCCTCGAAATCAACGGTAGAATGGTAGACTACCAAAAATGTCACTTTCGTCCCAAAAGACATGAATCCACCGAATTGCCCACAACTTCGACCAATTGAGGAATTTTGAGCATTAACGAAGGCACATCTTAGGAAAAATGACCATTCAACAGTTCGAAAAAGATTGGAAAAAAGTGTCAAAACTTGTCGCCAAGAAGTCGGTACGGAATTTAATGAGGAACGTTCGCAGGAAGGTGCGCCAGCTAGTCTACAATGGTTAAGTAGCAAATTTTGAGAACAATATTCTGTTGTTGTAGTCTAATATTATCAGTATATCGAATAAAATTTGAATAGCTAACACTTGTGAATTATTTACAGCGAAATCAAAGTGCGTCCATACTTCCTGGGACCGTCTTTATTTGATAAGCTCTCAATACTAATGAACGAGAATGAAATCTTTCAAATGTTTTAATAAGCCTATTTAAATGGCAATAGAAAGACATTATGACACCACTAGGTGGATTAAAAAAGGTTTCTTTTCTAGAACTGATCCCGTAAAAAGTTGCGAGTTCAGGATCTGGAATTTTCTGACCGAGATTCAAGATGCAGTCATAGTCATTTGGTAATTCTAGGTTTCGGATCAAGTCCAGGTCCAGGTCGAGATCCATGGAAGAATTCTACATCAGACCGTGAATTTTAAACTATGGTTTTGGACCTGGTTCTGGATTGTGGAAATGACCTCCGGGTCTAGATTCTGGAGCAAATTCCTGCACCTGGATTTTAAAACCTAATTCTTGAACTGGATTCTGGTACTGAATTATACTTTCTTTAGAAGATGACTTATTTCGCCATTTGTTGCTATAGAATAATTATTTCACGTTGGTGAACAACGTTTCGATGGTTTGTTCATTCATCTTCAAGGTAGATAAAAAGTATTAAATTTAAAAATCATCCAAATAAGCTTTCTTGTAATACAAACAATAAAGGTGGTCTGAATTCTAGAAATGCACTGAAACTGAAACAAATTTTCGATCAGATTTTTAACTGGATTCTAGAGCTTAAGTTAAGGGTTTCAACAATCCCATGGAAAATTTTGAACAATGGAATACTTTTTATGTAAATGGGCAAATAACTCGACAATTCATACTTCTTTCTAAGAATTAGTTTTACAGTGTCACCATTGTTAATGACGCACTTTCTTTCCAATTTTTGCGCCTTCCATACCTTTTGAGCCACCCTTTGAATGATTCCTGCGCACGGGCCTAGAACGTTTAGTAGTCTCTTTTTCTCAGTATGTATATCGTTTAAAGTTCTCAGTAATATTGTCAAATCGAATTCGAATTGTGGTCGTCAAATTTTAATTTTTCTGTCTAAAAATTCTACCCCAATCGTAGGGCTAAACATTGAATAAAATTTTCTGGGTTCTCACTTACTATCTAACGGTCTTTCCTCAAGCTACTCCTAGTTCTGATCGATTCCCCATGACCTTGCCGACAGCTACGAACATAAATAAGTTATAATCTAAAAGTCCATTATTCCTCTGCCAACGATAGAGCCATAAATTTTGCGCTCGGTTTAATGCGATGATCACCCATGGGAAATAAATCATGCTGTCTTTGTTCTGCCCCATCGGCCCGATGGATCTTCTTCCCGAACGAACACAATTTCGCACAATAAATTTCTCAAATTATTCTCCCGCTCTCGAATTACACTCTAATCAAACATCTTCACTCGAGGTTCAGCACCGAGCGGCCAAATTTAAGAATAAAAAAAACATATTCCGAGAATTTGACGTCCCTTCCGAGCGAACTCGGTTCAATCACGATCTTTCAATCGCCGAGGAAACAAACAAAGATTCCTGGCATTTCCAAGCCGTTGAATGTGATCTCCTCGGAACCGGCGAAGACCGACCAAGCTAAGGTCTGGTCCGGAGATTCATTCCATTCGTCCCATTCTGCACTTGACACTTGGGTTGACCTCAGCCCATCGGGACCCACGGGAAGTCACGGTAATTTTTCGCACATCATTTATCATCCAGAACTGTTCGCCAGTCGTGACGTGACTTGATTTATTTATTTGTCCGATCGATTAAATCAGTTTGTTAGGAACAATTGACGGTTCGGAACTAGACCACAGTGTCCCGTGTCGTGTCGTTACCGCAAACTTGTCCGCTAATTATCACTCCCATCGGACCGGGCCCATCCACCTCTATTAGCAACTGTCGACGGGTTTATGAGTGAGAAATTGAAAAAGCGCACTCACACAAACATTTCACATTTCTGCAATTTGCTACGGACTGAAGTCTGCGCCAGTGCTAACGAAAGGTGATTAACGTCAGGTGGTTCAACTAGACTACGACCAACAGACTTGGGCCAACAGTCCCAGTCGCCAGTTAGTCCGTTCCACAGTGCCACCATTCAGGCTATCATTAGACTGATTGCTTTGATGCCCAGGCGATACCTCTTTCGGGTCCAGGTGAGTGAGCTGCTGAGTGAGCGGAAAAAATAACCACTTGCACTTTGACTCTTCGGGAAGGTAGGTTAGTGAGTGTGCATCCAAGCAACCGTTGATTTTTGTTTTGCACCTGGTTACATCGCAACGGAGCACACCCTTGGCAAGGTGTGAAATTAATCAAGCAAATTTTCCGAAAGACATTTAACACGTTGTCTAATTTGTACCGCAATCACCGTCATCATCATCGTTCGTTTGGAGATTGTTGTTTATAAACGTTTGCTTTCTTCTTGTTGGGGCCTGAAATGTTTTCTGCGACCGTCATCATGGTTGTCATCGGTCCCGTTGGACTGAGGAGGTACGAGGGGTACTTAAAAATTGAAGTTCGATTAATTACCAACTGATTCCCTCAATCGTATTTCTACGCAACGCTGTCTTTAATAGTCAGCCTTGTAAATTAGCTGAATCTTATTCCTAATGGATGTGAAGCTTGATTCTCATGCCGAGCACGCTTGAAGACTGTCAAACAAATATTTTTTTTGTTTCGATTATAGAGGCTTCAACCACAAGGTCATTCACCTCTTCGGGCCAGAAAAACTTCCTGATCCTATGTGCGGGGTTGGGAATCGAACCCAGGTGGGCTGAGTAAAAGGCATCGACTTACCCATCACGCTAAACCCGTTCCCGTCAAACAAATATAGCTGCGTCATTTGCAATTGCATCTCTTCAGAAAGCTCTTCCTATGAATATGCCATCATCGTTATCGTTATAATCGAACGCGTTGAAACGTATCTCGGCGTAAGCAATCTCAAGAAATTCATTCCAGAAAACGATAACCAAATCGGGATCGACAGGCATCGATTTGAATTAAACTTCGCAAATGTCTTTAACATTGCTACCCATGATTTTGCACAGATGAAGAGACCCATAGGAGTCAAGACTGATTTTGATGTAAATACGTCAACATAGACTATTCCAAAATTAGAATTTTTCGATTTTTTTAATAAGTTTCGATCGTAAATATCTCTTGTTGTACGTAACGTAACAACTTTATTCTTAATTACATACTATAAGAAATATGTTTAGCAATTTGTGATCAAATATTCAGTGTTAAAGGTACACCAGAAAAAACTAAAAAATTACAGCTTTCTAAAATTAGTTTTTGGCAACATCGAACATGACTTATGTAAAGACTGTCCCTGAAAGTATGGACGCAACCAAAAACCGCTGTCATTCCGCAATGGTTCAGAATCTGTAAATTTTTATGGTTGCGTCCTGTTTTTTTACAATCTTCTCTAACCACTTGTGCAGTTGTTCACGGAACCACCCGCGATCCATTTTCAACCAGAATATTAGTTGATTTTCTTAATTCGATTGGTTAAAATTTGGTACAACTAATCGATTGTTGTTTTATCTAAACTGTCATTTTTGTTTTTCGATTAGCAGAAACGATGGTTGAAACAACTAATTTAACTGTTTGAAAAAAAATGCTGTCAATTAGTGAGGACACATACCTTTCAATTTCAACAAATATTTTAGTTGAAATAACTGGTGTTGTTATTAAAACAAAATTCTGCTGGTTGAAAAATAAATCGGTTTTATTTGTTTTAGACATTGCAAATAGTTGAATCAACTCGAACAATGTTATTGATTTGCGAAAATAATCAAAATATACTTACTGATACACGTCATGATCTATTTGAAATAAGTTCGGTATGTTGAGATTCATGAAATAAATATCGTTGTTAAAATATAAATAGTATTTTATATTGACATGTAATACCATTAGGGCTGGGTGAACCACCGATCACTGCTGATTTCAAGTGATCTTAACCAAGGAATAAATTATCATTACGAAATCAGAACTGATCTGATCTGAACTGATCGGAGGGGCGAGTAAATTAGCGAAATTATTAAATTTACCTAAAATGGGTATAGAAAGATGATGAATTCAAACAGTTGAACTAAAGTTATGCACTGATAATTTTAGTCAATTTATATGAGCTTGGGTGCATCAACCGCTGGGAATTGGAATTTTGCGACGGCAATTCAAACGCGCCATTCAATCGCAGCGCGTTCTGTGTGTTTGAAACCCTTCGCTCCTGTTACTTTTATGAATTAAATTCATGTCATGCTAATGCATGAACATCATCGTCAGTATCAGACAGCTGGAAGTAAATCAATGATCGAATTTAAAGCATAAAATTTTTGCGCATACCTGAAAGATTACGAGATGATCATTCATTAACATTTTCTAATTTGTCACCAAATCTTTTTCATCTAAAACAAAGTTAACTTTATCACAAACACCGCTGTTAAATAAACACTTGTTATCATAAACTTCTCAAATCGAATAAACACAATTTCACCAAACGCTTTAACCATCGATGTTGTTTTCATTGACATTTTGAAGCGACGCGAACAGATTTTAACAAAAAAAGTTGTTGATTTTGCATTGCAATTATTGTTTTGCTTTCAACTGTCTCCGGCATTTGACAGCATTCAAAACAACATATTTTTCAACTACTTGAATATATGCAAATCAAAAACCATATTGGTTGAATCAAAAAGAAATTAGTTAAATCAACTATTGCAAAAATCAAAAACTGCGATATCGCAATTTTATGATCGAAGGGTTCTCCGTGTTTATTCGTTTTCATTAGTTTGTTTCGAAATGCGTGGACTTTCAGCAGAACAACGTCGAAAAATTGTGTACAAATGGAACGAGTAAGTGAAAAAGCCGTGCGAAATGCAATCAGGAAGTTCGGTCCTACTAACCCTCAGTTGGATAAACGTGCGTTCGAGAAAAAGGAGGAGGTTTCAGTTCGGGATGTGGCCAAAAAAGTGGGCACTTCGAAGTCAAATGTTCTTCGTACTAAAGAACGTTTGAATCTTCGAACCTATAAGAAGCAGAAACAACCAAAACGTTGATTTGCCGTTTCAACCTTCCGAGCGAACGGACGTGATTTGGATTTACTGCGAAAGCATTGAAAACCAGTTATGTGTGTGTGATAAAGTGGTCGGACGTTCGAAACGATATTGTGTTATAGACAATAGTGCTTTTTCCTCTGAGAGGTTTTTTTTCGCATTATATAAAAGAACAGTGCCTTATTGTGAGCGGTGGATCGAAACGGTACCGTTAGCCGGTTATTGTTTCGCCGATCAAGGCCAAGTGTGCGGATTGTAAACAAGCGGCCATTGTGTGAGGATAATAAATAAGTGTGCTTTTTCCTCTCGGAGGTTTTTTGCACATCATCAAAGCGGCGATACGCCGACCGACGAAGACCAGCTTGGTGTCCCCCGTTGGATCTTAAGTTAAGTACCGTTACTTCGATTATTCGTTTTTGACCATTATATTTCCCCCCGAATTACTTATTTCTGCGCGGAAGTAGTTCCGCGACATGTCTAATTTAAGTCCTGGCCCCCCCGCTCCCGATGTTCAAATGGAGACTTCCCTTGTCTGTAAAATGTCCCGCATAAAGAGCTATCCTGATGGGCTCGCACTACCGGCCGGGCCTTACGCGGTCTATTTCCGGACCAAATCAAGAGAAAAAAATTTAAATATTTTAAAAATATCGCGAGACCTGTTTTCGCGATATAATACTATAAAAAGTATTGATAGAATACGGCCAGACAAGCTCAGGGTCCTGTTTACCAGCTCTAAACAGGCTAATGAGCTTGTTCAAAAGGATCCCTTTACGCAGGAGTACCGCGTCTACGTACCCGCTCGCGAAGTAGAAATCGACGGTGTGGTCACCGATTCGAGTTTGACTTGCGAGGATATTCTTAAGTACGGGGCGGGTTGTTTTAAAGACCCCTCACTTAAGAATGTCAAGATACTGGATTGCAAGCGATTGCATTCAGTATCGATCGCAGGGGATGGAACAAAGTCTTATCCCCAATCAGACTCTTATCGTGTGACCTTCGCCGGCACTGCTTTGCCCAACTACATCCTCTTGGACCGGGTTCGTTTGCCTGTTCGTTTATTTGTACCCCGGATAATGAATTGTACCAATTGCAAACAACTGGGGCATACAGCTACCCATTGCAGCAATAAGCCACGTTGTGCTAACTGTGGGGAAGCTCATGCGGACGGCTCTTGCGGTAAGGATGCTGAAAAGTGTCTCTACTGTAAGGAGGGTCCGCATGACCTCTCTGATTGTCCCGCTTACAAACTGCGAGGTGATCGAATGAAGCGTTCCCTAAAGGAGCACTCCAAGCGTTCCTTCGCAGAGATGCTTAAAAGTGCCACCCCTCCTAAACAGACAACGAATCCATATGCCTGCTTGTCGACTGACGAGAGCGATTCTGACGACCCTTTGGAAGGTCCATCTTCAGCGGTCCCTCATAGCTGTAGGAAAAGAATGAATAAATCTTCTCATAAGCTACCTAGCAAGGGTTCGAAGGTGTCTTCCGAAGGGTTTCGAAAAGTTACAGCTAACGGGAATCGGGAAAAATCACCGAAGCAAAAAGCTCCTGGTCTCGGAAAGCTCAATTCCGAGATGGAATTCCCACCACTTCCAGGGACTACAAAATCCCCAAGCGTCCCTAAAAATCCACCAGAGAACCAACTAGGTGCTGGACTTATCAAGTTTTCTGATGTTGTGGACTGGATTTTTACAACTTTCAATATTTCAGACCCTCTTAGAAGCATTTTAATTGCTTTCATGCCTACAGTAAAAACATATTTGAAGCAGTTGACTGCAAATTGGCCCCTTCTTTCAGCGATTGTATCTTTCGATGGCTAAATCATCCACCGAGGTCACGGATCTAATCACTGTTTTACAGTGGAATTGTAGAAGTATTATCCCAAAAATAGATTCATTTAAATTTCTAGTAAATAATCTGAAATGTGACGCATTTGCATTGTGCGAAACTTGGTTAACTTCTGAAATACCCTTAAACTCCCACGATTTTAACATTATTCGCCTGGATCGAGATGATCCCTACGGAGGAGTACTTTTAGGGATCAAAAAGTGCTATTCTTTTTATCGAATTAACCTCCCCTCGATACCAGGTATTGAAGTTGTCGCATGTCATGTTACAATCAAAGGTAAGGACCTTTGTATTGCTTCCATCTACATTCCCCCAAGAGCCTCAGTTGGGCATCGGCGACTCAGTGATATCATTGAGCTCCTTCCCGCACCGACGTTGGTTTTGGGAGACTTTAACTCACACGGTACGGGATGGGGCTGCCTTCACGATGATAACAGATCAGCTATGATCCATGATATCTGCGATAACTTCAATATGACAATATTGAATACGGGAGAAATGACACGGATTCCTGCACCACCAGCAAGACCAAGTGCGCTGGATTTATCCCTTTGCTCGACATCGCTACGGTTGGATTGCACGTGGGAGGTAATTCCTGATCCCCACGGTAGCGATCACCTACCGATCGTAATATCAATCACCAGCGGCTCAAAACCATCGAAGACAATCAATGTTTCGTACGACCTCACACGAAATATTGATTGGAATAGCTATGCGACCTCGATATCTGAGAAACTTGAAAGAACTCAACAACTTCCTCCGGAGGAAGAGTACACGTTTTTGGCTGGCTTGATTCTCGACACCGCGACTCAAGCTCAGACGAAACGTGTACCCGGCGCGAAAACTAACATCCGTCCTCCCAACCCGTGGTGGGACAAAGAGTGCACAAATTTAAACGCGGAGAGAGCCTCCGCGTATAAAATATTCAGAAAAAATGGAACACCTGATAATTACCGGAATTACGCGGCGTTAGACGTTAAAACTAAGAACTTGATTAGAGCCAAGAAACGCGGTTACTGGCGTCGGTTTATAGACGGCTTAACGAAAGAAACATCTATGAGCACTCTTTGGAACACAGCCCGACGAATGCGCAATCATAACACCACGAATGAAAGCGAGGAATATTCCAACCGCTGGATATTCGATTTCGCTAAAAAAGTATGCCCAGACTCTGTACCGGAACAGAAGATCACCCGCGCCGCGACACCAAACACAAACGAAACACCGTTTTCGATGGTAGAGCTCTCACTTGCACTCTTGTCATGTAACAATAAAGCCCCGGGATTAGACAGAATAAAATTCAACTTGTTGAAAAATCTGCCTGACCCCGCCAAAAGGCGCTTGTTGAGTTTATTCAATAAGTTCCTTGAAGGCAACATTGTTCCACATGACTGGAGACAAGTGAAAGTGATCGCCATTCAAAAACCAGGAAAATCAGCCACCGATCACAATTCGTATCGGCCGATTGCTATGCTTTCCTGTATCCGGAAATTGTTCGAAAAAATGATTCTCTTCCGTCTAGACAATTGGGTCGAAACTAATGGCTTACTTTCAGATACACAATTTGGTTTCCGCAGAGGCAAAGGAACGAACGATTGTTTGGCGTTGCTCTCAACCGAAATTCAAATGGCATTTGCTCGTAAGGAACAAATGGCGTCAGTTTTCCTAGACATCAAGGGGGCTTTTGACTCAGTTTCCATAAACATCCTATCTGAGAAGCTGCATCAGCATGGTCTTTCGCCAGTTTTGAACAACTTTTTACATAATCTATTGTCTGAGAAACACATGTATTTCGCGCATGGTGATTTGTCGACAATACGATTCAGTTACATGGGTCTTCCTCAGGGCTCATGCTTAAGCCCCCTTTTATACAATTTTTACGTAAACGACATCGATAAATGTATCAACACATCTTGCACGCTAAGACAACTTGCCGATGACAGCGTTGTGTCTATTATAGGACCCAAAGCTGGCGATCTGCAAGGGCCGTTACAAGATACTCTTGCCAACTTATCCACATGGGCTCTTCAAATGGGTATCGAGTTCTCTACGGAGAAAACTGAGCTGGTTGTATTTTCAAGGAAGCGAGAACCAGCACAACTACAGCTTCAACTAGGGGGTGAAAACATAGCTCAGGTCTTCACATTTAAATATCTCGGGGTCTGGTTCGACTCCAAAGGCACCTGGGGATGTCACATTAAGTATCTGAAAAGAAAATGCCAACAAAGAATCAACTTTCTTCGTACAATAACCGGGTCGTGGTGGGGTGCCCATCCAGAAGACCTGATCAGGCTGTACCAAACAACGATATTGTCCGTGATGGAATACGGATGCTTTTGCTTCCGATCCGCGGCGAACACTCATTTCATCATGCTGGAAAGAATTCAGTATCGTTGTTTGCGTATTGCCTTGGGTTGCATGCAATCGACTCATACGATGAGCCTCGAAGTGCTGGCGGGTGTTCTCCCATTGAAAAACCGGTTCTGGGATCTCTCATATCGTTTGCTCATTCGATGCGACATTTTGAATCCTCTGGTGATTGAAAATTTCGAAAGGTTAGTTGAGCTTAATTCTCAAACCCGTTTTATGTCCTTGTATTTTGATTACATGGCTCAGAATATTAATCCTTCTTCGTTTGTTTCCAACCGTGCTCATTTCTTGGATACTTCTGATTCTACTGTGTTTTTCGATACTTCCATGAGAGAAGAGATTCGTGGAATTCCGGATCACGTGCGCCCTCAAGTGGCCCCAAATATTTTTTATAATAAATTTAGAACAGTCAACTGTGAAAAGGTGTTTTACACTGACGGATCAAACATCAACGAGTCCACAGGCTTCGGTATCTTCAATCAAAACATCACCGCTTCGTACAAACTCAGTGATCCGGCTTCAGTTTACGTCGCAGAATTAGCTGCTATTCAGTACACCCTCGAGATCATTGAAACCTCGCCCAAAGACCATTACTTCATTGTCACGGACAGTCTAAGCTCAATAGAAGCTCTCCGGGCAATGAAGCCAGGAAAGTACCCCCCTTATTTTCTGGGGAAAATACGGGAACACTTGAGAACTTTATCTGAACGGTCTTATTCAATATCGTTAGTCTGGGTCCCTTCGCATTGTTCCTTTCCGGGAAATGAAAAGGCAGACTCATTGGCTAAGGTGGGCGCATTAGAAGGTGATATTTATGAAAGACCAATCTGCTTCAATGAATTTTTCAGTACTTCTCGTCAGAAAACTCTCGAAAGTTGGCAAACTTCATGGACGAATGACGAACTGGGACGATGGCTACACTCCATTATTCCTAAGGTATCAACGAAACCGTGGTTCAAGGGGATGAACGTGAGTCGTGATTTCATTCGCGTTATGTCACGGCTCATGTCAAATCACTATACATTCAACGCACATCTCCGGCGTATCGGGATCGTGGAGAACGGGCTCTGCACCTGTGGCGACGGTTATCAGGACATCGAGCATGTCGTGTGGTCGTGCGTAGAGTATCGCGACGCCAGGTCGAAGCTACTGGAATCCCTCAGGGCCCGAGGTAGACCGCCTGAAGTTCCGGTTCGGGATGTGTTGGCGAGTCGGGATAGCTCATATATGCTTCTGATATACGAGTTTCTCAAACACATTAATATACAAGTGTAATCTGTTACATCTGGCTTAGAAAGTTCCTCCTATTTATCGACGTTGTTTCAACTGTGGCTAGGAATAATCTTCACCTGCAGGTTCGACACTAACTTCCGCCGATTATCCCGATTCCTCATCTGTCCACCATCTTCATCGGAACTAACAAGATCTTTGTGCTGTCACTAACCTTTTCGCTTCCCCGCTCCCCGTCTCTTCACCATCTCGATGTCAACTAATTAGATCTCTGTCGTTTTAGTCATTTCATTCCCATATCCCCTTTTTACTCCGTTTTCCGCAATATTTACTTCGCTATTTTTTTTTCATTTTCTTCTGTAACAACACCATCATCGCCCACGGAAACTTACCAACAGCATGCGGGCCACCCGCCGGGTATTCGTAACCTGGGGGTGTTTCCCGCGGACCCACACGAACCGAAGAATGCGGCCAACATGAATATTCACCAACGCCATATGGAAGACTCTCATGAAATATTCAATTCACCGGCCACTGTCGATCACCAGCTGAAGGCTGGATCTGCCAAAGTCAACCATTGCGACCCAAATATGACATTACTCAATGATACAACCCTAGTTTTAAGTTAGTCGTAAATTAGAATTAGTAGAAGCCCTTGGCATCTTAGAGCTTAAGCAGTGTGCCTTAAACATTATATTCTTGAATAAAAAAAAAAAAAAACCAAAACGTAGTTCGAAACAAGAAGCATCGATCAGGCCGACGCACAGTGGTTGTTCATGACCTACTTTGACAAAAAATGTAACCATAACTTTTTTTTCTGAAGAGATAGAAAATTTTTTTCTTCTACAAAGTTTTAGAACTATTCAAAATAATTTACTTTGTCAAATATACCAAAAGTCTAGGTCGCACTGTTTCGGATATACAAAGCGTTTTTATGGCAACCCCCTTAAAATCAGTTTTTTATTCATAAATTGTTTCGAGTTATTTTGTTATGTATACTTTGTTTGGAATAATTGTAGAATTTATAAAATCGCATATTTTTGTTGAACATAGTGCATAGGTCTGTTCTTTCCTGGCAAAGTTATGCAACATTTTACCTTTTTTTTACCTAGGATAAAACCTTGCACCGAAGCGAAATATGCAACTTTATGCAGCAGATTTTTACAAAATTTGTAGGAAAAGATGTGCCCAATATCATTAAAAAAAAATCTAAGTGGAACTCGGTGGAACTTTTTTTTTGGGTATTTTCAAAGTTAGTTTAAATTACTGAATTATGGCAACCCCCTTAAAACTAGTTTTCTAGTCATAACTTGTTTCGTGTTATTTTTTTATTCATACTTCGTTTGGAATAATTGTAGAAAATATAGAATTTCATAATTTTGTAGAAGCTAATGTATAAGTTTATTCTTTTCTGGAAAATTTATGCATAATTTTACCTTTTTTACCTAGGAAACCTTGTGCCGAAGCGAAATATGCAACTTAATGCAGCAAACTTTAATAATACTTATAGGAGAACATGTACCTTATCCAATTTATTTTCCAATGAGAATATCTTGAGCACTCTTCGTGTGACTCATTTTCACTATGGCCATGTTGAAACCATGAATGGTTAAGAAACAGAGGGCGTCACGCGTCTGCTATTTCTGTAACTCACTTTTGCAGTGTGCGTTGCCCGCTCAACAAGTTCCAATTAGATTTATTCTAATATTGTCAATTGTCAAAAAGTAACGAAATAAAAATCGCAACAATTTGCTTAAGTTGCGTGTGCTAGCATGAACTTGTTTATGCGTGTTTACGCGCGTCCAGACTGGTAGTCGGAAATAGGATAGAAATATCTTTCATATATTTGCATACGTGCATAATCCATGGGGTATTTCACACAAAGCCTTTTTTCAACTGCCTGTAAAATATAACAGAGATACAAAAATTCGTCCAAGGCATGAATGTACGGTTTTTTTCTTAGGTTTCAAATAAGCGATTCCATAAAACAACCTTTATAGTTTATTGAATGAAAAATGTTAAAAATTAATAAACAAATAAAAAAATCCAAACTTGAGCACGAGGAAAAACAGCCGTGAAAAAACGATGACAGATGTTTTTTGTAGACTCCTAGTAGCGTCTGACCCACTGATTTCGAATATTTATTACAAACCTATGAAATGAGATAGAAAAAAAAATTTTTCGTCAAAAACAAAATTATTTTTTTCGACATCGGTACTATCCCCTTAACAAAAATTAAGGTGCTGCTTTTAAAAGAAGCGTTATATAATTTTGTAAAACTTCTTCGAAGGCACGTTAGCTTTTAAAAATCAGTGAAAGTCTGTACAGACTTGTGACCGTCTTTTTCCAGTTTTGGACCACTGTGCGCCCTATGTTTCTTAACCATTCATGGTTTCAGCATGGCCATAGTGAAAATGAGTCACACGAAGAGTACTCAAGATATTCTCATTGGAAAATAAATTGGATAAGGTACATGTTCTCCTATAAGTATTATTAAAGTTTGCTGCATTAAGTTGCATATTTCGCTTCGGCACAAGGTTTCCTAGGTAAAAAAGGTAAAATTATGCATAAATTTTCCAGAAAAGAATAAACTTATACATTAGCTTCTACAAAATTATGAAATTCTATATTTTCTACAATTATTCCAAACGAAGTATGCATAAAAAAATAACACGAAACAAGTTATGACTAGTAAACTAGTTTTAAGTGGGTTGCCATAATTCAGTAATTTAAACTAACTTTGAAAAGACCCAAAAAAAAGTTCCACCGAGTTCCACTTAGATTTTTTTTATGATATTGGGCACAACTTTTCCTACAATTTTTGTAAAAATCAGCTGCATAAAGTTGCATATTTCGCTTCGGTGCAAGGTTTTATCCTATGTAAAAAAAAGGAAAAATGTTGCATAACTTTGCCAGGAAAGAACAAACCTATGCACTATCTTCAATAAAAATATGCGATTTTATAAATTCTACAATTATTCCAAACAAAGTATACATAAAAAAAATAACTCGAAACAATTTATGAATAAAAAACTGATTTTAAGGGGGTTGCCATAAAAACGCTTTGTATATCCGAAACGGTGCGACCTAGACTTTTGGTATATTTGACAAAGTAAATTATTTTCAATAGTTCTAAAACTTTGTAGAAGAAAAAAAATTTCTATCTCTTCAGAAAAAAAAATTATGGTTACATTTTTTGTCAAAGTAGGCCATGAACAATTAGTGATAGGATCAAATTACGCACTATATATTTGTAAATAATTTCTTCAAAGCAACTATATGCATTAAAAGAACGGTTTGGCAGCAGGATTTATGTCCACGTTTTTATTGATTCGAACCACTGTGCGACGGTTCGAAAGCTGTACAATACGATTCTTGCTGGAAATTTGAACTGCATAACCATGGGCGACGAAACCTACGTGAAACTCGATTACAAATTCTTACAACCACAACACAATACGCTGCGAGAAGGGCAAGTGTTAAACCAGGCCGAGATATCGATTGAAGTCGAAACATTTAGTAAGAAAGCTATGGTCTGGCAAGCAATTTGTAGCTGCGGTAATCTGGTCATATCTTGCTTCTTGCCACTACTCGAAATCAACGGTAGAATGGTATAATATATGGTATAATGGCTCACATCCCACCCGATACAGTCGAAAATCGAATACAGTCGAAACAACAGAAACAAAGACAATACGCCAGTGAACAATAGAGTGTATGGAATGGTCAAATACGATTTAACAAAACCTGAAACTTGCCTGCAATTTGTATAGATTTCAAACGTTGCAAAGTTAGACCAGCAGCAAATGAAATTAAAATCTTACTTAAAGAACGAATGCACCTAGACGCTAATAATGTAAGTGAGATTCAATTTAACAAAGCGTCTAACTATGTGTACATTATGTTTAAACGTGAAAGCGATGCAATTGCATTCGCTTCAGTTAACAATGAGGTGCACAGCGTTGAGTGTGATAACATTAAATACATAATCCCTGTGCACATGGTGGACAATGCCATAGAAGTACGCGTGCATGACCTTCCCCCGCAGGCCACCGATAAGTTCGTTCGGGAGAATATGTAGCAGTATGGTGAAACCCTTTCCATCGAAAGGGAAGTATGGTGGAATTTTTTCCCCGGCATCCGGAATGGCGCGCAAGTTGTGCGTAAGCAACTGCGTAAGGCAATTCCATCTTACATCATTTGTGGTCAAGGTGGGACACGTCTGTGTAAAACGTTGATTACCTATGAAAATCAGCTGGTTACATGTCAGTTTTGTGAACAATCTGCACACTACGGTAAAGCTTGCACTGAAACTGCGAAAAAGACATCTTCAACCAAAGACAAGGTCAACCGTTCAACAACGAAAACTAGTGAGCGCAGTACTCCTGTTTCACCATCAAACCAACCAGCAACTGCAACCAATGCACAACAAGGCGCTTCTACAGCAACTAGCAACGAGCCCAAGACTACGAACAACAAGGAAAACGAAACGAAGACGGATACCAACAACAATACAACCGATGAGGCAATGGATGACGTGACGAGCCACGAACAAAGTGCCCCTCAACCCTCGCAGGAGGGAAACGGAAGCTCTTCTCCTCCTAGAAAAAGAGTGACAACGAGATCCACTTCAAAAAATTCTTTATTTAACAAATCGGCTAATTCGACCACGTAAAGCTTGTACGCAAATAGGCCTGAATAAAAATATCTTTAAAATAAAAAAAAATGAACAGCGAAATATACATCAAGGAATGTTTAAAAACCGACTTCTACCCATGATTCGAAGCCACAAGGATCCTGTTGTCTTCTGGCCAGATCTTGCTTCTTGCCACTACTCGAAATCAACGGTAGAATGGTATACTACCAAAAATGTAACTTTCGTCCCAAAAGACATGAATCCACCAAATTGCCCACAACTTCGACCAATTGAGGAATTTTGGGCATTAACGAAGGCACATCTTAGGAAACATGTCTCGGCAGCCGAAACCATTCAACAGTTCGAAAAAGATTGGAAAAAAGTGTCAAAACTTGTCGCCAAGAAGTCTGTACAGAATTTAATGAGGAACGTTCGCAAGAAGGTGCGCCAGCTAGTCTACAATGGCTAAGTAGCAAATGTTGAGAATAATATTCTGTTGTTGTAGTCTAATATTGTCAGTATATCGAATAAAATTTGAATGTTTAACACTTGAGAATTATTTACAGCGAAATCAAAGTGCGTCCATACTTTCTGGGACTTGGGTTCACAGATTTTGAGAGTCAACAACCATATAAACTTATTTCAGTTTTACCGGTATTCGGTTTTCGATCGCGGAAGGAACGCAAAAGTTTTACGTGGAACGCACTACGATTTCTCAAAGATGGCTACTCTGATGTTCAAAAACTTCGAATCTAATGAAATAGTTAACAAACCATTAGGCGAATTTACCTAACTTCGGCTACACCGATTTACAAATTCCATCTCCGAGAGTATCCTGAATAGAGAAGCTAAAAGAAGGCCAGACCATATTATTTCCACCTGCTCGCTTTTCAATGTCTCTCGGTTTCAATTCATAAGGCACCCAACTGCCTAGCTTTTGAAGCTTTCCCATGGATTTTAATTGTACAGAAACTGCTTGTCGAGTCACTTCCAATGATTGTGCAAGCTCCTCTTGCATTTGACTCGGATCTTCATCGAGTAATGCGTCCAACTGTTTGTTTTTGAATTTTTGTTTTGGTTGTCTACAGTGAGTCCTGTTTTCAACGCTGAAATATCCAATCTTGAAACGTAGAAACCATTCCCTACATGATTTATCAGTTGGAGCATTATCACCATAAACATCATCAGAAAACCAAAACTTTTCGCAAATGTTGCTTAGTTAATACAAAATTGCTCATAACTGACACAGTGATATGAACTGAATATTAATCACAGATGTAGATCCTTTTTGAATCTATCGACATCAGCTGTTACTGTTCAAAATTCATAGCAATCTAACACATGGATCAATAAGTCCCGAGACTAAAGCAGAGATGGCGCTCGTAGTAAACAAGTAACCACGTCTTTCTAGAGTACTAACCTTTGCTTGAAACGGGTCAAAATTTTAGGTCGATCCGACCAGAAACAGCTGAGTTATCGAGGTTGGAGTAAAGTCGTTTTGTAGTTTGTGTAAAAAATGGAAAAAACCGAGTTTCGTGTTTTGATAAAACATTGTTTTTTAATGGGTAAAAACACCGTGCAAGCAAAACAATGGATTGAAAAATGTTATCCGGACTCTTGTCCATCAAAAGCAACGATTTGTCGGTGATTCGCCGAGTTTAAACGTTGTCGTACCGACACAAATGGCGCGGAACGCTCGGGTAGACCTGTGGAAGCCGTTACACCGGAAAATGTGAGTGAAGTGACAAAAATTATAATGAAAGGTCGTAAAGTGAAGCTCCGTGAGATTGCTGAGATGACACAGATATCATATGGAAGTGTATTTACTATCCTTCATGAAAAATTGAGCACGAAAAAGGTTTTTTCCAAGTGGGTGCCGCGGTTGCTTTCGATGGAACAAAACAGCAACGTGTCGATGATTCAGAAATTGAACGAATTGGGCTTTGATCTGCTTCCCCACCTCCCATACTCGCCAGATTTAGCCCCCAGGGACTACTGGCTCTCTGCTGATCTTTAAAAAAATGCTCCAGGAAAAAAGATTTGGCTCAAATGAGGAGGTCATCGCTGAAACAGAAGCTTATTCTGAAGCGAAAGATAAATTTTTTTATAAACATGGTATTGAAAAATTGGGAAAACGTTGGAACCATTGTATCACCCTAAAAGGTGATTATGTTGATGAATAAAAAAAAATTTTGTAAATAAAATGTTGTTTTCATTGTTAGTCTCGGGACTTATTCATCCATGTGTTAATTCATGAGGCGCGTTTGCCTTTCTTGTATTTTTAAAGCACAGTGATCTGTGAAAAGATTTATATATTCTAACTACAAATAAAATCGAAATTTTTCAACTTAAACGTGTATAGCAACAGCATTGAAGTATTTCAATAGTACACTATTGAAAAACCTGTCTCATTTGACCCATGTCAACACCAGCCAATCAGAGCGCGTTCTAAGGAAGAGAACAAAATATCTCCTGCTGTATAACAAATCGTTCCGAACAGGGCTTAATATCGTAGTGAGTTCCACAATTTGGTCCTTCTGAAAGGCAGGAATAAATCTCGTACAGCATCCTGATAGTTTCTTTCAATGAAATGTAATAATCGAAATTTAAATTCTATATGCTGCTATTTTTAAAGCCGTTAGGACCGCCCATTAGTAAAAAAACTACCAACGAAATCACGTAAAAAGAAAGCTCCTAACAAAAATTGGATCAGTTTGAATTCTATCGCCACTGCGAGCAGATGTATTTTGTGTCGTTTGCAAAGCTAGTTTCGCTTCCGACAAGAGTGATTACGTCACAGCTGCCAGTCATTTGCATTGGTGAAAAAACAACGAAAAGAGCATAACGGTGGAGAGCATCACACAAAATCAGCCGTTCTAATGGCTCTAAAAGTTTTCTGAAGAACTATTAGGATTTCTTGCTCGCATATCGAAGGTAAATATCCTCAGTTAAGTGCTAATCTAGAACAGTTTGATTAGATTTGTGCACTTTTCGCTGTGTGAAATTCACAGTAATCGAGATCAAGTGAAGCCTTCTTTGTTTTTGCGAAAAATGTGAAAAAGGGGAATGCTTGCATAATTCATACAATTGATCAACTAATTGATATTCGGAAGTGTTAAGGAACATGTCATTTGTTTTCGTATTCACGACATCCAGTTATGTCTCTGACATTACCCACCCGTCTTTTTTTTTCTTGTCCACAGTGAGGCCTGTTTCCAATGCTGAAACCATTCCCTACATAGTTTATCAATGGGAGCATTACCACCATAAACTTCCACAAATATTTGATGCAATTCAGTTGCACTTTTCTTCCAGTTAAAACTGAAAATTAAAACTTCCTGCAAATGTTGCGTAGTTAACAAAAAATTGCTCAAAACACAATGAGAAATGAAGTTTTCATTAAAAACCTCGAAGCAATATGAACTGAATATCAATGACAGATGTCGAACCTCTTGAAACCAGGGATGCCAGGTCATTTTTTCAAAAATCTGTGATCAGGCCAAAAACCTGTCTGTGAAAATCTGTTCCCGTTTCCCGTACCATAATAGCAGATCGAATTCAATTTGTTGAGCAAAAAAAAAGGTCTCACTATCAACACGTTCTGTACCGTTTTCCTCAACCACTCTGTACTTTTTGGTGCTAAGCTGTGCTCGATTTCCAAAATCTGTGAAAATCTGTGATTTATTCCAGAATCGGTGAAAATCTGTAATCATTTTCAGAAATCTGAGAAAATCCGTGTCATTTTAAAAATCTGTGCAGAAAATTGAAAATCTGTGAAACAGAGATTAATCTGCGAAAATGGCATCTCTGCTTGAAACTGCGGACCAGTGATGCCACTTTTTCCTGAGGTCAAATCCGTAGATTTGACTCCAAGTCTAAATATACTCGTACATGCTCCTTTGAGACGAGCTTGTCGTGAACTTATATGGGGAAAACTCACTAAATGTATCTAAAAAAATGTTTAGAATGAAAATTAGTACGTATCAAATACAAGTAAATCAATAAATAAAAAAAACTCCGTAAAATCATCAGCTTGGAATGCCAAGCGATAAAGACAGGCTTCCTTAAAATAAGTACTCAGTGCCGGTAGATGTTTGATAGTTTTTATAATTGAACATACAAAAAAAACTGGATAAATGATGCGACAATATTCAAGCATTTTCCGTACATATCTTGGAAAAATGCATTTTTTTTAAATAATGAAAAAATCCGTAGAGTTTTAAAGGTCCATCCGTAGATCCGTAGAAAAGACAAAAATCCGTAGATCTCCGGATAAATCCGTAGGGTTGGCATCGCTGCTGCGGACATCAGCTGTTACTGTTCAATATTCATAACAGCCAGAGCCATCCGTTGGAAACGGACCGAACTAATTTGTACTTCCAATACAAAAACATCACTCGTTAGAAATGCAGAATAGGTGTGAATGTCAAAACTTCTCGATTGATTCGATTTCGATTCTTTGATCGAAACAAGAAGTATAATACTTTATGAAAATAACACTTCCAATGTTAAAATTAATTGAATTCCGTAAATTCAAACGATAATAGAACGGATCCTTCCCAAATGTGTTTGATTGTCGACAGTTCAATTAGTGCCAGATGGCGTCAAAGGGAAGTGGAATCAGAAGGCCTCGTCAAAATTGAAAATTGGTTGTTAGGCCCGGCCCGTTTGGTTTCGGGAATATGACTTCGAACAACCGAACCGATAGACATACTAATGTGTTTATTACACGTGTTTTCCACGGTCCAGCGGCTAGTGGTTGTCTGTTCATTTATTTATTTATTTATTCTGCATTTCATTTACCGAAAACAGAGGGGATTAAATACGTTCATCAGTACTTAGCTAATGGCTAATTAAATCATCGCAAGTTACCGCTTCATCTTCATCGAAACCGGATCTGCCATTTGAACTCGAAATAATTGCATTAATCCTGACTGACTGACTGCTAATAATGGAACCGTGTGTGCCCATCTAAAAAAGTCGGAAGCAAACGAATTCAGGAATTGCGCGTCGCTGCATAATCCGGTTGTGTTTTTTTTTTACTGTCCCCGCCAATCTCACCAATAGTTCATTCGCGAAACGTCCCACGGATGGCGCCACCGCATGGCCTGCTTGGTTCCGCGCTTGGGAGGTAGATCACGCACGTTGACAGCTGATGGCACAACCCGATTGCTGCGATTAATCAATCCGAACGACGCGCACTCTTCCGTCAACGGACGGCAGCAGCAGCGGCCAGAACGGCCGGAATGACCCGTTTAACCTTATCTTGGGCTTCATTACGGTAAGGGCTTCTTGTGTTTCATTCGGTGTGTCGTCGCGATGATCACCGGATTGGTGGTAAAGCACACCGCCGCGGCACGCAAGGGCCAATCGTGCAATCAAACAACCGCACCGCGTCGCGATTCCAATTTGAAGTCTGTACGTGGGATGAATAATTCACGTAATTTTACCTCTGTCTTCTTCCTGCGGTGGCAGCAAACCCGGGCAATCAGATGGCTTCGAAGACCATCATTGTGGGTTATTAAGGCGTACTTTAGATTGGTAATCAATCGGTTAATCGTTATCGTTTTTATTGGAACACCAATCTCCTCAAACAATCCCCAGTTGATCCCACACTGATGCGATTTCGGTTGCATGACGAATGACATGACAGGGACAATTTACGAATTAATTGCTTGCAGTTTAGTGCATTAATGACTGTTCGGTTCGTGTGATCCTCGTCGTGGGAAGATTTACTCCCAAGTAGCAGTCATTACGTTTTGATGACCCATAAGACAACTTGGTGGGGATGTTTGTCTCACTCTTTTTGAAATTTTTCGAATAATTCAGTAAGATTTCTGTTTAAATTTACCACCTCTCCTCGGCAGTCACCGTAGGTAGGACATTGCATTACAATTCAATTTCAATCAACAGGTTTTCTTTTTCCTTTCGTTAGGCCGCGCCTGCCTCGGAAGGAGATTGTACTCATGCAATTTAATCAGCCAGTCATCAATTATTTCTACACGCGAAAACCATTTTCCGTGGCTCTTAATTTTAATGTGTTGGTGGCGATTTGGTCAGTTCCAAACGTGGCCCTGAATTCGTTAAGTTCTGTAAGGAAAAAAATCGCACTTAACCTCCCAAAACGATTCATGTGATGTATGTTAATCGGGAAACTATATACCAATCAACTAGAGCTCTAACAAGTTGTCAGCTGGAGCCTAGCGGAACCTGTTCCGGTTGGTTCGTGCGGTTTGGCTGTACGCCAAGGAGCAATACTCCAATTCAGGGTTTGTTGATTTGATGAAATAAATCCGTTCAGGATAGTATCATATGACTATAAGTAATTTAGAGATGAATTCCGAAACAACCGTGAAACGACATAATCTACCAAGAAAATTGACTAGAAACGTGCACCATCAACTCGATCATAACAGATCGGCTGAAAAGTTCGTATCGTTTCTATGAGAGGGCGCCACTAGAATTAAATCCATACCATTTTCAGTTAGTACCAACTTTCAAAAGATACGTGTATAAATTTGACAGCTGTCTGATTATTAGTTTGTGAGATATTGCATTTTGAGTGCAGCTACTTTTGTTATTGTGAAAAAAAAGAAAAAAAAAGGAATTTCGTGTGTTGATGAAGGGGAACGTGCCATTTGAGCCAATTTGTTCTGATGAGCACCGAAGACGATGAACGCAGTGGACGTCCAAAAGAGGCTGTTACCGATGAAAACGTGAAAAAAATCCACAAAATGATTTTCAATGACCGTAAAGTGAAGTTGATCGAGATAGCTGACACCCTAAAGATATCAAAGGAACGTGTTGGACATATTATTCACGAATATTTGGATATGAGAAAGCTTTGTGCAAAATGGGTGCCGCGTGAGCTCACAATCGATCAAAAACAACAACGAATTGATGATTCTGAGCAGTGTTTGGAGCTGTTATATCGAAATAAAACCGATTTTTTTCGTCGATATATAAAAATGGACGAAACATGGCTCCATCACTTCACTCCGGAGTCCAATCGACAGTCAGCTGACTGGACTGCACGCGATGAACCGAACCCAAAGCGTGGGAAGACTCAACAATCGGCCAGTAAGGTTATGGCGTCTGTATTTTGGGATTCGCATGGTATAATTTTCATCGACTACCTAGAAAAGGGAAAAACCATCAACAGTGACTATTATATAGCGATATTAGAGCGTTTGAAGGACGAAATTTAAAAAAAAACGGCCTCATTTGAAGAAGAAAAAAGTTTTGTTTCATCATGACAATGCACCGTGTCACAAGTCGATGAAAACCATGCTGAAATTGAACGAATTGGGCTTCGAATTGCTCCCTCATCCACCATATTCTCCAGATTTGGCCCCCAGCGACTTTTTCCTGTTCTCAGACCTCAAGAGAATGCTCGCTGGTAAAAAAATTAGAAGCAATGAAGAGAGGCCTATTTTGAGGTAAAGGACAAATCGTACTACAAAAATGGTATTGAAAAGTTGGAAGATTGCTATAATCGCTGTATCGCCTCTGATGGCAATTATGTTGAATAATAAAAACGAATTTTGGCAAAAAAATGTGTGTTTCTATTAAACGATACGAACTTTTCAGCCGAACTGTTACATCTATATAACGCACAATTCATTTGTTGAAATGATGATCGCTTTTGGTTTGCAACAGATAATTTTTTTGACAAATCAGAGTGATAAAATATTTGACCTAACATTTCTTAGCTGTGGCAGTTGTGGACTTGTGACGCAGGGCACTTTAGACGAATCAGTCGAAATTTTTTTCAATAAGTTAGATTCTATTTTACAACATCCGACATATAATGCACTCAGCTAACAGACGACCTTGTTGAGCTGCGCATCCTTCGCATCCGCCTAAGGATGAATTTGAAAACGTTTTTGGCATTAAGAACACCTAACTTTTCACTATACGAAGCAGGGTATCAATTTGATATTGAACGCTTGCAACTTAACCATTTGTTGATGGATTTATATAATTTAACTTCCAATCTATTCGGGAACATTTAACTTAAACTTATGCGGTAGCGTTGTTTAAGTATTTCAATATCATACCATTGCAAAATTGGTTTGAATTGACCTATGTTTGCACGAGTCAATCACAGTCGCAGTCAATGATGTCATCCTCTCGTATGATTTGCGCAGTATGAACTATAGCACAGAAGGGATTCTATAAACATATGCCCGAACACATATCTGCATTAGTTTATCCCTGGTTGCCAGCGAGGAAGGGTGAGTGGATGGCAAAGCTGAAAGTTACATTCATTCGCTCGCTGGATAGTCGCTTTAGTATGTGTGCGGTGTGTTGATACCGGAACCAAAAGTCACAGCCATTTGATCTTCGAACTTGATCAATGGTCCGATAGTAGCTTTCAAACAAGCCTAAGTTTGTTAAAAATCGGTTCAGTCATCTCTGAGAAAATTGAGAGGTAAAAATATCTTCGAAAAGTGCACACACACAGACATTTTCCGATCTCGTCGAACTGAGTCGAATGGTATATATTTATAAAAAAAGGTAAAAATAAATGTAATTTTCCTTCAATGTTATTACCGAATACCGAAATACTAATATGTTTCATTAAATACTAATCGTGATAGGTTCGAAATATATTACGTTCAAAGTACAGTATAGAGCGAAGAAATTCTAATGTATATTGCCGTGTGAAATAAACGTATTTATGAAAAGGTGCTCATTGGAATTAAGTATGCTTTCTAAACATAAATAACATCTCTGTAACAATTGTACAACATCTTGTAATTTTACCAAGTTACATTTGCTACTTTAGTACATTTCGTTTTCAGTTATAATATTCTATCTACATTCCAAAAGCAGACCCAATACGATCTATGAATATGAATAGGTTCATATTACGTAGAAAACATCTGTGATTCAATTAAATTCAATGGGAGTGACAGTAGTAGACAGTTTAACCCCTTTTCATCCCAATTTATTTCATAAATGGTATCATGTTTGTGGGAAAATAGGAGTAAAACGATGTAGCACAATTCATGCAATAAACAATTGGTAAACAATATGATCTCAACAACACCTGATTTTCGATACCCAGGACAAATATATTAAGTAAGAAAAATATAAAATATCTCCAAGAAACGATCTCACCAGTATCCATTTTCTCCTGCTCGCTCTGCTGTCAGCAACGCGAGATGAAACACGACCACTGAAAGAATAAAATAAAAACACTCGCGAATGGGTCCGCTGCAGACCAACCCTAGACCTTCAGACACGATCGACTTGTAAACTTTCACACATTCCATAGAAATCCGACAACACCGACAATGGCATGCAGACGGCGCTTCGATCGGTTAACATCGTTGAATTTTGGGGCGGTAAATTCTCAGTTTCCGCCGCTTGAGCATCTTTAGTATCGCGGATCAATATTATTCAATAAATAGCACTCTCACTATTAAACACACACTCGCCACACCTGCACTATCACTCAAAATAACTATTTCCACCAAATTTTTAACTATACCTATCAAAGAACACATTGAAATTATATTTTTTTTTGAGCAGCACCAGGACACCGCATCACACTACCAGTGATGCCAACTCTCCTCTAAACATATACTGGAGACGCCAAAGGAATGAAAAACTTACACAATTTATTTTTTGAAAAAGAGACACCATTATGCCACCCTAAGCTTGTGATAGACACGGCTCTAGCACACGACTGGGTCTGGTAAGCGTACATCGAACATGGTCTAAATCCTAGCCGTCTCACGACCGGTACCAGATGTTTGGATGTATGGTACTGGTCGTGAGATGGCTAGGATTTAGACCATGTCCCAAATAGCATGTTAAGATGCTGTCCTGTATTTTGCTACTGATTGTGCAATTTATCAAGTTAGTTTATATTACTATTCTAGTAACTGTTGTGTTATGGAAAAAGCGCAATTTTTCTGTGTTGTGCAACATACTTTCAAGTTCATCCGTTATTACGAACATTTATTCACAACGATTGTGCAACTGATACAAAAACTCATGCGTCGATCCCATCACAAAGGCAGTAATAAAATCAGCGATAAAACAATTGTGAAACTCGTGAGAACTACTACGTAATGTAAACAAGAAATGGATTGACGTTTACCAAAACATGCAAACTTAATTTCTAATGAATAAGTTTCACATTTGATTTTCAATACAACGGCTCTTAACACAAATATGGATCTTGTTAAATAATCTGTTCATGAAAAATTATAATGCACAACATATTGTAGAATTGAACTTTTGTGTTTTTGTAAATGAAAAATCGACAACGAACTGCATTTTTATGGTGAAACATGTGTTCGTAAACGCCTTTGAATTAACGTGTTTTGATGATTCTAAACCAATTTCTGTGAAAATAACAGTCTATTATTTTTAATAAAAATCATCGGAATGGTGTTTAAAATACGTGTATTCAAACATTCTTCAAAATTCTCAGACGATTTTGATCAAACTAATGGGTAATTAAACCTGAAAAATCTCGAATTTTTTTTTAATATGGCATCGATGCTAGCAGTGAGTTGAATAGTAAATGGTTCAACCAACGTAATGAGATATATTATTTAAATTACAGGGAACATTAACATGTTAATATTTCAATCTTTCAGTTGAATTAATCAACAATACAGTATAGTCATTCATCTTAGCGGGCCCGACTTTTTTGTTACGCACTGTAGGTATTATTTCGGTAAGCTCATGTGCTGGAGTTACAAAAACAAGCTGCCCAAGCGGTAATATATAACTATGAGAGTAACTAAGATGGTATTAACTTTTAGTTCAATATCTTTAAAAAGTGATGTCAGGTCTGCTTATTTCTTTCCCGCGAGATGAAAACCGAATACAAATTATCTGATTGATTTTTGTTTTCATTGCGTATATAACGCTGTATTCCTGCAACTTTTATGATAATAATGTCATGTCTGTAAGTTTTGCGTCAATTCAAACAGCTAAATCTTGCACAACTTTTTTGCAAGTTTTGAATTGTATATAACTGAAGAAAACTTCTAACATAATATAACACACTGATCTAAAAATTCATGAGACAGCAAAAACAATGCGGACTCTGCAGAAATATATTTTTTTACAGCAAAGTTATAAATTCGGCTTAGCTATTTTTGCCTTGCGGAGAGCATTAATCATTTCACTAATTTTTCTTCCACAAGAGATTTATAGCAATTTCGATGTATATTGTGTCCGGTACAATTATGACAGCCATTTGGAAAGTTTTTGATAAGTTGCACAATTGTTATAGTTACTCCCGTTTTACATGACGATGTCAAATTTTTCGTAGAGCTTCTAGTGAAGCATTAACAAGTTGGTGATTTACTGCACAATTGTTTTAGATGTACTTAAAGTTGTTCCGCAGTGATTACTTCGGTAATATTGTGAAACTTAACAGTGATAAGTTGCACAACCAATTTTAATATATATTTCTAAACATACCAAACTCGTGAGCTAGAGCCGTGTTTATCACAAGCTTAGAGTGGCGTAATGGTAACGCGAATGCACGGAATGCATAAGAACGCAGGTTTGAGTCCTGTCTCTGAGCGTATCTTTTTCCAAAAAATTAACTTTTCTGTAAGTTTTTCATTCATTTGTCTTCTCCAATATATGTTTCCACTAGTTATGGCGACTTTACGTCAAACCAACTGAAAAAAATCATAAATCGTATTTTTTGAAATTATTTTGCGAAAAATAGAACTGTCTTGTTTAACCATAATTGGTCCAAACAGCGTTTATTTTTTCTTTGTGCGGCGGTTCTAAAAAACAAAATTACTGAAAACCCCGGATGTTTTGAAATTTTTTTCAAATAAGAAGCTTATTTGTCCTATAAGAATAATATTTTATATTTTCATTCAATGTTGGGAAGTTTGTTACAGATTTCAAAATACCTACACTCTTAGAAATAATAAAAATTTTGCATGACGTAGTTTTTTTAGATAATAAAATATTACTTGCTTTAACAAGTAAATTTAGGTTTCGTTGAATAAACTGTAAATGATTAATATTCACATGCTTTTGGATATTAATTTGATTGCCTCACGATACTTATTTTATGTGCTTCTATTGTGACGCGAATTTTCATGCTTTTTTTCGCAGTATGTTCATTTTTTGTGTGCTATCATCACAGCATGGTAAAGTCCCTGCTTGGTGTAACAAAAGTGCAAGTATATCTATTCTTCGGTGATTCGCCTTCTTAGTTGAGTTGAACACCGATCAGATAGCGATTTTCGAAAATATCTTGATGCCGTTCGCCACTTCGTGGAAAACCTGTTCGTCTCGATCGAAAGCCCTTTTAAATACGCCTACTACGAGTGGAAAATTTCTCACTGCTGCTGTTAAACTCATCGTCGCATTTCGATTGACGAAGGATCCGGTTAACGTAGCATCGTCAGAGCTTACGATTGTCAAATTTTTAATGTGTATGGATGTCACCTTGATATTTGCCAATAACCCCGACGAAACGCCAAACACGCTAACATCCTCAATCGAAAAAACACGGAATTATCCTTCATTATCAGCGGCTCCTTTCCAGGGTTCAAGGAGTTTGCCGGTCCCGGGGAGTAGTAACTAATTTTTCGCTCAACATCCAACATTGCAAAAATTGGCTTCAGAACGGATCGATAAAATTAGGAAAAAATGTCGGCTCTTTGAGCGATTCGCACCGAGTGACCGGTCACAGCTAGTGCGATCGCGATCAGTCCAATTGTCAACGTCTTCCCCTGTTTCGGTGGAATCTGCGAAAAACGTTGCAACACTCCGGCGACTGGTTGATCGACACTCAGCAGCGTCAGAATGCAAACAATTTGATAACCGTGCAGTTTGCGAGATTCTCAATTGTAGCTCAACGGTGCAGGTAAGCAACATGGCAGCAATTCCGCAAGGATTTTTGGAAGGATAGTGCGCTTAAACTGAGAGTCCCAAGACTTGAAATGTAGTTGGCTGGTCGCTTTCAATGTTTCGGCAATTGCCGGGAGTCTGTTGCTCTCTGCCAAACGCATGTACTGCCGATGTTGATCCGTATATTGCCGGAAAACTTCGCGAATCATATACGTAGTGTCATTGGAAAATTTATAATGATTTTTTTCTAAAGCCACAACGAAATCGTTTTCGTCTTTAACCGACAGTTCATTGGTGGATTGTTGTCCGATTCGAAATTGATCGTTGATCGATTCGTCGCTTTGATTCAGTAGCATTTTGGTGAGTTGGGGAATTAAAATGAAGGTGATTTCAACCTGATCGTGTTTCGGAAGGCCCTGCTTCCGATTCAACTCTTTCACAACAGAGGCTAGAAGTGATTTCACCAGGCGAACCTCACGATGCTCGGGAATGCTCTTATCGCTGTACAGAAGTTGCAGATTTGAGATGAACTTCGTCGGATTAGTCACGCGGAACTGACCGCGGTCCGCTCGTTCGATCAGGTTAAATTGAATCATGCATTGCATCTCGACTCCGGGAATGGCTTCGATGATCCAATCGAAGGACACTGCGTTCAGATGGACGAGAAAATCGTTATACGCAAGGAAAAACGATTTGGCCTCCACATTTTTCTTTAAAGTTAACAGTACAACATCCAACAATGTATTCGCCATTCAACCCATTTCAGGATGATCCATTTTGATACAAATCCGAGCAATAATGTTTCTTCTGTGGTTCCAAAAAGCTATGAACACATTGACAATTTCACTGAATCGCTCCGCACAGGAACGATCGAACAAAACTTCCGGTGGTAGAAGATCAAGTTGTGATGTATGATTTTCCGGTCTACTTCGGATGTCTCAAGAAATCCTGCGGTACAAGCACTGAAATTCACCAACGCATGAGTCACGACTACAACGAACGTCAGCCGATCGCAGTGTGCTTCCCGTATTAAAGACGCGTATTTTTGGAAAACCTGCTAATAGTCAGTCAATTGCTTTCGGGTTGCGATGGCCGAAAGAGCATCATCCAACAGACAGTACCAAACAAAAGATTCCGGCGCCATAGTTTGCCGTGGATCGGCGATTAAATCCTTCTCGGAGCACCCGACGAAAAGTTTCGGCTTGTATTCAAAACAAATCCGATCCTCATTTGTGCCGGGCTCAAAATGATTCAAAAGCTTGAACATGAAATAATATCCGCGTTCCCAACACATTCTTGAGTTGCCATCTATTTTCCACGTTATCCCACGGGTCGGTTGCCACCCGGCGCTGGTGTCAACATGAATAAGATCCGAATGTTTCATGTCGGAGTTTCCCACTATTTCTCGTACCAAAATTCTCAGACTTCGGCCCAACTGCGTAAAAATGGGATCGATTAACTGTCTGTCTGGACGGAATTTATAGTCAATCATAGCATTTACTTTCTCGGAGAAACGATGAGCCAAGTTGTCCAAAACTTCCACGAAATGAGTTTCATTGAAAATGTGACCCACATCGGAGAGAAGCTGGACATCGCTGCCGCCGATGAACATGATTTTTTCCGGAGAAATCCTTTCCAAATGAAGAGAAAAATATTTTGAAGCTTGACCCAATAAGTCTCATTGCGAGATTGCAAAACGCTTCCGTTACACACCGCTTCTAAGGCTTCTTTTTCAACAACAAAAGTTAGAGGGTTGTATTCAAGACACGACCGAGCACAATAACATTAAAAATGGAACGTTTCTAGGGTCTTCATAATAAATACAAAAATAAAGATGATAATGCTGATGATACACTAAACTAAAAACTTATTCAATTGACTAATTACAAACTTGCTCTAGTTTAAGCGCTTAGATTGTTAGCAAATGATAAAATAGACAATTAGATTCTTTCTTGATAATTGATTCTATTCAATTTTGATCCCTTTCCACAAATTTTTACATTGTTGAGTTTTTGAAAAACGTCCTTTAACTAGAATTCAAAGTTACTTGAAAGCTCAATTTTAGATACAAACAACCTAAAGATTTAAACCTGAACAAATGAAACTGTTTTATTCTATGATAATAATCTTCGAGAAACGTACAAATTTATTAATTTTATAAACAGTTAATCGATCCAAGAGAAGATTTTATTTACTTTAACGAAAAATGTTGTACCAGTAAACTCAGTAATAGTGTAATTTTATTAATCCTTCTTCAAAATTGTCGAAAATCTTCGGAAAGTGCCGGTAAATAATATGGCAACATTACGAGGAAGAAAAATGTGAAACAGTCCGCATAAAAAATTGAGTTACTTACATCGATTTTCGCTTTGGCATATTAGGAATATACGGAATGGATACGCAACAAAATTCCGAAATTTTGTTCATATTGTAACTTGATGTTATTAACACATGAATGAACATTGTCATGGTTACAACGCGTGTAGTCATCAGACGCAAATTCTCCGAGGGTTTCTATTCAAATGATACATGTAAAATCGCAGGTGAGTTTATCTTTGAAACTATACGATATTGCATCTAGTTGTACTGTATATGTGAGCCTGTGGAACTCATTTATACTACTAAACCGAAGAGGCCGCTTTTAGATAAGTTTCAGAATTTAATTTTGAATCTTTTGAAGCGTTTAATTCCTGGTGGGACAACAACTTGTTCAGTCACATACAATGAAAAAGAAATATCTAAGATTATCATCATCACGCCACCGTTTTGTTCGTATGGTAATGGAAATTTAAGTATGCAAACCGATCCGTTTGCCAAATTAAAACATTTTGAAGCTTACAATATTGAAGCTTTGGAATCATTTAAATTAGGAAAATCTCTTAACAAATCATCGAGGAACAAGCGCTGCACATTAGATCCGAAAATTCTATCGCCGACACCTAGCCTCGGGAAGCGAAGTGTAAGGCATTTTTAATGGCAAAATCTACCAAAAATTTGCTAAATACATGGGATATTTCAAAAGAATTGGTAACCACGCTGATTCAGTTCTTCAATAGCTAGATGATATATAAGATACTCAAGATAATTTCACCAACGCATAATGCAAGAGCGACAATACAGCAAGTGAACGTATATTCAATTCAGCCATCAGCTCACTGGACGAGCTACTTGTTTCATTCAGAGTCCAACATCAACTAGGCAAAGAAATATTGTGCACCCTATATTTATAGATTTCTCTTCATACTACGCATAACAATACGGTGTTTTTAATGCATGACGCAAAGCCTCCTATGCCGAACAAGAAGTTGACGTCATTTTGTACAACAGGGATTGGTGGATGAAAACATAGGTCGATTCCAACCATTTTTTCAATAGTATGCTATTGAAATACTGAATAAACGTCGTCATACATGTTTAAGTTAAAAGTTTCCGAATCGATTGGTTGTTAAATTATAACAATACATCAACAAATGACCGAGTTATGAACGTTCAAAATTATGACACAAAAAGGTTACGCGACTATTTTTGAAACTTTTAATTGACACCCGGCCCCGTATAGTGAAGAGTAAGGCATTTTTAATGCCAAAAAAAGAAAAAAAATTAGGCCCAAGTTTGAAATTTTTTTGTTTGTTTATTAATTTTTAACGTTTTTCATTATATTAACTTTAAAGGTTGTTTTATGGAATCGCTTATTTGAAATCTAAGGAAAAGACACACATTTCATGTCTTGGACGAATTTCTGTATCTTTATTAGATTTTACAGTGTAGGCTGTTGAAACAAGGCTCTTTTTCGAAAACACGATACTTCTAAAAATCAAATTCCACGTATCATATTGAAATAAAAAATACGTGTCGAATGTTTTCGAGTTCTTTACCGAAAAAAAATAGTTAGTTGAAAAAAAATGTTGGGTGAAATACTCCATACATAGATTATCAAGGGATTTTTACTTAGTCTCTTCTCTGAAGGACGATGGAAGGGCTACGTCCGAGAAGTACTTTGGAATAAATATGGAAAAACATTTATCATATAAAGATTCAAAAACGCGTGATGAAATGTTTCACCACTGTGCTGAGCCGATACCGAAGCGGATGATTAAAACTCTCACCAATCGAAGCAATCCGCGGTCGGTTCGTCTGCTGTCTGCTGTTGAAATCTTTCCACCTCGCAGCTCCGAGCGCTTTTGATTGCTCTCTTTCGTTGTGCACTCACGAGAGCAACGGAATCGGATCAACGCTGGTAACTTTCCTCCAATCACAGAGCAAAGAGAATGAGTGCCGCCGCCTGATCGCGGCGGAGCTAGACTTGAGCCATACTTGAGTCGGTCCGGGACCAACGAACGTCCTCGCCATCGTCGTTTCGATCGCAGCAGCAATCGCGCCGTCTTCGTAGTGGTCGTCGTCGTCGTCGTCGTCGTCGTTGCCGCCGATCGTCGGTCGTTGGCAGATCGGGTTCGAGCCTACCGAATACTGTATTACTCGGTCAGTCGGTCTAGAGGTACGACATCAGTATAACGTTTTTTTAACCAGCGCGCGACTGTCATTTCTGCTGCTGCTTCTACGACCCATCCCGTTGATCCGCCGTTGGTCCACCCTTCCCGGGGGTAGAAAAGTAAAAAACGCCTACCCCTTTCAACACCCATTTCGGTGGCTTTTGGTTGATGCAGCGCAAAGTACAACCGACGGAACCGTGTTGCGGTGTTGAAAATTTGCCGCCGGCTTACGCGCGATCCACGATTCTGACGGGGGAGACCTAAACGGGCGAATCGGCGACGAAAGAAAAATAAAGAAACGAAGAAGCAGAAGTGTTCTAATCGGGGATCATCCTCATCGTCCGTTGTGTTGAAGAGCAGTGTTATTCCTTCGGTCGCTAGACAAAACAGAGTGCAGTGCGGTGTGGTGTACGTTTGGGAGCCGAAGCAGCCCACCCAGTAGAGTAGACCAGTAGCTCCGTGATCGCGCTTATCGAAGGTGTGTTGTTTTGAACAGAGGTGTTGTGTTGTTTTTTTTTTTCGCTAATTTAGATCACAGGAAAAGATTGCTATCGCGTAATGATAACCCCAATAAAAAAGATTAGAAAGAAGAGCATAGTTGCGGGATTGTGATCGTGAAGAGCAAAAAAAAAACTTTACCCAAAGGATCAGTCAATTGCACCGAAGCAAAACAGTTTAGTGAAAGAGGCGCAACCGAGCAGCGGCAGAGCCCAGAGTAACGAAACAGAAAAAAAACCGTAGATCATTAATTAATTTTACTCTGTCGAGTGGAAAATTATATGTAAATTTCTTTTTGCGGGGTGTTTGTGTGGGCCAGGCCTCATCGGATCGTACGGTAGGAGAAGAGTGAAGTAACAAAAAAAAAAAGATCCCCAACCTCGAGCCCAGATAGAAAAGTGTTCCCCAGCTAGTAGTGTTTGGGTAAACATACATTCGGATGGATGATGGTCGGTGAAAAGTTTGATCGAAGATAAGCCGCCGCCGCATGTTAGTCCGGATGATGAAGAGTTAAAATGCCATCGGGAAAACCGCATAGTTCGAGCCTTCGCAGAAACTTCATCACCACCGAGCCGAGGGTTATGCGATAGAGAGAGAGAGAGAGAGAAAAAAAAACCAACGTCTCCCCTCATCAAGAAAGTAGGTGGGAAGTAGGTGAAAAATTCCACCTCGCGGAAGACGGATGCTGCCATATCCGAGCTTGCACGACGGTATCTATCTGTCATCGGCAGCAAAAACCGCCCCTCCCCCCTCCTCCCCCATTCTGTTCGAGTGTTAGTGCGCGTGTTTTCTGGTTTGGCCAGCGTGTGGACGGGAGACGAAAAAAAATATTAGAGTTTTGAAGAGGTGAAAACGGAAACAAGTGAGACAAATTTCGAGTGATTATCTGATGCTGCCGGGAGCCCCATTGGGTCTCTAAAACCGTGGTGCAGACGAAAGGCTAGGAGGGAGAGAAAAATAGAAAAAAAGATCGCTAAGCGTGGCTTTAGTTTCCCCGTCGACGACCCTCCCACCTCCTGTGGGTTTCTCAGCCCCAAGTGATTATTTGAGTTTGAGGTTTTGAGTCACACTGTGCCGGGCCCGAAAATAAGGAAGCAAATAAAATAGAAAAAAAGAGCAACCTATTTACAGTTAGCCTACTGCGACGAGAAAAGAAAAATATTTTACTCGATGAGCAAAAAAAAAAAAGTTATGAGCAAAAGGCATTTGACAAGTGAGTGAAGCTCCGAAGTGAATTTTGTGTGCGCGATTCGCGAATGGATTAAACTAGGAAAGAGGCAGACAAAAAGTGAAAAACATCTCACAGGATTAACTTTTGACATTTCGTCCAGCAAATCAAACTGCGCCGTCTGTGGATTCATTTGTTTGTGCCGATTGTTGTGCCAAAAAAAAAACAAACCTAGCAGCAACAGCAGATCCGAATCAGAGTGGAATTTTTCGGACCCGCAACTTCTGATCCGGTGAGTTACTACCAAACAGTTTCAATATTCTTCGACCCAGACGAATCGAGAGTCTATGAGGCTACGTCCAGACTCTACGGGCGTGAATTGAAATGCAAATCTTGGTTTCGCTTGGCTGCGATGGTGATGAGGAACTGGATTGGTTTTTCGGATCGGTTTGTGACGATTGAGGGGAAAATTGTTGCCGACAAATCTATGGGTTGTGGTTTGACGGTGTGACCCTCCTTCGGAGGGGGGTATTTTTTTTCGTCCAGACTTGTGAAGATAATTTATCAATGCGAATAAATTGCAGCCCATTTTTGGGAAGCGATTTGTTTTGTGATTATCTTTTTTTTGTGCCCTGCTTTTAGGTTGTTATAATAGCTGCTGACTAGCACTTCTGAAGTCGATAACTATGCGGATTCAAATTATGAAAAAGAATTCAACGATTTATCAAAGATCATCAAGCGATTCATTCCGATTCAAATCCCACTGAAAGCGTAAATTTACTTTTTATTGTGTTCTGTTCAATTAGACTAATTTCTTCATGGGTTTCACATGCAAAAATTTAGAATTGGCAAAACGATCACCCCATTCCTAGGGTAATGTTTAGCAAATTTTTATTTCGTCAGTCTTTTTCCTACAGGTTTTCCCGTAAAGTACCGTTCAAAATTATACTTCTTGTCTTTATTGGGGACGAATTCCGGAATTCGCTACTGGAGATAACTTTCCTTCTGTCATAGAATCAATTTATCTTTTCTATCTTTCTCTTTCAACACGCAAATTAGCTGCTGACTAGCGATTCAAACCGATATAAATCCCTGGTGACCGAATACCATAATAAACTTTTTGTTCTGTTTTTGTATCAACAAAGTTGATTTCAGCGTTGTGTTTCATGTGCAAGGTAGTTGAGCTGCCGAGCCGAGTTCAGTCGCTGTGATATTTTTTCGCAAATTTGCACTTCTACTATTCCATTCGTCAGTTCTATTGCGATCTGTTCTTCCGTTGGGTGCTGATCAAAATGGAACTTTTTGTAACCTACCTTCCAATAAATACACGGAATTCGCTGCCATTCGGACCAGCGCGGTAAAATTTCATTTTCAATCGAATGATATCAGATGAAAATGAAATTGACGGCCACCGACCATCAGCATATCGATACAAATCAAATTGTGCAGAATATACTTAACTAAATTTCAGAACCATCATCGGATGGATTTTTCTATATTACCGCTCAACTTTGTCAGAGATAACTCAACCGATTTCAGCAAACCTAGGCTCCTATTCAATTTTTTTATGAAGTTCGAAGATCTAATGATTGTCATTTCCGGTTCTGAAGATATAATAGTAAAAGTGACGTAACCGACTAACCGCACATTTGTCATCGGCTGAGCTTTCTCGAAGATGGCTAAACGAATTACGGTAAACTTATTTGAAAGCTAACAATGCCAATCAAATTTGGAAGGATTATGTCGAGCAATTCCGGTTCGATGTTATATGTGACGTAACCAACAAATCCTAGTATATTTTATTTCATCAAAATTTCTCGGAGATAAAAGAATCAATTTCGAGAGACTTTGACTCGTTTGATAGCTACTATTATATTGTCTGATATGCTCACAATACCAATGGCCGAGGAAAGAATCTTACACGTTTAAATGGCGCGTTTGAATTGCCGTAGCACAACCTGCACTCCTGTTACTTATGTGTATTATATTCAAATGATTGTTATTATTCAGTCGGTTTTGAACAGTCGTTCGCACCGCACGCGTATAGCTCTTGGCTCCTGGAAATTTTTTCTGGCTACCAAGAGTTTCATTGATTCAAGGCTTCAGTCTTTTTCAAGGCTACCTGAATCACTAACAGTCTTTTTAAAGACTAACAATTAGTCAGCCTTTCTCAAGGCTATACAGAAAGTGATATTTGAGTGACTAAGTTATACAAAGAGTGATATTAGAGTGACTAAGAAATTAATCAGCCTTTTTTAAGGCCAGCTAGGAATCTAATCGAAGACTACTTTAGCCTAGTTAATTTAATTTAAAATTTCATTCATTTCAAAAAAGCCTGCATCCAATCGGAAAAGCGACAAGCCTAAGGCTAAAAATAATTTAATACGGAATAAATCACAATCCGTTATTCAACATTTTTCTAATAACATTCACGATATTATAGAATCTGAATGTAAAAATAAAAGACAACGGACGGATTTCACGTCCGTTGATCCTATGCCGTCTAACAATATTTACGAGATTCTTCCTGAATCCGATTGTAGCGACATAGAAGAAAATTCTTCAAAAATTCCCAAAATGGACGCTTGTCGTTCTGGAAAGAAACTGCAATCTATGCCTCCAGTGACGGTGATGATTTCCGACTTCAAAGCATTCCGTACTGGGCTTTCTACTTTTCTCCCGGAAGTAAAAGTCTCATTTCAAATCGGACGAAGAGGAGAATGTCGAGTCTTGGTTGATGGATTGGAAGATTACGAACGTCTTATTCGATGTTTGTCCGAGAAACTTCATAAATTTTATTCATATGATATAAAATCAGACAGACCCTTCAAGGCTGTCTTGAAAGGCTTATCAAATGATCAAAGTACTGATGAAATTAAAAATGAACTAAAAGAATTGCTTGGTTTTGCCCCTTCCCAAGTAATACTTATGAAAAAAAGAGCGAATGGTACTTCTAAACCACGCTCTGGAATTTCCCATGAACTTTACTTAATACACTTCAATCGAAGTGATGTAAACAATTTGAAAACTTTAGAAAAAGTACGTTTCATTTTCCACATTAAAATTCATTGGGAACATTATAAACGGCATAATCGTATTGCAAACTTGACGCAATGTCGTCGTTGCTAAGGCTTCGGTCATGGAACCAAAAATTGTCATATGGATATACGGTGTTTGAATTGTGGTAAATCGCATTAGAAAGACGTTTGTCCAATGAATGAAACCACTGATAAATTTTCATGTTCAAATTGCAATGGAAATCATAAATCCCATTATTTGAAATGTCCTGTCAGGGAAAAATTTTTAAACGTTTCGTTCGCTTAGACAACAAGTCAAATCAACGACCTTAAATTTGCAGAATATACCTGGAAATAAAAAAACCGCTACTAATGCCACGCCTAATTCTTCCAAGGCACTTATTTCTTCGAATTTAAAACAAAAAACAGATACGCCTGCCAATTCGTCTTCTAACGAAAACTATTTATTTACAGGTAGATCGACCTCGTCATCATCTTCTTCTAATGTCAGTTATGCTAGTATAACAGGTAGAAATCTACCACTTAATTCTTCTAATGTAAATAATTCAAACACAGGACCGCCTTGCAGTTCATCTTCCAACGAGAACAATTTACTAATAGGTAGATCGGCCATATCATCTTCTTCTAATGGCAGTCTACCTACCAATATTCCTTCAATGCTATTCGCTTCTTTAAATGAAGTCGATTTAGGCGATATAACTGAAAATAGAATGATCTGCCTACAAGATCAACTTTTTCAAATGATCATCCGAATGAATTCGACTTCATCACTTCTTGAAGCATTTCAATTCGGATGTCAATTTGCATTAATATTATAATGAATTTAAAATTTAACGATGATGTTAAATAATTATTTGAATATTTTAAATTGGAATGCTCGATCTTTGAAATCGAGTGAAGATGAATTTTATAATTTTCTCCAAGTTCACAAAATTCATATTGCCATTGTGACAGAAACTTTTCTTAAACCAAATGTCAAATTGAAAAGTAATCCACTTTATGTGGTTCATCGATTTGACAGGTTTACTGGAATGGGTGGTGGAGTTGCCATTTTTTCCAACGGCAAATTAAACATCGAATATTACCTTCTTCCAATACTAAAGTTATTGAAAGCTTGGGAATCGAAGTTGAAACCAATCATGGAATTTATTTCATCGCTGGAGCGAATTTGCCATTCCAATGCACCGGCGAACAATTAAATTTCTTTAAAGGCGATTTGCAAAAACTCGCAAGATATCGACCAAAACTTTTCGTAATAGGGGACTTAAATGCTAAGCATGTCCAGTGGAATTGTAGGCAAAATAACAGTAATGGTAAAATACTTCATAATCAACCCTCAGCTGGTTACTTCACAGTTCTTCATCCCAGTAATCCGACTATCAACATTTATTTTGAAGATGAATTCCGAAAGACTCGGTACTCGCTGAGAGTAAGTCATAATAGTAAGCTACAGTGAACATTTTGCTCTTTCGTCTGGTGTTAAAACTAATGCTCTATTTTTTATACCTCGACTGCAATTTCTTGCAAAAGTTGTTGCCTAAAGGTAACTTATCGATTCGTATCACAAAAAAATGCGTGATATGAAGATAAACAATTTTATTAATGTACGTTTTTCCTAAGAAAATGGTCAAAAAAGCACTCTATATTTTGTTGTCTCATTCACACAACTTAAAAGAGCCACGCTACACACTTCGTAGCTTTATATTACTTGATTTAAGCTTTCCAAAAAGTATATGTATGTGCCTTTTGGTCTGCGACCCTGCTTCCTATCAGTAGTTAAAGTTAGTGCATATAAAAGTTTAAATGTTAAATAACTTTTTAAGGAAAAGGCCAAACCGTGCACAGTCATCAATAAAAATGTGTAATTTTACGTTTTTAGTAATTGTCTCGAACATAGTAGACACTGAAAATAATCGTGAAAAAAGTTTTGTACAAAAAATTGATTTTAAGTGATTTCAAACGAAATTGCTTCATATATCCGAAACTTTTTGCGTTAGACCTGTAGCTTCTTCGGCAAAGTTTTTTTCTCGTTAGAAGTTCTAAAACTTTGTAGAAGACATCGTTTTTCTATCTCTTTAGGGGAAAAAAGTTGTTGACATTAACTTTTATCGTAGTAGCCTTGCACATTTTTTACTGTGATCAAATCACGAGGTATATTTTTGTGAATGAGGTCTTCCAAAGGAACTATGTATATCGGATCAACGGTTTAGCAGCTAAAGAATTAAGTTCACGTATTTGTCTGTTCAAACCACTGTGCAGTGCCATCAAAGAGAGACGGATATCATTGCAGCAACAAAAAACCGGCATGGTTCATTTAACATAGAATGGACACCAGTGCGAGAGCGAATTTCTCTCGATGACCTGTCTGAGCATCGCGGGCTAGCGTGCTGCTGTAGGGATTCTCTCTGAAGCAACAAACGGTCGCTCATTCTCATTTTGCGATCCGATTTTGTATGGGCAGTTGATAATTGCGATAGAATCATTTTACTATTGCCGCTTATTCTAACTATGTGCATATAATCTTTGTATAAGTTGTGTCTATGAAAATGTCTGTGAATGCTCCACACAAGAGTTTTGAAATATTGCAACCTAGTATGAGAATCATCAAGTTGAATCATCGATTCGATTTTCTACGATAATTGTCAACTTGCGATTTTCTCTTGGGAAATTCCACACAGCAACGATCATTATCAGACTGTAAATTTTTTTAAGGGCCGTGAAATACTCAGAGTATGGAGTGGAGCGAAGAAATGTAGCAGAATTCTCTCACGGTTCATGCATTGAGAGACTCGAGTTCTTGTAGCATCTTCTACCGGATTGAAAATGTTGCACGGAACCACCCGCGATCCCATTTTAACCAGAATATTAGTTGATTTTCTAAATTCGATTGGTTAAAATTTGGTACAACTATTCGATTGTTGTTTTAACTAAACTGTCATTTTTGTTTTTCGATTAGCAGAAACGATGGTTGAAACAACTAATTTAACTGTTTGAAAAAAAAAATGCTGTCAACTAGTGAGGACACATACCTTTCAATTTCAACAAATATTTTAGTTGAAATAACTGGTGTTGTTATTGAAACAAAATTCTGTTAGTTGAAAAATAAATCGGTTTTATTGTTTTAGACATTGCAAATAGTTGAATCAACTCGAACAATTTATTTGATTTGCGAAAATAATCAAAATATACTTACTGATACACGTCATGATCTATTTGAAATGAGTTCGGTATGTTGAGATTCATGAAATAAATATCATTGTTAAAATATAAACAGTATTTTATATTGACATGTAATATCATTAGGGCTTCGAAAACCACCGATCACTGCCGATTTCAAGTGATGTTAACCAAGGAATAAATTATCATTACGAAATCCGAACTGATATGATCTCTAAGTGATTTTTATTTTTGTATGATCATGAACATGTCAAGTCGAGATCAGTAAAGATCTAAATTCTAAAAAAATACTTCTGATTCGATCGGAATTGATTGATGTAGAAAAACATTTTTAATCAGCAAAAGTGCCCGGAGGGGCGAGTAAATTAGCGAAATTATTAAATTTACCTAAAATGAGTATTGAAAGATGATGCCTTCAAACGGTTGAACTAAAGTTATGCACTGATAATTTTAGTCAATTTATATGAGCTTGGCTGCATCAACCGCTGGGAAATGGAATTTTGCGACGTTAATTCAAACGCGCCATTCAAATGCAGCGCGTTCTGTGTGTTTGAAACCCTTCGCTCCTGTTAATTTTTAAAATTAAATTCATGTCAAAAAGCGTTTTATTGCTAATGCAAGAACATCATCATCGGTATCAAACAGCTGGACGTAAAACAGTCTGCTGGAAGAATCAATGATCGAATTTGAAGCATAAAATTTTTGCGCATACCTGAAAGATTACGAGATGATCATTCATTAACCTTTTTTCTAATTTGTCACCAAATCTTTTTCATCTTAAACAAGGTTAACTTTATCACAACACCGCTGTTAGATAAACACTTGTTATCATAAATTTCTCAAATCGAATGAACACAATTTCACCAAACGCTTTAACCATCGATGTTGTTTTATTGACATTTTGAAGCGACGCGAACAGATTTCAACTAAAAAAGTTGTTGATTTTGCATTGCGATTATTGTTTTGCTTTCAACTGTCTCCGGCATTTGACAGCATTTAAAACAACATATTTTTCAACTACTTGAATAAATGCAAATCAAAAACCATATTGGTTGAATCAAAAAGAAATTAGTTAAATCAACTATCGCAAAAATCAAAAACTGCGATATCGCAATTTTATGATCGAAGGGTTCTCCGTGTGTATACAATGTAGAGAAATCACCAACACTGTCTGTAAGTATGTGTCAAATGATCTCACTATTTTCTCGGAGATGGCTGAACCGATTTTGACAAACTTAGATTCAAATGAAAGGTCTTGTGATCTTATACGAAATTGCCTGAATTTCATCCGGAGCCTATTTCCGGTTCCGGAATTATAGGGTAAAGTGTGTAAAAGGTTTTGTGTCCTCTCTTAAAGTGGCGAATCAAAACACGTAAAAAAACTCTAAATTGACCTCAGAACTACTCTAATCGGTAGCCAGATCTCAGAGTTTGCTGAACCGATATTCCCAACCTTAGGGTTAAATGAAAAGTCTCATGGTCCTACCAAAGATTACTCAATATTTTCGGGCTCAACAAAAATTTACACCATCGTTTAGAGTACGATGTCAAAATCGTGTAAAATCTTCATATCTTCTCTGGTTCCGGTGCCGGAAGTACCTACAATAATGGAACTCACTTCTTTTTCTCGTGGATGGCCTAACCGATCAGAGAACTGTTTCATTCCGTAGGTTATACTGAAGAGAAACAGTCCCCCTGGCGAACAACCGAAAAAAAAACAACCGGGATAAAAAAGCGATTTAAAAAAAAATACCACAGCATTATACTCACTTCGAGAAAATCCTGTGGTATTACATCTTATTAGATGTACATAAATGAAGCGTCGAAGTTCACGCAAAATTACGTTCAAGAACATTCAATATTGCGTCTAAAGCTCTATGACATGAAATTCACTGTAATAAAAAAAAGTAATGATAGCGACACTGCCGTGACTTGAACCGAGAATCATCGGATCACGAATTACGTCCGTAGATCGACTGAGCCACAGAAGCATACATCTGCTAGGCTGGTAAAAGGTGCATTTAAATGCATACAGTGTCACCCGCTAGTCGAATGCACATTACAGACGAAACCAGTAGAATTCATACTAACCCAACGTTAAGTAATGACAAATGCAATTTTCCATCGTTTGAGAAATTAGATCTTAATGAATAACATCATATGAAGGATTAAGTCACCTGTAAAACTCAAATCTTTTTCGTGTGCACACTAGAATATGAGCTGGGTGGATTACAACAGGTTTTTCTAAAACAACATAGCGCATTTAAGGGTTAAGAATAGCATGTAAAGGGTGATTTTTTAAGAGCTTGAGAACTTTTTTAAACAATAAAACGCATAAAATTTGCAAAATCTCATCGGTTCTTTATTTTAAACGTTAGATTGGTACATGACATTTACTTTTTGAAGATAATTTCATTTAAATGTTGACCGCGGCTGCGTCTTAGGTGGTCCATTCGGAAAGTCCAATTTTGGGCAACTTTTTCGAGCATTTCGGCCGGAATAGCCCGAATTTCTTCGGAAATGTTGTCTTCCAAAGCTGGAATAGTTACTGGCTTATTTCTGTAGACTTTAGACTTGACGTAGCCCCACAAAAAATAGTCTAAAGGCGTCAAATCGCATGATCTTGGTGGCCAACTTACCGGTCCATTTCTTGAGATGAATTGTTCTCCGAAGTTTTCCCTCAAAATGGCCATAGAATCGCGAGCTGTGTGGCATGTAGCGCCATCTTGTTGAAACCACATGTCAACCAAGTTCAGTTCTTCCATTTTTGGCAACAAAAAGTTTGTTAGCATCGAACGATAGCGATCGCCATTCACTGTAACGTTGCGTCCAACAGCATCTTTGAAAAAATACGGTCCAATGATTCCACCAGCGTACAAACCACACCAAACAGTGCATTTTTCGGGATGCATGGGCAGTTCTTGAACGGCTTCTGGTTGCTCTTCACTCCAAATGCGGCAATTTTGCTTATTTACGTAGCCATTCAACCAGAAATGAGCCTCATCGCTGAACAAAATTTGTCGATAAAAAAGCGGATTTTCCGAATGGACCACCTAAGACGCAGCCGCGGTCAACATTTAAATGAAATTATCTTCAAAAAGTAAATGTCATGTACCAATCTAACGTTTAAAATAAAGAACCGATGAGATTTTGCAAATTTTATGCGTTTTATTGTTTAAAAAAGTTCTCAAGCTCTTAAAAAATCACCCTTTATAACAGCAATTCATCGCAATTTTACACTTATTTGTTTTATTTTTGCCCCCGCTCTAACCCCTCTAAGGAGCCAAAACCGAGACTAAGAGATAACAAAACATAACTTTTCATTCTACTTTAGAAACATTGGTTTATTTCAACAAAAGACATTCACTATCAAATTCTTTCACTTCAGAGCAAGGCAAACTTCAAAACGTTTCCTCATACTAAAATAGGACGTAGTAAATATCGGGAAAAAACTCTAATCTATTCCACGGGGAAGGTCACGTAATTTAATCGAAAGGTTGCTTTAAAACACACCTTTTTTCCCCGTCAACCAAATTCCACCATTTTTCATCGGCATATCAGATACGGAAGTCGCCGCGCGTTCGACACGGCATTCCATCCAAATAACCTCGTTTGACTTTATGATCGCCCAAAGGCACGATTAGAAGCACGAAACAAACAAGTAACTGTGCAATTGTCACTTGACCGAACTATTTCGGTTTGACAAAACCGTCGCCGCCACCCAGTTCAAAATTGACCACCTCCTTTTGGGCGGCACAGTTTAAATGAACGGGAAAGAACAACCGCACCGTCAACTCAACTCAACTGAAAAATGCTTCGGTGGCTTTGCCCACGGCACCGGAGACAAAGGTCAGCCATTAAAGGAAATTAACTTATCAATCAAAGCTGAGTTCGTCTACCGTTTTTCGTGGCAGCACGACACGACGATGAGCCACTAACTACCGTTGCCTTCCAAGCGGCGGCGGCACACACACACATTGTTGACCGAGGAAAACTGTGCAACAAGTCAGTAGGGCGGCAAGTAAATGATAAAGAGAAAATTACTTAATTTTCCAGCTAGTTAGAAGCCATTTGTAATGTTACCGTACGGATTTACAAATGTCGAAATGTCAAAATCGCGCGTGTTGCCGTGGAAACGTCGCTTCTGACAGAAATCGAATGTCGAATGGGGAACAAACAACGGCTCTGGCAAGACAAAGGCAGACAAAGATCCGAACGGGGAAGAGACGACGCTCGGAGAAATGAAAGTGATAATTTAAAAGCAAATTAACACTCATCAACCATTTGCACTAATAGATAGCCGACCGCCGGTCGCCGTCACGAGTGGGATTAAGAAGTCAAACAGATTCCAGTTCCAGTTCGGAAGGCGGATCCTACTTGCGATGCGATGGTGAAAACAATTGCTAGTTTTGAAGTGTTTTTTTTTTGGTAAGGCAGAAAACCGAAGGACTTCCAGGCCTTTCATGAAGCCACTCATTTTAGTTTTTTTTTCTTTTTTCATTGAACTTCATTTGGTCTGTTCGGCAAGACTGGTTCCGTGCATAGCAACTTGAATTCGATCGCATGAAGTGTTCAAAAACCCGATCGTTGCTGCAACCAGCTTTAAAAAAAATTACCGTCAAAGCGACTACCGCATAGTGCGACAAAAAGAAAAACCGAACCGAAATCACTTTCCGCACCGAGTGATACAGATTTATTGCCCTCCGATAGCGATAGCAAAAGTTTAATTGGGTGAGCTTCATTTCCGCCCGTGATTTTGTCCCTCAGCTTTGCGTCACGCCGTGGTTTCCTCCGATCAAGTCACATGATCATGAAATGTTGTTTGTGTCCCTGAGAATGGTCACCGTGCGTCGCAACGTACATCAGAATGCAACAAAAAAGTGAAACAAAAATGTTCATCGCGTTCAAGCAGGCTATGCAAACTTGCAATGAAATAAAAAGAGAGGAACGCAAATTGGATTGCTACGATCGGTGCGGAATTTTACCAGGTCCTCAAGGCTAACGCGACAATCTGGCAAACTCGGGTTTAGGGTGACACAATCGTGGCCAAGTAAACTGCAAGAAAAAAAAATCGAAACGATACAGTTTCATCCAACTCAATGACACATCTTGGTGCAGTTGCTCGGCGGAGCACAATTCAAGCAGAATGTGAACTGGAAAAGTTTTTCCGGCCTTATTATTTTTTTGGGGTAGTTGGCTGGAACAGGAATATGAAAATTTTAAAATCATTTACCGTATCACATGTCAATTGTTCAATTGCTACCGCATCCACCATATGCACCAGATCTTGTCTCCAGCGACTGTTTTCCGTTCTCAGATTTGAAAAAAGAATCTTGCTGGAAAGAGATTTGCTTCGAATCATGAGATCATCACTGAGACTAAAGAGTTTTAGAAGGCCAAGGAGAAACCGTGATAAAAAAGGAAACTTTTTAACTGGAGTGTTATATTTGCCTCTACGTTTTCCCAATTCCAATTATTAGAATGCAGTTTTCCAAATCTTCATAGTTTGTTGTTGTATTGCTTTTTGGCATAAAAAGGCCTTACTCTTCACTATACGGGGCCGGATGTCAATGAAAGGTTTGAAAAATAGCTAATAACTCTGTCATTTGTTGATGTGTTGATATAATTTAACAACCAATTGATTCGGAAATATTTAACTTAAACAGGTATGGCAACGTCATTTCAGATTTTCAATAACATACTATTGAAAAATTGGTTTGAATTGACCTACGAGCCAATCCAGCATGTCATCATGATGTCATCCGTTTGTTTTCTCTCGCACGGCCGGCACACCCTCGATCGTTGCTTTACACCTCGAATTTCATTTCAGTAGCATCTGCTTCGGTCACGCATACATAAAACCTTTTTTAACCCACCTAGTGGTGTAATGATGCTTTTCTTATATTGCTTATGTTCTGACAAGAAATTTTTTTTTTTCAAACTTAAATAAAATCAAAAACTTTCTTTGGTTAAAACTACCATCACCTTTTCGATATGTAAACAGCTATGTCAAGTTAATATAGATTTGAATGTGACAACCTTGCATGCTATACAAAATCGAACAAAACGCATGTGCATCGCTTTGCATAATTTTGTATTACAGTCTAAAAGTTTTGATACTCATTGCCCTATAAATTCGGAACCGGAAGTCGGATCTGGATGGAATAGCACAGTATCTTTTAAGACAATGAGAGCTTTAATTTGAATCATGATTAGTGAAAATCGGTTTAATCGTTGCTAAGAAATCAAAGTGAGTTCCGTTTTTGAAGCTTATCTTCACTATTACCGGTGCGTTCGGAAACGGAAATCTAGTCCCAAAGTATATTTATATCCACCAACTAACAAGGTCTGTCAACTATATGAATCTACCAGTAAATTTTATAAAACATACGCACCTGATTTTGCCATCGTTTGTGAAAAAATATGCACGAAATTGAAAATTTTTACTAATCGCACTGTAATTCCGGAACCGAAAATCGGATCTGTATCATCTTCTTAGGGACACTTTAAAAAATTTCAAGACCTCTTATTTGCATCTTAGTTTGTAAAAATCTATGAAATTTCCGAGAAAATGTAATGCGCGTTTTCTCATAGATTTGCATATATTGCCTTGTAATGCCGGAACCGGAAGTAGAATCGGGATAAAATTCAAAGCGGTCTGTGGGACCGTAAGACCTTTCATTTGAATCTAAGTTTGTAAAAATCGGTTCAGCCATCTCTGAGAAAATCGAGTGACATTATTCATCACATACACACATATACACACAGACATTTGCTCAGTTCGTCGAGCTGAGTCGAATGGTATATGACATTCGGCCCCCGAGATTCGGTTCAAAAGTCGGTTTTCACAGTGATTGTATAGCCTTTCTATATGAGAAAGGCATAAATGCCGCATCGATTTTCTTACTATGAATCATCGAACAAAGAGCAATCTATAAATATAGGCCACAGTACAGTTTTCACTTTTAGTCGCCTGCTGCCTTCGAACGAAACACGTAGCCTGTCTAGTGAGTGGATGACAACACTGAGTTATATCTATTCAGCTGCGAGTGAATGTCATTTTCCGTTTGCTACATACCGTGTTCGCTTGAGTATATTGAATACCGATCAACTGTTGATTTTACGAGAACTAGCAGGCTAATTTAGAACTATCGACGATAGATTTTTCGTAACTAATTCAAATCGTTTGTACCTCGGTGATTTGTTGATAGATTTGCCACATTCAACTTGAATCGAAAGCATTATTTCAATATTGTACGCTTAAACAAGGATTTATTCGTCGCATAATATTTGCATTAAAACTGGTTGAAATTCGTCTCGCCATCCACTCGACGAGTAGTCATCTAGTCGGTGTGCAGGTTGTGATTCGTAGATGGATTTATATTATTTCTCGATGATCTAAGTGCAAATGATAGATTCTCTTTTTTTACTTTCCCTTTCGATCCTAGAGAAGATGTTTGGATATAAGGAGTGTATCGATAAGTAGTTAGCAACATTCATACAGTTATTACGTACAACGAAATTGCAAAACGGGTGAAAGTGCACCACACCAGTGTCAAAAATACTATCGATAAGCTCGGTAAGACCCTTTCCATGAAGGATTTGCCCCGATCCGGTAGGAAAACGGGTCCCAGCCAGCCCGGCCGGGACTTGAAAGTGGCTGAGTACATCAGGAAAAACCCATCGACGTCGACGCGGGATTTGGCCAAGCAGTTCAACACCAGCGTCGAGATGATTCAACGGATCATAGTTCGGAACTTCCTGAAAACGTACAAGAAACAGAAGGTGCCGAAAAGCTCCTGGTACAGCAAGTTCAGGTACAGCAAAACAAGAGCGCGAAAACTGTATAACCGGATTCTACAGAATAAAGACGGATGCATGCTGATCGACGACGAAACCTACGCCACGGAAGACTCTCGAGCGCTGCCCGGACCGCAATATTATACAAAATCGGTGTACCAGGACCTAGACGACGCTGACACCACGGTGGCGATGGAAAAGTTTGGGCAGAAGGTGTTGGTCTGGCAAGCAATTTGTACCTGTGGTTTGCGGTCGTCGATTTTCTTCACGAAGGGCACAATCAACGCCAAGGTGTACGAGGAAGAATGTTTGAAGAAGAGAATGCTGCCACTGTACAGAAAGCATAAGGCTCCTTCTCTCTTCTGGCCGGATTTGACTTCAGCCCACTACGCCAACTCCGTTCTACAGTGGTTGTCAAAAAATAATGTACAATTCATGGAAAAGGACATCAACCCACCGAACTGCCCGTTTCTTCGGCCAATTGAAAGGTATTAAGCAATTGTCAAGCGGCACTTTCGGAAGGAAGGTACAGTGTCCCAAAACATGCAGGAGTTAAAAAAAACTGTACAGCTGCCACCAGGAAAGTCACAAAAGTAACTATGCAGAATTTAATGAAGAATGTCAAGTCCAAAGTGCGAGCGTTTCACAGAAACTAGACTTTTCTTCAATATAATCAGTGAAATGCATAAAATTGTAATTTTTCTACAATATATCGAAAACTGATGTCAAATTATGTTTTTTTTTCGCTTTTTTATTCAATAATCAATGTTGCTAACTACTTTTCGATACACTCCTTAATTGACTTAATTTCATCAAAATTCGTCTCAATAATGTCGTCTTGTAATAACACTTGGGTTGAAATATGATCATATTTCAGTGAGACTTCATTTTCAATAAAACTCACAACGTTCAAATTAAAATTTTGGACACTCTCGAACTGCTGAGCAAGTTTTTGAGCTTTTTCGCCATTTGTAAGAAGTATTTGATTTCCTTCCTTGAGAGCAGGAATTGGTTTCTGAGGTTTTTTAAGAACCTTAGAAAGTTTCCAGAAAGGTTTAGAATATGGTTTGATTTGTTCAACTTCTTTAGCGAAATTTTCATTTCGCAATAGAGTAAATCTATGTTTAATTTCTTTTTGTAAATCCTTAACTATGTTTTTCATAGCAGGATCACGAGAACGTTGATATTGTCGTCGACGAACATTCTTCAACCGAATAAGCAGTTGAAGATTGTCATCGATGATAGGAGAATTTAATTTAGTTTGAGCTTTGGGAACTGAAAGATTTCTAGCTTCGATAATATAATGATTCAAATTATCAATTGCTGTGTCGATGTCCGTAGAATTTTCTAAAATAGTTTCATGATCCACATGATTTTCAATGTGAGATCTGTAATCCAACCAATTAGCTCTATGATAGTTGAATATAGAACTAATTGGACTAATTATAGCTTCGTTGGAAAGTATGAATGTTACTGGAAGATGATCTGAGTCAAAGTCAGCATGTGTAAAATGTGACTTTGATCTGTTAGAACCAGATCAATTGTAGACGGGTTTTTCACGGAAGAGAAACAAGTAGGATTACTGGGATGAAGAACTGTGAAGTAACCAGCAGAGAGTTGATTATGAAGTATTTTACCATTACTGTTATCTTGTCTACAATTCCACTGGACATGCTTAGCATTTAAGTCCCCTATTACGAAAAGTTTTGGTCGATATCTTGCGAGTTTTTGCAAATCGCCTTTAAAGAAATTTAATTGTTCGCCGGTGCATTGGAATGGCAAATTCGCTCCAGCGATGAAATAAATTCCATGATTGGTTTCAACTTCGATTCCCAAGCTTTCAATAACTTTAGTATTGGAAGAAGGTAATATTCGATGTTTAATTTGCCGTTGGAAAAAATGGCAACTCCACCACCCATTCCAGTAAACCTGTCAAATCGATGAACCACATAAAGTGGATTACTTTTCAATTTGACATTTGGTTTAAGAAAAGTTTCTGTCACAATGGCAATATGAATTTTGTGAACTTGGAGAAAATTATAAAATTCATCTTCACTCGATTTCAAAGATCGAGCATTCCAATTTAAAATATTCAAATAATTATTTAACATCATCGTTAAATTTTAAATTCATTATAATATTAATGCAAATTGACATCCGAATTGAAATGCTTCAAGAAGTGATGAAGTCGAATTCATTCGGATGATCATTTGAAAAAGTTGATCTTGTAGGCAGATCATTCTATTTTCAGTTATATCGCCTAAATCGACTTCATTTAAAGAAGCGAATAGCATTGAAGGAATATTGGTAGGTAGACTGCCATTAGAAGAAGATGATTTGGCCGATCTACCTATTAATAAATTGTTTTCGTTTGAAGATGAACTGTAAGGCGTTCCTGTGTTTTGATTATTTACATTAGAAGAATTAAGTGGTAGATTTCTACCTGTTACACTAGCGTAACTGACATTATAAGAAGATGATGACGAGGTTGATTTAACTGTCAATAAATTGTTTTCGTTAGAAGACGAATTGGCAGGCGTACCTGTTTTTTGTTTTAAATTCGAAGAAATCAGTGCCTTAGAAGAATCAGGCGTGGCATTTGTAACGGTTTTTTGATTTTCAGGTATGTTCTGTAAATTTAAGGTAGTTGATTTGACTTGTTGTCTAAGTGAACGAGCGTTTAAAATTTTTTCCCTGACAGGACATTTCAAATAATTGGATTTATGATTTCCATCGCAATTTGAACATGAAAATTTATCAGTGGTTTCATTCATTGGACAAACGTCTTTCGAATGCGATTTACCACAATTCAAACACCGTATATCCATATGACAATTTTTGGTGCCATGGCCGAAGCCTTGGCAACGACGACATTGCGTTAAGTTTGCAATACGATTATGCCGTTTATAATGTTCCCAATGAATTTTAATGTGGAAAATGAAACGTACTTTTTCTAAAGTTTTCGAATTGTTTACATCACTTCGATTGAAGTGTATTAAGTAAAGTTCATGGGAAATTCCAGAGCGTGGTTTAGAAGTACCAGTTGCTCTTTTTTTCATAAGTATTACTTGGGCAGGGGCAAAACCAAGTAATTCTTTTAGTTCATTTTTAATTTCATCAGTACTTTGATCATTTGATAAGCCTTTCAAGACAGCTCTGAAGGGTCTGTCTGATTTTATATCATATGAATAAAATTTATGAAGTTTCTCGGACAAATATCGAATCTTTGAATTCATCAATCAAGACTCGACATTCTCCTCTTCGTCCGATTTGAGATGAGACTTTTACTTCCGGGAGAAAAGTAGAAAGCTCAGTACGGAATGCTTTGAAGTCGGAAATCATCACTGTCACTGGTGGCATAGATTGATGTTTCTTCCCAGAACGACAAGCGTCCATTTTGGGAATTTTTGAAGAATTTTCTTCTATGTCGCTACAATCGGATTCAGGAAGAATCTCGTAAATATTGTTATACGGCATAGAATCAACGGAAGGGAAATCCGTCCGTTGTCTTTTATTTTTACATTCAGATTCTATAAGATCGTGAATGTTATTAGAAAAATGTTGAATAACGGATTGTGATTTATTCCGTATTGAATTATTTTTAGCCTTAGGCTTGTTGCCTTTCCGGTTGGACGCAGGCATTTTTGAAATGAATGAATTTTTATATTAAATTAACTAGGCTAAATTAGTCTTCGATTAGACTCCTAGTTTGGAAAAGTCTTGATAAAGGCTGATTTTGTGGTAGTCCTAATAAAGACTGATTAGTTCGAAGAATAGTTCTTAGGCTAGCTGCCTTAAAATAGGCTGACTAATTGTTAGATTTTTAAAAAAATGTTAGTGATTCAGGTAGCCTTGAAAAAGACTGAAGCCTTGAATCAATGAAACTCTAGGTAGCCAGAAAAAAATTTCAGGAGCCAAGAGCTATACACGTGCGGTGCGAACGACTGTTCAACACCGACTGGTAGCACATTTATTATATGTTCTATTTACTATACGTCGTTTTGCACAAACTTTTTAAGTGCAATAAAGATTGACAGTTCTTTTTTCATTCGTTCAGAAAGCCTTGGAATAAGGTTTTTTAACATTCGTCAAAAAAGACATCGATTGAATAACGATTGAAGAATCGATAACGTTTTTATAGAAGAGAAAAATGTTTCCCCATGAGAGTTAAGGGGTTAAGTTAAAAATTTTGAACTTATGGCAGAGAGTTTTGTTTAAATACAAATCCAAAAAAGAAAGTTATTCATAACAGGAAACACACTTTTATTCATTTAACGTTTTTTAACGTTTTTATACCATTCCACTCGTCGATTACGCAAAATGTCTGTGTACGTACGTGTACGTGTGTATGTAACAAAAATGTGCACTCGATTTTTTCGGAGATTTTCACGAACTTGAATTCAAATTAAAATCTTGATCACATTGGTTGCTATTGAATTTCATCCGAATCGAACTTCCGGGTCGAGAATAACGGAGTAAAATATGCAAAAAAAAAAAAAGTGTACTCGATTTCCCCAGAGCCCGCGTAACCGTTTTTCTTCAACTTATGCCGTTTTCCATTGAAAAACACTGGTGGCGTGGATTGCTCTGATTTTGCACTTTCGAGCAGAAATGCAATATTCTGACGGTGTTTGATTGCCATTTCTGCTCGAAAGTGTAAAACCAGGTCAATCCACGCCACCAGTGTTTTTCAATGAAAAACGCCATTAGTTTCAAATTAAAGACCTTATAGTTCCAGAGCCTGCTATTGAATTTCATCTACATCCGACGTTCGGTTTCGGAGTGACGAAGTGCACAATGAACTAAAAAAGTGCCCTCGGATTTCTCAGAGACCACTCATTCAATTTTCACAAGCTTAAATTCAAATGAAAGTTCTTACTATTCCATATAACCCTACTGAATTTCATCCGGATACGACTTCCGGTTATGCAATGCGTTTTGTCGGTTACGTCACTTATGCCTTTATATCGTCGGAACTATAAATGATAGCCAATCGATCTTCACACTCGATAAATTTTTCAATAACAGTTTTCAAACGAGCCTAAGCTTGTAGAAATCGATATGGATATCGCCGAGAAAATTGAGTGTTAAGAAGAATCTTCGAATCATTCCGATCTTGTCAAGTCTAATCGTATGTAGCACTAGAAAATTACCGGATTCTTTCACTTTTCTATTGAAAAAAAATCAAACTGTGCTCTGTGTAATTTTGCTAAATACTGTCACCTGTTATGGCATGAATACAGAAGTTTCTTTGGAAAAATCCACATAATTCTACCAATTGGCTTCTGCGATAAAATAAAATAACTGGAATTAAATGAAACCTTTATCATTTCCTGATAGAATGTTTTTTTTTTTTTTATTGAACGTTTCAATATCTGTCAATAACAGAAATCATTAGTTTTGTTTCTGGAACATAGAAAACAAAAACTGGTGATCGAATCTATTGCCTTATGAATTCCTCTGATTATCTTAGTTTCCATTTTCAGTCGTAGAACGATCCGAAAACATCTACCAGCAATTATAACGCTTCGCTGACGCCACCCCGGTGATTAAAACCTTCCGAAACCTTCGATCGATCGCAAGAAATTGACCGAGAACCGAATCCGTCCGAGCAGTCTGCGTGTGCGCGCGGGTGATGTCAATAAATGATCCTCCCCCGTTGCTCCCTCGGCTGCGCATTTTCATACCACCGATTTCGACAGTCGACCGGCTACTCGCAGAAGGCCTTGAAATTGAAAATTTTCAAATCGTCATCAAATCAACGCATCGCCAATTTGCTGTCAGTCGACTGGGGGTATAGTGAAAAAAAAAACAAAAAGGGGGTGGTTCATCCATCAAGCAGCAGCAGGCCGTGATCGGCCCGGGGAGATTTTCTTTACCGTTTGTCAGTCAGGATGACTTTGAGAATGAAGAAAAAGAAAAAAAAAGTAGCGCTGACTCCGGCCGCCGCCGCCGCTTGATGATGATCGAATTACTTTTTCTACGCTTCGACGGACTGGCGGATGATGATCGCAGTTTGGTCAATTTTCAGGGCCATTCTTCTTGTTATATTTTTGTTTTTGGCACCGGCAGTGGCGGCGGCGGCGGCGGCGACTGTGGTGACGGCATAGTTCTTTGCGGGTTTCACACGTAAAAAAACCGAGGGGACCATTAGAGGTTCGTGCGTACGTACAAGTGTTTTCTTTCCCAACGCTCTCGGCTGATGATGGGTCAATTGTTCGAGCGATTGATGTGGGGGAGGTATGGGTAGGGTGTAGGGAGTAGGGAGAGAACCAGTAAATGGCTAGTTGGATGAAAGACAAAAAAAAAGCGAAAGAAGTGGCAAGCATGAAATATGTCCGTTAATGATGATCGGGAAAAAAAAAGTGGACCAGTGAAGTTGGTGAGCTCTTTGCGCTTAGTGCTTTGAGGGTGCGAGCCTGAGCTGAATGCCCTTTTATGAGAGCAATTATCGATCGGATTGCGCAGGTATTTTGAGTAGTTCAACTACTCTCAGAAGGGTTCACAATTAGCCGTACTTTGCTTGGTGGAGAAATTCCGGTGGAAGTCGAATTAGGTTCGTTGTTAGTTTGGTGAAATTTAAACAATTGAAGGCACTAATGGCAGCTACGAAGGGAAGCAATTTTAGAAACTCCTTCCAACACAACTCGCTCCCAGGCTGATTACTAACGGCACTAAACTGTCGATTCACTGCACTAATTTAACAGCAACCATGAGGCTACGCACTGGTGGCGCACATTCTTTGCATAATATTTCAATTTGAAAGAAAAAAAAAAACCCACAGGAGGCGTTGAAACTTCGCTTTTTTTTTGCAGCGCTCAGCGCCCACCCCCACAATCGAAGCTAGCTGTGACGGTATTCGGCTGTCAGTCAGTCAGTCAGTCAGTCCGACAGAGGGCAGTTGCCCAGGACAATCGTCCGTCACTCAGGCAGTCAATCGTGCAAGATAAACAAACCATAACAATAGAGTGGAGGGCTTCAGCAGCAGCAGAAACAGCAAGCGCGCGCATGAACGCATTTTCGGCCGAACCGCTCACCGCTGGGTGTGCGGGCAGGCAGGCAATTGAAACACCCGCCGAAGGAGAGACAGAAAAAAAAACCAACCAATTTGCCGACTCCTCTCGAAGACACGAAAGCTAATCGTTCGCAGGGGTAAAAAAAAAATAAAGAGCATACAACCTACTTGCCGCACTGATTTATAGCCAAAACCGCACAAAAACATGCAAACATGCACGGCCTTCTTCGCTTTCGGTCTCATGGAGCAACCGACGCACACACACAGCTGGCAAATGAAAACAAAAAAAAAAGAATAACTCGGCAAAAGTCCGTTGGCAGTGAAATTGATTAACACAAAGTATGAAAGAAAAAAAAACTGCTTTGCTATTTTCCACCTGAAGGTTATAACCAGAGAAGTGCATTTCGGAACTCGTTCAAAGGTTTCCTCGAACGACAGACACAGAAACACACTCCGAGGGAAACACGAAAACTGTGGCATGACCGTGGAAAAGAAACAAAATAAAAATAATTAGTTGGTGCCTCAAATCGGACGAAAAAAAAACAGACTCCACAGTCACAGTGCCACTAGCTGGAGACAGGCAGAAAGAGAGCGAAAAAAGTCTATTCTACACCCAGCATCCTCCCACAAATCGTGTCTATTTCGTGGTTTAGGTTGCGGGGAAACCTCAATCAGTGAGGTATGTGAATAAACGCTGCCGGTTTGCAGTTGACTTCTCGGTTCAGGTCGGCGTAGTTCGTCCAAAGAAAGAAAGAAAGAAAGCAGAAATTATTCTCACACCCACCGAATGAATAACCTCGAAGTGTGCTCACGTGACACGTGAGCTACCTGACTATACAACCGTTGCACACATCGTGCCCTTTTACGTTGCAATTAGTTTTTTGTCAATTTTAGTATTTCAATTTAGAGCAGGCTTAGTATGAGTCGGATTGTATTTTGGAGTCCATTGTGTTCTAGAATTTTATACGAGAGATAATTTGAACCTTCCAAATAGTGGACTCATGATAAAAACAAAAAACCATTTAGAATTGTGATTTCGCACATCTCCATAGTAGCTGAATGGTAGAGCAGTTCCACAGAATGCAGAAGATTTGCTGGTAACGGAACTGCCTCTGGGCAAAGCTTTCTCAATGATCTTTATTTGTGTTACTGGTAATGCAATCACTCAGAAATTCTACCTTACAAACTTGGTGCTTGTGTGTGTATTTTTTTTTTTGTTTCAATGAAACGGTCTATAGTCCCACAATCTGCTATTGAATTTAATCTGGATCCGACTTCCCGTTCCGGAGTGACGTAGTAAAGTTTGTAAAACAAATTAAAAAAAGTGCACTCGATTTCCTCAGAGACTGCTCATACAATTTTCACAAGCTTAAGTTCTAATGAATGGTCTTATAATCCCATAAAACCATATAAAATTTCATTCCGATTTGAACTCCGGTTTCGGAATTGCAGGCTGATAAGTATAAATATTTCATTTTCATTACCGAAAAATCGAGCCAAACACTTTCCACTAGTCGTGTAATTCTACAATAAAACAGGTTTGTTGAGTTCAGGTTTCAAGGGTACCAGAAAAAGTGATTGGAATTTACCTCAATTTCTCTAAAATAGCTGGACCGATTTTCACAAACATAGACTTAAATAAAAGGTCTTACAGTTCTTCAAAAATTTCTAGAACATTAAATCTGGATCCGACTCCCGGTTCCGGAACTAAAGAGAGTAAGTGGAAAATTTCTTTTCTAGAGTATTTTTTCACAAACGCTTATCAAAAACAAGTACAAATCCTATAAAACTGACTGATAAATTTTTCTAATTTTCAGAACTTGTTAGCTTGTAGGTATAAAAACTTAAATAGTTCTGCACTACTAGTCCCTTGTTTCTTGTTCCGAAAACACCGAAGGTATTGAAGAAAAACTCACTGCGATTTCTCAGCGATGCTTGAACCGATTTTCACACATCTTGATTTAAATTAAAGCTTACATTATCTTCAAAGCTACTGTCAAATTTCATCCGAATCTGACTTCCGTTCCCGCACTTACAGGACGAAGAGTGTCAAAACTTTCAAACCGTAATATAAAATAACGATACAAAACTGCTCCGTGCTGGCACGGAAGAAGAGATTTTCAAATTCTAATTTCTGGTTCTGGAATTACAGGGTGACTAGTGTAAAAAATTGAGTTGCTTATAACATATTCACTTTACTTCAAAAATTTCTAGAACATCTAATTCGCATCCGACTTCGAAATTTTTTTCACAAACGCTGATCAAAAACAGCTACAGACCTCATAAAACTGACTGATAAATTCTTCTAGTTTGCAGAACTTGTTAGCTTGTAGGTATATAAGCTTAAAGCTATGACCGAAATAATAAAATCATCTGTATCTCGGTAAGGAATTGACGTACAAATTAGGGAAAAACATCAAAACAACGACAATTCATTGTAATTTAAGGAAAAAATATCAATACAAATCATTTTTTCTCGTTTCTAATGGAAATACTTGCACTTTCTTCTTGATTTCTCATATCAAACGCTGCACACCTCTGGAGTCAATTTCCTTGCCATAATTCGGTCATCTGAGTCGAGTCCCTAGTCGTTTTTCCACTTTATTCAAGTATCCGCTTCAGTATTGCCCAAAATCTCTCGATGGGCTGGAACTGCGGGCAGTTGGATAGACTCATGTTTTTCTTCGATGAAATCTACGTTATTATCGCGGTACCTTTATAACAAAAACGTAGATTTCATCGAAAAAAAATATGAATCCACCCAACTGCCAACAGTTCCAGCTCATCGAGAGATTTTGGGTAATAATGAAGCGGAAGCTTAAAAAAAGTAGTACTTCCTGTAGTGGCATCTCACCAAATCTTGCCAAATATTCACGGGACCTTTATGGGCTTTAATGGTAGGTAGTACGCGATTTTTGAGGCATTCTTCCTTGTACAGCTTCGAATTCAATTTCTTATTCGTCACGAACACTTTGGTCTTTGCTCCGCAGCTACATATCTCTTGCCAAATCATTAGTTTTTTTTGGCAAACTTAAACTTGTCGGGAACATCTCTTCGAGCCGTAGTCATGTAGAAATTTTGGGCAGGAAGCTGTCGGAAATTTATTTTGACGTGGGTTTCATCGTCGATGAGCAAGCATCCTTGGTACTTCGTCAAAACCTACTGGTACAATTTCCGAGCTCGCGTTTTGGTGACGAAACTTTGCTTCAACGTTCTGTTTAGTTGCTCGCTTGCTCGATAAGAACGATGCCCTGGTCGCAAACGAATTCTTCGAACGGTACTACGAGCAGCAGCGTCGTTTTGTGCAATTTCATTATCGAATAGTCCAGGGTTTGCTCTGACGGATCTCAACACCTTCTGGTTCAGCTTGCGTTCATATGTCCCACTACGATGTTCACCTTGAGGCACTCGTTCCACGCTCATTCGCTCCCTGAAACGTTTGAGCATTCATCTGGAATAACTTTTGGCTCACTGCACGAAAAGTGATTCCGGATTCTAACCGGACGATTTTTTTTTTTGATACGCATATTTTTCAAAATATGAACAAGTTCAGATATATTACTGCTGATAATTTTGAATTTCGGATATAGGACGTGAGCACTGAGGTCGACTTTTGTGAAGAATACGAATCGATTTGAATGAATTTGTGAACATCATATTAGTATTCTCAAACGGACGCAAAAGTCACCATCAACTCATGAAACAACGCAAAATAATTATCACAATATACCCTAAAAGCTATTTGCCACGTTTATCTTATATATTCAAATGAAATAAAAATTCCTTTTTCAAAATCTATAAAGTATCAGAACATTGCAAACGAATTTCTCTGTGTAAAACTTGTGTGAAAGCAATTTATCAAAAACGTGGTTGTTGTTTTTTTTTTAATTTTGTCGTGAATACGACTCACTGTGCTATGGGGCGCCTATCTAAAATTTCAAAATTTAGCTCTTCTCCATCTCATCGGTCTGCAATTTATGATAAAAGTTTCATAAATATGATATAATCACAACTAACGCAAAATTGATTTTTTTTCAAGAATGTTTGGTATGAACAAATATTGTGGTGAAATTCCATGCCGCGCAAAGCTTCAACCGCATAAATTGAACGAATCATCGCACAAAGCGTATCGCGCAAAACCGACACATTCGCAATACAATTTGTATTTTCGCAACGGTTGTTGTTGTTGTTGTTGTTGTTGTTGTTGTTGTTGTTGTTGTTGTTGTTGTTGTTGTTGTTGTTGTTGTTGTTGTTGTTGTTGTTGTTGTTGTTGTTGTTGTTGTTGTTGTTGTTGTTGTTGTTGTTGTTGTTGTTGTTGTTGTTGTTGTTGTTGTTGTTGTTGTTGTTGTTGTTGTTGTTGTTGTTGTTGTTGTTGTTGTTGTTGTTGTTGTTGTTGTTGTTGTTGTTGTTGTTGTTGTTGTTGTTGTTGTTGTTGTTGTTGTTGTTGTTGTTGTTGTTGTTGTTGTTGTTGTTGTTGTTGTTGTTGTTGTTGTTGTTGTTGTTGTTGTTGTTGTTGTTGTTGTTGTTGTTGTTGTTGTTGTTGTTGTTGTTGTTGTTGTTGTTGTTGTTGTTGTTGTTGTTGTTGTTGTTGTTGTTGTTGTTGTTGTTGTTGTTGTTGTTGTTGTTGTTGTTGTTGTTGTTGTTGTTGTTGTTGTTGTTGTTGTTGTTGTTGTTGTTGTTGTTGTTGTTGTTGTTGTTGTTGTTGTTGTTGTTGTTGTTGTTGTTGTTGTTGTTGTTGTTGTTGTTGTTGTTGTTGTTGTTGTTGTTGTTGTTGTTGTTGTTGTTGTTGTTGTTGTTGTTGTTGTTGTTGTTGTTGTTGTTGTTGTTGTTGTTGTTGTTGTTGTTGTTGTTGTTGTTGTTGTTGTTGTTGTTGTTGTTGTTGTTGTTGTTAAAATAATAAAAAAATATACGTCATAAATCTGAAAAGTAAAAAGTCTCATCTTTTCTTAGGTCATCTATCAACAGTTTTTATTATAACTTTGGGTAGACAACCCTATTTGTAGTTTTTTTCAGTGCATTTTATTTGTGGAAGTAGTACCTTTCCAATGGTGAACAAATTTTGAAGATCGGTTGGCTAACAACAAAGTTATGACTCGGTAAATTTGAAGTATTCAATATTTTCTATGCGACGTTTATGCCAAAGGAAAGAAAATTGAAAAGCAGATAGGGCATATAGTGCGCGTGAAAAAAACTTGGAACGGGAAAAATCAAATTTTCATTTTTTTCCTTTACCAATCGTCTGCTACAAAGTTTTGGAATCAATCTACGAACTTCACCAAATTCGTGGGTGTGAAATTAATAAGATTCGTTGAAAAAAAGCTGAGCTATGACAGCTCAAAGTTACCGTTCCAACTTTTTTTAGGCTTGGTATTTGGAGTGTTAAGAATCTTTCTCCAGTAGGCATAAAACCTCCTCATCTTTTGTACCAACAGATAATCACATCCAAATGATACGTTAATTAATTATAATAAAATACAAGGTACACTTAAAAACTAACACAATATACTTAGAAATCACAAACTTGAATACAAATATACGAATTATAAGTAATGTCATTCTTAGGTCAAGTTCTTAAAAAAATACTATAAATGAGCGTCTTAAAGTAGTACGAGACAGATTAAAATCAAAAATAGTATAACAACGATTAAATATACGAATCATGCTTGATACAGGTTCGTTCTTCGCATAATTCGTTCTAGCAAACTGGGGGACAAGAAAAGGGTTATTCCGGAGAGTTCTACGTCTGATATTTACATCGAGTTGTCCGAGAAGGCTGTAGCAGTCGAGTGTTTCCCAGAATTAAATCGGTAACCAATATTGCTTTCGAAACATTGCGTCGATCACTAAGCAACTCAAGTCCAATGAGATTACATCTAAGTTCGTATCTTGGAAGGTTATGGGGGTCTCTCCAAGGCAGCTGACGTAAGGCAAAACGGACGAATTTATGCTGCACAGCTTCAATGCCTGGTACCCCGTTATGGTAATAAGGTGACCACACAACTGCAGAAAACTCGAGAACAGAGCGAACCAGGGTAATATGTAATATCGTCATTCGGAAGATGTATCCGAGTTGTTTGGATGCCTTAGAAACGATATTTGATATATGATCGCATAAAGTTAATTTGCTATCAACTAGGACTCCTAGATCTTCAATGCAGCTTACTCTGTTTAGCTCGGTCCCAAGAAGCGAATAGTTGAAAATGATCGGTTTTCTTTTGCGACTAAACGTTATGATAGAACACTTTGAAGCATTTAGTACCATCCTGTTGACCTGACACCAATTTCCGAAAATATCAAGTTGTTTTTGGAGAAATTTAGCATCGCTTTGGCTATCAACTTTCAAAAACAGTTCAAAGTCGTCTGCATACGAGAGCTTCAAGCACTGCAGGGAAAGATTAACGTCGTTGATGTAAAGCAGGAACAGAAGAGGCCCAAGGTGACTACCTTGTGGCATACCAGAGGTAATGGAAAACGAATTAGAAACAGTGTCACCAATTTTTACCGACATTTTGCGGTCAACGAGATAGGACTTTATCCAGTCTAAAAATCTACCATGGAATCCAAGGCGGTTGAGTTTCGCTAGAGCGATATCATGATTGATCTTTTCGAAAGCATCTGACAAATCGGTATAGATAGAGTCAGTTTGATGACCCTTCTCCAGCTCAGAAATGATGTGCGATGTGTAACAAACGGGATTTGTATTTGTTGAACGCTTGGGAACGAATCCATGTTGGTCGATAAATATGTACTGTGAGCTACAACGGTGATTTGCACGTATCAATTCGTAATTATGGAACCAGAAGTCCGATAAAGATAAAATTCACTTTCGACTTTTTCTACCCACTTCTCGATGGCGCGTACATTTGGGACTAATTCTAGTAGTTTCTGGCAATTTATAGAACAATTTTTTTTCGAACCTGGCCTTTGCTCGGCAAGCAAAGTTTGAACTTGTTATTTAATGCCATTTCACATTTTCACCTCTGCAGATGATAATTACCATTTATCACACGTTCCAAATCTCCAACTTTAAAAAAAAACTAGTCAAACGAAAGCTCAGTGCAACGGCCCACGACAAGTGAACTAAACTGGAAAAGTGTAGTGTTTTGTCCGTCAGCCGTCGGGAGGACACGTCATTAATTTTTACTGTCCAAAAGCAGAATCCGTAACAACCGGCACTGACTTACGATATGTTTTCCGGTTAGCAAAACAAACTGTAATATTTTGCCGCGAACACCGCGGAAACAAATTGTACAAATAGTAGTTGAATATGCTGGAAAAGCGTCAATCCAATAAAAAAAGATTAGCTAACTGTGCTGTGCTGCGTCGAGTAATTTCCGGTACAAGTCACAAAATGAAGATTCCAAACTCGTCCGGAGATTGACGAGGGCGGAGCAACCCTTCGAGAGGCCAAAACTGGCAGTAACTATCTTGTCGAAATGAATAATTCAGATAGAGCGGTGAAAACGATCTAATTCCGCTTGTCTATATTTACCAGTTATTTTACGAAAACAAATGTCTTTCGCCACTCTTGACCCGGTCCAAGGTTTTAACGGCAGATGGCAGAGAAGACCACGACGCACTTTAGCCAACACTTCCTAAAACTGTGCCATAAAACTCACCGGTGCACAAATAATAGACCTTCGGTTTCGGTTTCTTTCCGTTTTTTTTTCTTCTCTCGAAGACAAAAAAAAACGATGCTTCCCTTCGAAGCGAGACAGACAGTTCGCAACCACGAGTTCGGGCCGAATGCAATTAATCAAAAGTTGACTTAATAAAAACCGGTAAAAGAGGATCACTATCAGACCGCCCGGTCCAACCGATTACCGGGTCCGAGAGGGGGTCATTTCGAGCTTTGATAATCACCTCATCTAAATTCGCCCAACAGCCCGTTTTTTTTTGCTAGGCGATGCGCTTTTAGATAATTGTACACACAGGATTTGACGGTTCGTCACTTGTTACGTTCCGCGCCTATTCAAGTCTCCGACCAACCGCGTGTTTGCGGGGCTAATTATCCAAAAATAGACAATCGCACGGGTTTTGTGATAGTGTTATATAGTTTTATGCATCTGAACCAACCGTGGAGTTTTGCTTCCCGAACCGTGATCGTGACCAAATTAGATCTACTTTTGACGTTTATTATTTTTTTTTTGCTGTTTCATGTTAGTGTGTGTGTGTGTTTGCGTTCGCCAGTTGTTTGTGAAGTATACGCAACCGTTCGCTTGACTTTTATCGACCGGTGATGATGATAGCCTGTTCAAATTGGTCTCAATTAGATATGCTGAAATTTGGCTGGAGGTTTGCTAATCGCGTTCCAAGATCTGCTTGCCAGTTTAAAGCGAGAGAAGAAAAAAAATCCAGCTAACATAATAAAAATGCGATCTCTTGCCTTAGGAAAAGTATTTATACTGCTCGATTGGCTAATGACTCTGCTTATCCAGAAAACGCTAATTTGTTTTATGAATTTATTGTGAGATTAACCATTTCTCTGTTTAATTTTTCTTTTTTTTTCTCGTACTTTTTTTTTCAGCCAACATAATCCATGCAACTGTCTAATCAGGTAAGTGAGGTACTGGACCTGCCTTTGCCGGTAAAAAAAAAAGAAAAAACACTCAACTCGCGCTAATAACAGGATTTTATCAATTAGTATGCAAATTGGTGTTGAAACTTTTTTTTTTTGGTTTGTTTGTGTTAGTGTGTCATGCAAAATGCACTTCGGTTTCAAACGGCTGACCAGCCTACGCTTGTACGGGTAACCCTTTTTTTACGGCTGCTTCCGTCGTTCACAGAGCAGTGCGAAAAAACTTCTCTGAAGTAGCGACAAAAAAAAAGATTTACAACCCCTGAAATTCCGCTGCGGTTATCTGCGAAGCCTACTGCGCAAGGAAAAATTTCAAATATTAAACCTACCCTTTTAAGTGCGATACAACCCACGTCCTGCCCCCCGCATTCTGCATTAGTCCCTTTGAAGGCTTGAACGCGCACCCGAACACCACTGTTTGTTTAGGTGGAAATAATTACCCCCTAGCCGTCTAGACGTCGATTGCTTCGATTTCGATTCGTTGCGATCAGCATAATCAGCTGATTATTAAGAAGAAAAGAAGAAAAAAAAAACAGTATCGTAGGACCCCGTGCTCGCAATGGGGAATGGGAGTGGAATTTTCCATGCGCGCCGACCAACCGGTTGCCGATTTGCATACTACTCAGTTAGTCCTCATCGATGAGATACCGTTTCATGTTTCGCATTGGAGGCTTCTTTCGGGATCACACACACAGAAAATCTTCATCTACTGCCGAGACACGAAAATTCGCACCCCCCCATGGGGACCGCTTTGGCTTCATTATCACCAATAAAAATGGACACGGGCGAAAATTTGTACCGACACCGTGACGGGGCCACGTCAATCGCAAACTACGGCAGAAAAGAGGTGCGAGGCGTAATTGTTTTCCATGTTCGGTACGGTTTTTCATAATTTGTTACCACAATTAATTAGTACCTTTCGACGAACGCAGTTTTTCATTTCATTGGCAACCACCACCGATTGGGCCATGTCTCAACGAGTGGCAGGGTGTGTGGGGGGGTTGGTCTTTCAGCCAATTGTGGGGGAGGCTCCCGTAATCGCAGAATAATTTTTATTCTACGTTTGGCGGTAATTTGTTAAAAGACTGGCGGAGCTGCAATTTATGCTTGGCCAGAAAACAGTTTTCTTTTCGTCGCCGCCGCCGTCGCCGCCCCCGAGAGAAGTGCGATATTCGATGAATGAAGTTAATTAGTTTTAGATCGATACGAAGGGTTCTCCACCGGTCAGAGGAGGAAAAACAGACAGAGAAAGGGGGTTTGCATGCCGGCAACTAGCAATCAACAATCTCCGACCGCCATATCGGTGGCTCACTACTATTGGTAACTCACCGAAATGGGGGCGTTCGTTGCACGTGGCAAGGTTTACCCAACACACAAGATGGGTCCAAAAACTCCTAGGGCAGCCTACTTCGGTATATTTTTTTGGGATCGGTATTCGGTTTTTTTTGCGGTATCGAATTCCGATGACCCATTTCGTAAACAGAGCAGGTCAGTTGTTCCGAGGTCACTGTTCCATTGGCCAGCCCCGCCTTACTGAAACGTTTGCATTAAATGGATTCGAACATTACAGAAAGACTTTCGATCCCTTGCAAATGGCAAGCGATCGACGCGTATTCAGTTTATGTTCTTCAGTTTTGTATTAATAGTTATCAATTTTATGTCCTACCAATACTCCAATGTCCTATTTCTTACCAATCGTATCCAAATACTCAGTGTTCGGAATTACATTCTTGGAACATAGTATGATATTGAACTAATCTGAATAATTTCCATATAGAAGCTGGTACATAAAACACTCAATTAGCAACTAGTTCTGATACGACCAAGGCCAAACTATGTTGAAACAAGAGCACGAACATGTTTTTTATGTAATACTGGTTCAAACAAGAAGACAATAGTGTTTCTTTGTAACATAAACATTGAACTAGCTATCATTTTTAGGTTATTGTTACTCACATATCATTATTCAAAGCTGTGCTTTTAGCAACTAGTTGAAAAGAGGTTTATTTTCCGTTGTGAATCCATGAATATATTTTGAATTTTTATAGCAGTAACATAGACATTACAAGATAACATCTAATTTCTGTATTGATTCAGATAGCTATCGGTTGGTTTTCGCAACGTAATTATAACGAAAATGTAACCTACAAAACTTTTGTACACTATGGAGTCGCAAGAAGTGTATGAAAAATAAATAAAACTTTTTAGCAAAAATAATTAAATGTAGAATCAAGGATGGCTTTTGTCGTATCAAAGAACGCTCTCTAGAAACTCTTCACACGATTCAATCAAAGAGAGACGGATATCGTCGCAGCAACAAAAAACCGGCATGGTTCATTTAACATATAATAGATACCAGTGCGAGAGCGAATTTCTCTCGATGACCTGTCTGACCATCACGAGTTAGCACGCTGCTGAGAGGAATCTCTCTGAAGCAACAAACGGTCGCTTATTCTTGTTTCGCGACTCGATTTTGTATGGGCAGTGGATAATTGCGATAGAATCATTTTACTATTGCCGCTTATTCTAACTATGTGCATATAACTATTGTATAAGTTGTGTCTATGAAAATGTCTGTGAATGCTCCACACAAGGGTTTTGAAATAATGCAACCTAGTATGAGAATCATCAAGTTGAATCATCGATTCGATTATCTACGATAATTGTCAGCTCTCTCTTGGTAAATTCCACACAGCACCGTTCATTACCAGACTGTAATTTTTTTAAAGGCCGTGAAATACTCAGAGTATGAAGTGGAGCGAAAAAATGTGGAAAAATTCTCTCGCGGTTCAGGCATTGAAAGTCTCGAGTTCTTGTAGCATCTACTACCGGATTGAAAATTGTGTATACAATATTGATAAATATCGAGCAGCTTCTGTCAAATTATCGGCAACCACCAACACTGGGTAGAACAGTCATTTTTGTTCTAAACACGGAAAAAACAATATGAGGATTGAACCAGGGGTGGAAAAAAGCATATTTTATGATTCACAGTGAATAAAAATAGTCAGTATTACCTTTTCATATAACGTATTTATTATAGATATTTCAATGATAAATTTTTATTTTACTTAGAATTTGAAAATGTCTTCCTCGTTATCAGTATCACTGTTTAATTCGGAATCCACATTTCAACAAAGTTATGCTCGTTTCAATGCTATTCTGCGTTCATTAAACAGGTTTGAAGTTCAAATGACTGTCACTTACGGTTCCGATGATGTAATGAGAAAAGTGATGTAAACGTCAAAACTGATTACCGCTCAATTTTCTCGGATATGGATCGAAATTCCATGCTTCGTGATATATTTTAAATTTTGGTCACCAATACCGTTGTGGTAGAGTAATATAATCAATATAAACAGCTAATAATAATAATAACATACATGCGGCGATAAATAATATTTATGATGATAAGGAAAACACGTTCAATCACGAAGCGTGCTATGCAGCTGATAAATATTACTCTAATTAGCTTGAATATCACACACAGAAGTAACAGGAGTGCAGGACTTTGCTACGCCAATTCAAACGCACCATTCAAACGTTGTGCTTCTGTTAATTCTATAAACTCATGCCAAATAGCGTTTAATTGGGTTTAATCATCATGGAAGTGAAACAAAGTCTTTTGTCGCTATTTCTACTTCTCTACTAATTTTGCATTACTGTTAAACTAACATTATTAATGTGATTACGATCCAAACTGATTATTTTCATTAAACCGTCATCTAGCATTCATTTCCCTTCATCTAGTGTTCATTTTATTACGAATGAAACAATAGGTTGCAAAATCGAACACGATTTTTTGTCGTGAATACGACTTACTTTACTATGGGGCGCCTTTTCAAAATTTACCCTCTAAGAGAGTGATAAGTTTTTGATCGTGAATATCTCTTGTTGTATCTAACGAAACAACATAATCTTTGCTACATGCCATCGGAAATATGATCACAATTTTATGATAAAATTTTCAGTTGTGTGACATAATCTCAAATAATTCAAAATTAAACTTTTCTGAAATGTTTGGTTTAAACGAGTATCAAAGAGGATAATTTATAAGGCGCGTTTGCCTTTCTCGTATTTTCAAAGCTCATAGCTCAGTGATCTGTGAAAGGATTTATACAATCTAACTTCCAATAGAATCGAAATTTTTCAATTTGAACGTGTATAGCAAAAGCATTGAAGTATTTCAAAAGTACACTATTAGAAAACCTGTCTCATTTGACCCATGTCAGCACCAGCCAATCAGAACGCGTTCTGAGGAAGAGAACAAAATATCTGCTGCTGTACAACAAATCGTTCGAGAAAAATGCTCCGAAGAGTGCTTAATATCGTAATGAGTTCCACAATTTGGTCCTTCCGAAAGGCAGGAATGAATCCCTTCAGCATTTTGATAGTTTCTTTCAATGAATTATGCAAATCCGAAATGAAATAATCAACATTAAGCTTCTGAATGCGGCTATTTTTATTGCCGTTAGGACCGCCCATTAGTGAAAAAGCTACAAGCGAAATCACGTAAAAAGAAACCTTTTAACAAAAATTGGATCAGTTTGCATTCTATCGCCAATGCGAGCAGATGTATTTTGTGTCGTTTGCAAAGCTAGTTTCGCTGCCGATAAGAGCGATTACGCCACAGCTGCCAGTCGTTTGCATGGGTGAAAAAACGATGAACAGAGGACAACGGTGGAGAGCATCTTACAAAATCAGCCGTTCTAAAGGCTCTAAAAGATTTCTAAAGAACGATTAGGATTTTTTTTTCTCAAATCAGTTTGATTAGATATGTGCACTTTTCGCAGTTTGAAATTCACAGTAATCGAGATCAAGTGAAGCCTTCTTTGTTTTTGCGAAAAATGTTAAAAAGGGGAATGCTTGCATAATTCATACAATTGATCAACTAATTGATATTTGGCAGTGTTAAGGAACATGTCAGTTGTTTTCGTATTCACGACATCCAGTTATGTCTATGACATTACCCACCCGCCATTTTTTCGAACGGAACATATGTTAAAACTTTATAAACCGTTCCGTAACGGAACCCCACTTCCCCATTATTTTTCCCCACTCTGGTGATAAGGACTGTTGAAGGAGCATTCCTGAAAGTTACAAATTGACAATTTTTCCCCAATTTGAGCACCCTCATTGACAAAAATTATTGATGTACATGCTCCTTTAATATTCCTTATCACCCGTCACTAAACTTTCCAAAGATACAAATATGTCACTTTTTCTACAATTTTAAAATTAACATTGATACGCCCTATCCTTAGTTACAAATTCCTCTAGGATTACTGTTGACACTATTTTTCACACCCCTCATCGGGATCATCGATTTTAGACGTAAATCAATCGGTACTCATGTCTGATCTTGCTCATATGTCATGTCTTGATTTTCTTCCAACATTGCTCAGAGCTGATCGAATCGTCCAGTGACTGCAGGAATCGGTGATAATAGTAGCTTAAAATCACTACCGATTTTGTGCGACGGAAGATCAACATTGATTTTGATCGATGCGATTCAAAGATCACTGATCAACTGAATACACAGTTCCCACAATTTAAAAATAATCGCAATTTCAGTATGGTAACCCAATTTTTATATTCACGGTGTTTGGTTTTTTGATTCACAATCGGAAATCGTGATTCACATTTTTGTGCGCAAAATGGGCTTATTTCCACCTCTGGTATGAAGTGTTTGACCTATCCCAAATCCCACCGTCTCGCAACGCTATACAGAAAATAGAGACACCTCCAAGTGTCTTGGTTACACTACATGGAATTAGAAGTTCTAGGTCGATTCCTTTTTTATTCTTCATTATAACATCCATCTAGCGATACATTTTACCCATCGATCCTCCAACATTGTCAAAGCCTTCAAATTAAGCTTCCGTTTCTGAAACCACCTCAACATTCGACGAAAATTGCTTCACCTGGGGAAACCTTTTCCGGTTTGGAAATAGATCATAGTCGCTGGGGGCCAGTTCTAGAGACTACGGAGGATGATGGATCAATCCGTACCGCAAAACATTCAATTTCACCGTTGCTTGTTTAATCCGAACACGAAACTCGCCTTTTTTCGATAGCTTGATGAAAACTAGAACCCGTCTGACACGATCAGAAGCTTGTTCTCTACAAAGATATATACAGTTCAAAACTATTCACGTCTTTTCTAGGAGCGGCCCGGGACTTTTCATTCCATGTAGAACATGCAAATAACTTTTGTTCAGGACTCAGGGAGGTATTAACTCAATCGAATTCCGATGACCCATTCCGTGTTCCGAGGTCAACGTTCCATCGAACAGCCCCGCCTAAAAGAAATGTTGGCATCGAATGGATTCAAACATTACACACGAGATGGGTCCAAGAACTCCTAGGACAGCATACATCGCTTTTTTTGTCGTGAATACGACTTACTTTACTAAGGGGCGCCTTTTCAAAATTCGCCATATGGAAGAATGGGCAGAACTTAATCGTGAATATCTCGACTTGTATTAATGGCAGCAACATAATGCTTTCACTATTTCATCAAAAATATGATCAGGAATTTAGGATAATATTTTGAACAGTGTGAGATAACCACAAACAACTCAAAAATTAAGTTTTCTGAAAATTTTAAAACAACGCAGAAAACTCTTTACTTTTGCTTGTTTTTTTCGCGCAAGGACGACGATTTTGAGGTAGTCAGGCACATATCTTCAACTGACTGCGTATAAAAGGGAAACCGTGGTCGAAAATCGATCATTTGTTCTTGTGCGTTGGATGAAAGCAGACGTCGGGGCGAGAATACGCATTCAAACAGCGGCATCGGAGAGCGCACCATCTGCGTGGTTAAAAACCTCAAACGCTCAGGTCGTAGTTCTCATTTGCCTTCCGGTCATCAAGGTGAGAAGACGCATTAAATCAGTTTCGCATCATTTGGCACTGCGAGCGGATGTGCCGGTTTGTACGCAAAGATAGTTTCAATTCAAGTTAGAACGATTGCATCAACTGCTGGTCGTTTGCATTTGAGAGAAGGAAAACAAGAAACGAAAAGTGGACAACATTATATAAAATCAGCCGTTTTAATGGCTCTAAATGTTATCTTAAGAGCTATTAAGATTACTTCTCTGCAAATCGAAGGTAAAAATCATCAGTTTAGTGAAAATCCAAAATAATTTCATTTGCTTCGTGTACTTTTCGCTGTGCGAAAATCGTTCAAATAAATGTTCCGCACTGTGCTAAATATCGTACACGGAAAGAAATCCTTTACTGCTGTTATGATTAGAAAATCATGAAACCTATCATTTTAACTTATCATGAAATCATGAGCAATAACAGTTCGGCTGAAAAGTTCGTATCGTTTAATAGAAACACACATTTTTTTGCCAAAATTCGTTTTCATTATTCAACATAATTGCCATCAGAGGCGATACAGCGATTATAGCGTTCTGCCAATTTTTCGATACTATTTTTGTAGTACGATTTGTCCTTTGCCTCAAAATAGGCCTCAGTTTCAGCGATTACCTCTTCATTGCTTCTAAATTTTTTTTACCAACGAGCATTCTCTTGAGGTCTGAGAACAGGAAAAAGTCACTGGGGCCAAATCTGGAGAATACGGTGGATGAGGGAGCAATTCGAAGCCCAATTCGTTCAATTTCAGCATGGTGTTCATCGACTTGTGACACGGTCATTGTCTTGATGAAACAAAACTTTTTTCTTCTTCAAATGAGGCCGTTTTTTTTTTTTTAAATTTCGTCCTTCAAACGCTCTAATAACGCTATATAATAGTAACTGTTGATGGTTTTTCCCTTTTCAAGGTAGTCGATGAAAATTATACCATGCGAATCCCAAAATACAGACGCCATAACCTTACCGGCCGATTGTTGAGCCTTTCCACGCTTTGGGTTCGGTTCATCGCGTGCAGTCCACTCAGCTGACTGTCGATTGTACTCCGGAATGAAGTGATGGAGCCATGTTTCGTCCATTGTTATATATCGACGAAAAAAATCGGTTTTATTTCGATATAACAGCTCCAAACACTGCTCAGAATCATCAATTCGTTGTTGTTTTTGATCGATTGTGAGCTCACGCGGCACCCATTTTGCACAAAGCTTTCTCATATCCAAATATTCGTGAATAATATGTCCAACACGTTCCTTTGATATCTTTAGGGTGTCAGCTATCTCGATCAACTTCACTTTACGGTCATTGAAAATCATTATGTGGATTTTTTTCACGTTTTCATCGGTAACAGCCTCTTTTGGACGTCCACTGCGTTCATCGTCTTCGGTGTTCATATGACCAGTACGAAATTTTGCAAACCACTTACGAATTGTTGCTTCGCCCGGTGCAGAGTCTGGATAACACTCATCAAGCCAGTTTTTGGTATCGGCGGCACTTTTTTTCATCAAAAAGTAGTGTTTCATCAACACACGAAATTCCTTTTTTTCCATTTTTTTCACAATAACAAAAGTAGCTACACTCAAAATGCAATATCTCAAAAACTAATAATCAGACAGCTGTCAAATTTATACACGTATCTTTTGAAGGTTGCTACTAACTGAAAATGGTATGGATTTAATTCTAGTGGCGCCCTCTCATAGAAACGATACGAACTTTTCAGCCGATCTGTTATTAACTCAATCGAATTCCGATGACCCATTCCGTATACAGAGCAGAGCAGGTGTTCTGAGGTCACCGTTCCATCGAACAGCCCCGCCTAAAAGAAATGTTGGCATCGAATGGATTCAAACATTACAGAAAGACTTTCGATTTCTTGTAAATGGCAAGCGATCGACGCGTATTTAGTTTATGTTCTTCAATTTAGTATAAGACAAGTTTCGCGCTAAATCGTATTCAGAGTTGGCAGCACCCTCTCAGATTTTAATGAAACTTGCTGTACACTTTGCACAGATAAAAATATTTAGTGAATTTACATTTATTTTCATGCCCATATTTGGAGCAGGCAATTGAATGGAAATTAACATTACAAAACGAAGCGATTTGTAAATATACAATCTTGTTAAATGAAAAACTAAATGAATTTTAATGTAATTTTACATCAATCATGGTTTTAAATCAGATTTTCGTTTCAACTGATGGCTATTTCATAGTACTATCGGTACTTTTCTTTAAATTTTTTTTTTTCAAAAATGATCTAGACTGCCTTTCGAGAAGGGCTGCACTTTTTTTAAATAAATTTTATCAAATAGCTGTAGTCGAAAAATAACAAATCCTACAAAGAAGTGTTGTATGAGATATTTACAAAATTAATCAAATTTTTGAATAAAAATGTTGAATTTTTTCATCTTACACTGAAAAAAATTGATTTTGAAAATTTAAGTCGATTTGAGAAAAAAAACATTTTGTTTTTCGAATGAAATTTCGTAACAAGATTTTAAAATTGGTAATTTAAATTAGGAAACGGTTCTTAGGTAATTTCTACCTTGCACTTATGGAATGATCTTGACCAAATCTAAAAGTTTAAATAAAAGTTTGCTATGAATATATACCACATTCGTTTCTGATACTTTTTGAATATATAGTTTGTAACTAGCAGCTAGGGAACCTGTGAAATCTACACACAAATTGAATTCCACAGGATTTTGAGATGATTATGACTTTCATTGGCTTAGTTTTTGATAACATCACACTGAACAAAAAATCAGTTTGGACAAGGAAACATTTTTTTTAAATAACTTTCTGTCCTGAAAAGTGCCCAACTTGAATTTTTGGCTGTAGGTAGGGAATTATTGGTTTTGCAATTTGACCTTGGTTTTTTTTTTTGCAAATTGACCTCATATTTTCAAAATCGATTTTGTTAGTATAGGAGACCAGGATTTTTTCCGTTTTTATTCAAAACTTGTCTAGTTTTGTAAAAATTACTCATACAACACTTTTGGTAGGATTGGTCAGTTTTAGATTGCAGCTATTTGAAAAAAAATAATGGGTTGTGTGCAAGACACGACCGAGCACGATTACATTTTTGAAAAATATCCTTTAAATGGAAGTCAACAATGATGATTTCAAAGTTTTTTTAAGTAACTTTTTGGATACTATTTTTGGTTCAAAATTGGCCTGCTAGTTACCGGAGAATCAAAATGAACAGCCAACTGGTATTTAATATACTCAAGTGAACACGGCATCACACACATGTGAAAGCGACAATACAGCGAGCGAATGGGTATAACTTTCAGTTTCATCATACACTCACTACTCAACACCTTCCTCGCTCGCAGCCAGGGCTTAACTAAAGCAGAAATGTATTAGAACATAAAATTATACATTCCCTTTTGTGCGATAGTTCATACTGCGAAAATGGACAAGAGCTGTGCTTGGCTCGTGAAAACATAGTTCAACTAAAACCAATGGTATGCTATAGAAATACTGAAACGACGTTGCCATACATATTTGAGTTAAATGTTTCAATTCATCAACAAATGACTGAGTTATTATCGTTCGAAATTAAGACAGCACAGGCTATTTTTGAAACTTTTAATTGACACTCGGCCCCGTATAATGAAAAGTAAGGCAATTTTAATGCCAAAATGGGTAAAAATAGATCATTTTTGGAAAAACAAAGTATGCAAAGTGTTTTTTTTTTTTGTGATAAAGTCTTCATACACAGAAAATTCCATTAAAATATATGAGGATGTTTCCAACTTTTGTTCGAGTTAGCGTGAATTTTGTCATAAATAGTTACCAGTTTTAGATCTCACTAATACTCTAGTTTGTATCCAATTTCATATTTCTTACCAATCGTATCCAAATATTCATTCTTTGAAAGCTGTCAAAATATGATATTGCACACATCTGAATATTTTTACTATAGACGCTTCTCCATTAAAAAATTAATAATAAGAATAGAAAAATTATTTATACCAAAACAGTAACTGTTTCTCATAAGACGTATTTTGCTTTGTAGTTAGAATAATTTAACGATGAGATTAATTTATGAATAATGCAAGGAATTTTTCAGATGGTTTTTATAAAATCAAGTTGAAAAAAAACGGATAAATAAACGTCAAGTTAAAACCACATTAAGGTGTTTAATTTACAAGCCGAAATGATTGGTTTGAGGGATTTAAAAAATTTTCTTTTTTATTTCATAGGAGTTATTACATACTAACTAATTCGCACCCTCTCATTCTACTACTAACGCAGAAGACGATAGCACCCAGTCGGCGCCGTTCTATTGACCAAATGCCATCATAAACAAGCGGGGAGGCATGTCTTAGCAGATAAACTAGTTTTGCTATTTCGAAAAAAAAAAAACTGGTTAGAAATCAGCGAAGCGTTCATTCTGAAGAACTCGTAACACATGGGCTGAAAAATTCCGGGCCTAACAAAGAGAACACGATTTTTTGGTTCAAAATTAACTTTCTTCATTAGCGTAATCTCCATCAAGAGCAATCATTCCATCGCTGCTCTAACATTTCAATACCACTTTTGTAGAACGGTTTATCTTTTGCTTCAAAATAGGCCTCAGTTTCAGCGATAACCTCTTCATTCGTGCGAAATTTATTACCGGCGAGCATTTTTTTTCAGGTCTTCGAACAGCCAGTAGTGGCTGGGAGCCAAATCTTGCGAATACGGTGGATGTGGGAGCAGTTTGAAGTTTTGCCAATTCCTGTAGTTTTGCCATTGTTTTGATTGACTTTTGACACGGTGCTTTGTCTTGAAGAAACAACTAATAACTTCTAACGTTATGTAATGTTGATGGTATTTCCTTTCTCAAGATAATTGATAAATATTACACAACGCACATAACAAAAATACCGAGGCCATAAACATTCCAGCCGATTGTTGTGCTTTCGCTTTGAACGAAGCTCACCAGTTGCTGTCCACTCAGATGACGTTCGTTCTGTTTCCGGAAGTGAAGTGATGAGTCCATGTTTCATCCATTGTCACATATCGACGTAAAAATGCCGTTTAAACATGAACAAACACTGCTGTTTTGTTGATTATTATATTGCGATTCGTGATATTTCAGTGGAAAGGAAGCGCATATAATTCTTAAGCTATCAAGTCTTGGATTCTTTTAAAAACCAATTAATTGAATTGCTTTAAAATGTCATACTGTTCAGGCCATTTTTCTTGAATGAATGTATCAATTCCAAAATGTCCGGGTAATTAAATGCATCGGTGGTGTTTACATTTTGTTTTCATTATTTAAACTATGTTGACATAATAAGGCTTATTCCCGACAAAATCTGGACAAAATAAAATTTGAAATAAAACAAATTTGCTGTTAGTTCGATCCAATATGCATTTTTTATTCATTTAATTCTACATTATTGATCATCTAAAAACAAATTACAGTAACTTAATTAGGCTGCATGAAGAAACTACCAACTTTTCACTTTTGCAGACTTCTCTGCAACCGATTTAGCAGCTTTTGTCCAAGACTTTTGATATTTTTATATAGTTGTAGCTTGTTGTTTATATTGAGAGAGAGAGTTATCTGTTCAAGAAAACCCAATTCCGCTCAATAGGTCGCTACTCTGGGCACATACAATGTCACGTACAACGAAATTGCAAAACGGGTGAAAGTGCACTACACCAGTGTCAAAAATATTATCGAGAAGTTTGGTAAGACCCTTTCCATGAAAGATTTGCCCCGATCCGATAGGAAAACGGGTCTCAGCCAGTCCGGCCGGGACTTAAAATTGCTTGAGTACATCAGGAAAAACCCATCGGCGTCGACGCGGGATTTGGCCAAGCAGTTCAACACCAGCATCGGGATGATTCAACGGATCAAAGTTCGGAACTCACTGAAAACGTACAAGAAACAGAAGGTGCCGAAAAAGTCCCTGGTACAGCAAGTTCAGGCCAAAACAAGAGCGCGAAAACTGTATAACCGGATTCTACAGAATAAAGATGGAAGAATCCTGATCGACGACGAAACCTACGCCACGGAAGACTCGCGAGCGCTGCCCGGACCGCAATATTATACGAAATCGGTGTACCAGGACCTGGACGACGCTGACACCACGGTGGCGATGGAAAAGTTTGGGCAGAAGGTGTTGGTCTGGCAAGCAATTTGTACCTGTGGTTTGCGGTCGTCGATTTTCATCACGAAGGGCACAATCAACGCCAAGGTGTACGAGGAAGAATGTTTGAAGAAGAGAATGCTGCCACTGTACAGAAAGCATAAGGCTCTTTCTCTCTTCTGGACGGAATTGGCTTCAGCCCACTACGCCAACTCCGTTCTACAGTGGTTGTCAAAAAATAATGTACAATTCGTGGAAAAGGACTTAAACCCACCGAACTGCCCGGATCTTCAGCCAATTGAAAAGTATTGGGCAATTCTCAAGCTTCACTTTCGTCAGGAAGGTACAGTGTCACAAAACATGCAGGAGTTAAAAAAAACTGGACAGCTGCCACCAGGAAAGTCACAAAAGTAACTGTGCAGAATTTAATGAAGAATGTCAAGTCCAAAGTGCGAGCGTTTCACAGAAACTAGGATTTTCTTCAATATAATCAGTGAAATGCATAAAAATGTAATTTTTCTAGGTATATCGAAAACTGATGTCAAATTATGTATGTGGCAGTGAAAAGTGACGTCTCTACTCAGTATTGTTTGGCAAATCATCATGAATAGGTTAACTTCAGAACAACGCTTCCAACGTGTCGAATTTAATTTTAAAAACCAGTGTGCAATGAAAACTGTTTATAGCGCAAAAAAAAACGAAAGAAATATATCGACACCAAGTCACAATGTAATTCTTCGATTGCGCCTAGTGACCTATTTCGAAAAATCAGATAAATATAGGCACAATTGCCCTACAACAGTCCACTTCAAAAGTCACCGAAACCAATTTCCTCCACCGTTTCTATTGGAATTCCGTTGAAACCCTTCAATGCCTAGTATGTAAGCTGAAATTGCTACAACCATCACCTCCCCAGCAGGGTCTCTCGGATCGGATCGGATCGGATCGGATCGGAAAAAGATTCCATCAGCCGCGCGAGGGCTGACAGCACGGTGCAAGAGCCTACTAGATTAGGAGATTAGCTTACTTCGATAGTAGCAGCAGCAACTGCCAGTCAGAGCATGCCGAAACTGTGAAACTTTGACAAGACGGCATTTGGTGATCTACATTTTTAGCTCCACGCTTCGGAGCGTTCCTTCGATCAGCCAAATTTGCCCGGTCATGCAGTGAACTTCGCATTTCTCATTTCTCTCCCCGGTGCGGTGGCCGAAGGGAGACGAACTCCGAAAATACTAGTTTCACGCATTTTTATCCGTCTTGTCCGTGTTTGACGGGTCGAAATAATGGAAATGATGGATTTCATGGTCGCTTTTTTCCTTCTCTATTCAAGACGCTCGAGTCTTCAAAAAGGGCACTGCTTGGCAAAGGCGATCTATGGTTCATTCATTGAACTTACTTGCTTTGTGGGATGCTTGGTCGTATTTGGATCTTTTTGGTTACATATAATCTGAGTAAGTAACACATACGTATTAGCCTATTGTTGTTGGGGATATTTCAAGAATGAGGAAGCGTCTTTCTTTTTTTGGTTCGTACACTGAAGCAATGCTTCTACGATCGGACGCTTCGCTGCAAATGAGATGGACAAAAACTCTCACACATACACTCCTTCATACATAAATTAATCCGTCCATCCAAACGCACGCCAACAAACGGACTGAAAACTGCAAGCGTGTATAATTGCTGACTATAGCCGGCGACTTCGGGAGCTGGAATTGCCTTGGGTTTTGCGAGGGGTCGGAATGTTTCTTTTTGAGTTTTTTTTTTTTTTGCTTTTTTTTTTGTTAGTTGTTGCTGCCTCGAGTGAAACAGTTACTTCGCGCTAATCACACTCTATAGGAAGAGGGGAGACGAGACCCTATCGGTTTAGTATGTAGAACAAGCCCATTTACATTTGATTAAGGCACTTTGTTAATCATGTACCAGTGCGGTTACGGGTGCTGACGGTGCTGGTTGTGGTGATGTGCGATGGGGAAGTAGCCAACCGTGACGTGGTTGGCCGACCGACGGCGAAACCGTGCGATCGCCGCTTTGGTTGGGAAGGGAGGAGAGGGAAGACGACCACCAATTAAATTAGTTATGAAAATTGGACGAAGACTTTGCCGTGGTTTTCGGGGAAAACACTTGAAACGGTGGCTAAATTAAATGAATATCAAATAGCTTAACAATTGGCGTCGGGAAGTGTGAGTTCCGGGTTTACGCCAAAGTAGGGTCACCAGTGAACCGGGAAAAATCCTCACTTGGCTGGTGTTTTTTTTTTTTGGTGTCAATCTTGATAGTGCTTATCTGGTTGATAATTTGTTGAAATAGAATATTTTGAACGAACCATTATCGTATGATGGACAACAATTTTTCACGATCTACAATCAGAACCTGATTGTATGTAAATACGTTTAAAATCTTTGGACGAGAACCTCCCGAATAGTAGAACTTGTAGCTAAGTGACTTTCGGGCTGGGTATCAAAGACTCAACTGGAATATTTCGGGAAACTTTTAGGAGCACGGATAAGATCTAAATCAAACTTCGCTCGTCTAACAGTCATAAACAATCGTTATCCTTGCCGTGATCTGTAAATTCATTAATTTAGAGTCTCTCGGAAAGTTAACCATTTACTCTCTAAGATATGAAGGGAATACCTTCACTCCGATCTTCAAGCGAAAGATCTTCCTGCTGAATTAAACTTTTGATGCGAACTAAACATTCAGTATCAAAATGCGTAGATCGTAGATTAGCCCGAGGTAAACTCTGCATGGCCAGAAATGCTGATCTTGATATCCCAAAAGTTACAATTACCAGTCATTCGTAAAACATCGACGCATACATAATAAACGCACAACCTAGCGTCACATTCCAAACCAAATAATAATCCATGAACCAAATAATTTCAACGTTTTTGGTATTCATCTCTAGAGCAATTTAGTTTTATTAGTTCGGACTGAAGTTCAGCGGCTCAGAACATAATTACTGTGCTTTTTATTTATTTTTTTGGCGGCACGTTTTTAACTTAAGATTATTACAACATATTGGAATTCAGATTATAAATGATGACTCTTTGACTGTATCACTACAATTTGGTATTTATAATTATCTATTTACTTTCAAAGTTAAATGGCTGGAAAGAAAACGATTCATTTTTATGATTTTTCTGCCTTTCTCGCTTAGAAAGGATTTCCGAGGTCACTTAGCACTAATCATACCAACACTGAATATATACCTATTTGTACCATGCCTGGTCAAATAACGGGACTTCGTGCTCTCTTATTATATGTACGAAAAATGTATGTAAGAAGCGAAACAATAATAAAAATTAAAGTTATTATTAAAAAAAGTACGTGTGTGTAATGTCAGAGACATAACTGGATGTCGTGAATACGAATAAAACTGACACTCTTTTCTTATACTTTCGAATATCAATTAGTTGATCGATTGTGTGAGTTGTGCAAGCTTTCCTATTTTTCACTACTTGATTTCGAATCGATACTTCTAAACTAAAGTACAGCTTAGTTACATTAAACATTCTGACACACAATTAAATATTACGAAATAACCAGTATAGTTCTTCATGATAAAATAATGGTGGTTCTGAAAGGAACCTTTCATTAATGGCTTCTAAGTCGGTGCTATGCATTTTATATAGCAAATCAGCAGAAAGTTCTACTACAAGCTACAAGTGGTTGAAAAATGGGCCGTATAGAGCACAGTAACGTAAAATTTCGCATAATTCTTTGGGAGTATTATTATGGTTCTAAAAATAACCTATTTGAAGAATTCTGGAATTAGGAACTGGACCTGAGTTCAAGAACTAAATTCAGAACTTAGAACAGACTCAGAATTTAGTTGGATTTAAGTTCTAGAACTACAATTTCGAAACTGAAATCAGTTCCGGAATCTTTTTTCCAAAATCCAGTTCAGCACACAGGCTCTGAATTCTAAACCCATATTCCGGAACTAAGCTCAGAAAATTGAAGACGATTTTTCGCCACGACCATCAAATATAGTGTAAAGCAAAATTTCGCATAATTCTTTGAGATTATTATTATGATTCTAAAAAGAACCGAATAGAAGAATTCTAGAATAAGGAACTGGACTTGAGTTCAAGAACTAAATTTAGAACCAAGAACAGACTCAGAGATCAGTTGCATTCCTAAAACTATAATTTCGAAGCTGAAATTAGTTCCGGAATCTAGTTCCAGAATCCAGTTTCAGCATACCAGTGAGGCTTTATACCACGCAAAAGGTCTGCTTTCATTGACGACTGCTCCACCTGACGACTGAAGTCCAAATGAGAGCACGACCTGAAGCTGCTGGGACCACTCTCCGAAGCTGCTGGTCCCACGACGTCTGCTTGCATCCAACGCACAAGAAGAAATGATCGAATTTTGACCACGGATCCTTTTTTATACGCAGTTGAAGATATGTGCCTGACTACCTCAAAATCGTCGTCCTTGCGCGAAAAAGCCAAGCAAAAGTAAAGAGTTTTCCGCGTTGTTTTCAAAATTTAAGAAAACTTAATATTTGAGTTGTTTGTGGTTATCTCACACTGTTCAAAATATTATCCTAAATTCCTGATCATATTTTCGATGAAATGGTGAAAGAATTATGTTGCTGCCTTTAATACAAGTCGAGATATTCACGATTAAGTTCTGCCCATTCTTCCATATGGCTAATTTTGAAAAGGCACCCCATAGTAAAGTAAGTCGTATTCACGACAAAAACAGCATATTGACTATTTCAAGCTTGAATCCTCGTACATAAAAAAATAGGAAAATCCACCGGAAAAGTGGGAAAAATGTATAAAGATGTTTTATGTGGAAAATGGAATTTTCCGTTGAAAAAGTCGCCCATGCTTACTAGATCTGCGATTGATGTTTGGCGCGCAACGCGTTGCATAAGTGTTTGGCAGTCGAAGAAAAGAATACTAGATCGTTAGAAAATCTTTTGGCGCGCAACGCCATTGTTTTCTGTGGAGATTTCACATGCGTACTTGATCGATAGGATTCATCATTTCGAACCACGTGCTTAAAGGTGTATTAAAATAATTGAACAAATGACATAATTGCGTAATACTAACCAAATAAATGTTGTATTAAAACCATTGTCGGTAGGAGAAAAAAAAATCTAATATCGTAGACCAGTCAACAAATAAGCAAATTGTGGAACAAAATGACGAATGGACTGTACTGTGCAAGTTTTAACGTGAAAATAAAGAATTCAACTTTCACATGAATTAACTATTAGATACTACTGTCAAATACGATTTCTGTAATGGAATGAGATTTTTTGATGTTTGTGAAGAACATCAAAATTTGACAGATCAGGAGGAAACTAAAATCAACGCGGGACTTCAGTTTCATTACCATGAGTGCAGATGCAGAGTCTCATAGCCATAAGTACATATCGTGAATATATTCCTCTTCAACATTGTATTAATTTTTCCAATAAGAAATTCGGGCTTATCTTTTCAATAGCCGGAGTAACAGGTAGTGAATATTAATAAAAATTATATTACCCACAAGCTACCAGGTCAATGCGGTCACATGCAATGTGTAAAAAAAGTTGGATGTTTTAGCGCAATTACTGAACATTCAAAAGAAGACAGTCAGAATTGTTTTTGAGTTTAACTTAAGATCAGAGATGTCTATCTCCTCTGTGTGACGAAGAGCAAGCAAAATTTCTCCCCTCGCACTGACAACTTCAACGAGAGCTCTTCTCTTTCACATTTATACACCACTGTTGTGTAAAGTGTACACGCATCATGAGTGCGTTTGTTTATTTCCTTTTACCTCTTCCACTGAATCGCACCAAATTGCTAGAGCATTAGCTAATAAATTCTCTGAGGTGGATGCAGATACTTTCACAGAGGTGTACACGCCGGTGAGCACTCTGCTGTATGGTTTTCGTAGATGAAGCGTGGACACGCAAAATCAGCAAAATAAAACAATTTATCGGCAAAATAAAACAATTTTCGGTTTTCCTTGCAAATTTTTCATAGCAAGGCCAGATCTACTCTCTATTAATTGAAGTTCACAGAAGTGTTCGCTCAACGTCACGCGCCAGTGGTCACTTGAGTGTATTTAGACGAGAGCGCGTGTGAGCGATTCATGCGAAGAGAATGTGTTTCACTCGCGCCAGCTGCTTTAACCACAAGCACACACTCAAATGCTGTCTATTCGACACTGAGAAGAAGTGCGCTTTCCTCTTTGTGCGGTGCTTCGTTTTTTTCATCCTCGGTGTGGCAGAAATCTGACTCTAGCGTTTATCACTCTGGTGAAATGCCATCTCTGCTTAAGATTCGTTCTATGACTTAAACTTTTTCCATTGCTACGAATCTATCGAGAAGAGTATGTATGCTGATACCTTAAAACTATTATTTATGAGATCTGCTGTTTCTGTTCAATACACTAGCTCAAATGATAATACGAATACTGGTATATTGACTCCTTATTTACGCTTCACTGTAACAGAAGTATTGCACTCTTCGCACATTGTTTCTCTGGTCTCTCATCGCGATTCGAAAAAACCTTGTGATTTTACATCTTATAAGATGTACATAAATGAAGCGTCGCATTTCACGTAAATACACGTTCAAGAACATGTACATGAAATTCAATGAAATAAAAGAAAAATACTGACAGTGAGAAACCGGCGACTTGATCCGAGAATCATGAGATCGCAAAGTACGTCCATTAATCGACTGAGCCATGGAAGCACGCATCAGCTTTTCTTACACATAAATTCAAGCAGTTGCACTTGCTAGCCGAATAGAAATAACATTCGGAACCAGTAAAATTCAGGCTCATCCTGCATTAAGTCATTACAAATGGAATTTTCCGTCATTCGACATTTTAAGTCTTAATGAATTGCATCATATGTGGGATTAAATCACCTGTAAAATAATATGTAACTTGAATGCCACTGTCATTTGAATTTTTTAACGTCCAGCAAATTTATCATTCTATTGCTATATTTCCAATGAAATATTGATCTGACACGCTGCGTAACATCGATTCACTACGACTTTGTTATGGTATTAGACTAGCGGTGAGAGAGAAGAGAAGTAAAAAAAAAGAATTTTTCTCTTGGTGATCTAAAACGATTTAACATTCGAGTTGAAAAGTATGCAAATGCAATGACGACTCAGTCATGAGGGCAGCCATTGAAAATTTGCGAAATCAAATTGAACAAGAGAAACCGTTATTCCGATCCTGTAAATTTAGGAAAGGCTTCGTATTCAACAGAAGAGAAGATAAACAAAGTTACGACCATTTGAAAAGTTCACCGAGAATTCAAGAAAACTACGTCGTCGAGACGAAGTTCGATGGGTCAGCTTGATCAGTGTGATTCGTCATTTTGAACTACGATCAAAATCACTGCTTGCCAAATGACAATGGCGGAATGCATATGACTGTTATAGCAATACCGTCGGCAGGAGAAAAAGTTCTACTATCGTTCACCAGCAAATGCATTGTGTGTGGAATCAGTTTTGGGAGAATAATATTGGTCATCGTGCGCCCGAGTTGAATAAATTATTCTATTGAACGAATCGTTGATATGATTATGCCGTTGATTTCATGAGGACAAACTAAGAGATTTTTCTCGAATTCAACTTGCTAATTATTTAGCTAAGTGCTCATATTAAGTGACAGTTAAAAGCCAATAGTTGGTCGATTATTATTATTATTTGTTTATTTAGCTTCAATCCTGAGAGTCCTTCACGTGATTAGATGATGGTTAGCATAATGATTCGATACAGATAATTTAAATTTCATATTTTTGTGAAGAATTTTCAAATTGGTGAGATTCTTGGTCTCTCCAAGCAACCAAAAGTTCCACAGTATCTGAAAGATAATCACTTTCTTGCTGCTTTAAATAGACGAGAAATTTTTGGCAACTTGAAGATACGGAGCAAGCTCAGAGCGAAATTCTTGCTGATGGCAAGCTCAATTCATTGAGATGGGTTGGGCGAATTTTCAAGTGTAGATAATTATTTATACACGGACTTAGATAGCTGTTGGTATAGTAATTTGACTAATTCAGTGTTAATGTACAAGTTAATGGACATTATATTTAATGATGTTCATTTTAATTATTCAAATGATCCAGAATTTCTTATTTTATGGACAACCGATCTCGATCATTCAGTAAAAACCATTCAAGCGAAGAGGTTGTGTTTCGATTGTACTGGCTCGTGAGTTAACGGCTGCTACCGAGACAATTCTAAGCTTCAGGTAGTTAAACTGCCCATAGCAAACGCAATATTCGGGGCGTTTCCCGACTGGAAAGCTAGCAACGAAGGCCATCCCGTTCATACGCACAGAGGTGTAGAGACACAGAGGTGCGAGAGCATAGAAGTGACGAGTCACAGAGGTGCCATCGCATAAAGGTGCGAAGACGAAGGGGTGCAAAGGCACAGAGGTGCTAAAGCAACCCAGTGCTGATCTACCAGGTACCAGAATTTGTACGCTGCGTAGGATCAAAAGAGACGGCATATATCGCGAGGTGCTACACTGCAAGCATCGCATTTGATCGCCACCAAGAGCAAAAGCACTGTACCTGGGGTCAGGTACAGCAAGTGCAGTGGTGTTCACAACGACGGCAGAGCAACTGAGATAGCAGTAAACGACAGAAGACTGCCAATTGGAAACAGCAAAAGACTGCCAATTGGAAATCGTTGGAAGAGCTTCACGTCGTTCTTCACGATAAAGGAACAGAGACATCAGCTACAAGGTAGATTTAATTTAATTTATTTTTTATTTCTTATATCTGAAATTTTACTAAACATAAGTTTTTATTTTGGTATTATTAATTTACAAAAAAAAATTTAATGTAATGGATGATCTCATGGAAGATCATCCGAATCCGATTCCGGATACTAGTAAAAGTTTAAATACTCCGAGGGCTAAACATTATCCACAGGGTACCACTGGGCCATGGATAGTCTATCTTCGAAAAAAAGAAAAGATTTTAAACTTGATGCAAATTACAAAGGATTTGACATCACATTTCTCTGAAGTTAAAGAAATCTGTAAGGTTAATAGAGATAAAATTCGAGTTGTAGTTAACGACTTGAAACAGGCAAACGATATTGTAACCTGTAAATTATTTGCTATTGAATATCGAGTTTACATTCCATCGAAGGAGGTAGAAATTGACGGTGTTGTGACTGAAGCAAGTCTGACAGCAGATGATTTACTTAAAAATGGAGTTGGCCGTTTTAAAAACTCCATGCTTGAGGGAGTTAAGATACTCGAGTGCAAACAATTGTACTCAGCATCTATTGTCGATGGAAAAAAGTCTTATCGTCCCTCAGATTCGTTTCGCGTAACATTTGCCGGATCTGCATTGCCTAGCCATGTCTATATCGATAAAATTCGTCTTCCTGTTCGGCTTTTCGTACCGCATGTTATGAATTGCACGAACTGTAAAAAATTCGGACATACAGCTACTTACTGTAGTAATAAGTCCAAATGTATCAAATGTCAAGGGCCTCATAAGGATAATCTTTGCGATAAAGATGTTGAAAAATGTGTTTATTGTGGGGAAAGCCCTCATGATGATCTTTCAGTGTGCGCTGCATTTAAGCTGCGTAAAGACAAAATGAAGCTTTCTTTAAAAGCACGGTCTAAGCGCACATATGCAGAAATGCTCAAAACGGTCATACATGTCTCCCCTTTGGAAACCGAAAACGGTTTTTCAAATCTTGCGGAGCCAGAGGAATCTGACTCTGACGGAAATAGTGAAGATACCTCGTTTGTCACTCCTCAAGGGTCTGTTAAGAGGAGATTAACAAACCACAAAATACCAAAAAAGACACCTAAAATTATACCTTCAAAAAAAGATCCCCGTGTTAAAGCTAAAAAGCCAAATTTAAAACCAAAAACTGTGCCTCCTGGTTTGTCAAATTCACAAACCAATCCAGGAACTAGCTCAAGAAAAGACAATAATCCAGTGGGCTCCATTTCACATTCACCAACAGGATTACTGAAATTTTCGGAAATTGTAGAATGGATTTTCGCTGCATTCAATATTTCTGAACCTCTAAAGACCATCATAACAGCATTCCTTCCAATAGCTAGAACTTTTTTGAAACAGTTATCAGCTCAATGGCCAGCTCTTACAGGTTTTGTATCATTTGATGGATAATTTATCATCCGCCGCAAATGATTCAATCACTGTCCTGCAGTGGAATTGTCGAAGCATCATGCCAAAACTTGATTCATTTAAAGTTTTGTTGCATAGTCAAAAATGTGATGTATTTGCTTTGTGCGAAACATGGCTTACATCAAACATAGCCTTAAATTTTAATGACTTTAACATTATACGTCTCGACAGAGACTCCCCGTATGGTGGAGTGCTATTAGGAATTAAGAAATGTTATTCCTTTTATAGATTAAACATTCCTTCGACTTCTAGTATAGAAGTTGTTGCTTGTCAAATAAACATTAAAGGAAAGGACATTTGCATTGCTTCGGTATATATTCCTCCAAGAGCTCAAGTTGGACAACGACAGCTTAATGAAATTGTCGAAGCCCTTCCTGCTCCACGTTTGATTTTAGGAGATTTCAATTCGCACGGAATGATGTGGGGTTCCGTTTACAATGATAGCAGATCATCTCTAATATATAATATTTGCGACAATTTTAGCATGACGGTACTAAATATGGGTAGCATGACACGGATCCCAAGACCTCCTGCACGTCCAAGTGCATTAGATTTATCTCTTTGTTCGACTTCAATTCGACTAGATTGCACCTGGAAAGTATTTCCTGATTTACATGGTAGCGATCATTTACCAATCATCATCTCAATTAGCAGTAACAAAGGCATTGCTAATTCAGTTAATATTCCATATGATTTGACAAAAAATATTGACTGGATTAAATACCAAAGTAATATTTCAAGTGTCTTAACTTCAATGGAAGAGCTTCCCCCACTTGAAGAATATGACTTCCTCGTTTGTTCGATTCTGGAGGCCGCAGAACAAGCCCAAACCAAACGATTTCTTGGTCCATCGTCTAACAGAAGACCTCCAAATCCTTGGTGGGACAAAGAGTGCTCAGATGCTAAACACGCGAAACAAAATGCTTTCAAGACGTTTTTAAAACGAGGAGGAGGAACTCCTCAGAATTTTGAAAAATTCTTGGTTTTAGAAACCAAGTACAAGAACATACTTCGGGTTAAGAAATGCAGCTATTGGAGACATTTTGTGGAAGGTTTGTCAAGAGAAACCTCAATGAGCACTCTTTGGAACACGGCCAGACGAATGAGGAATCGTAACGTAGGAAATGAGAGTGAGGAGTACTCGAATCGATGGATATTTGATTTTGCGAGGAAAGTTTGTCCAGATTCCGTTCCTACGCATAGCATTGTTAGGGAGTCTTCTTCAAATGATGATTCCATTGATAGCCCCTTTTCAATGATGGAATTTTCCATAGCACTCATGTCTTGTAACAATAACGCTCCTGGATTGGACAGAATTAAATTCAACTTGGTGAAGAATCTGCCCGACCTCGCAAAAAGACGTTTGTTGGAATTGTTCAACAAGTTTCTTGAGCAAAATATTGTTCCACCTGACTGGAGACAAGTGAAAGTTATCGCCATTCAAAAGCCGGGGAAACCAGCTTCCAATCACAACTCATATAGACCCATTGCGATGTTGTCCTGCATCAGAAAATTGTTCGAAAAAATTATTCTACGACGTCTCGACACTTGGGTCGAGACGAACGGTTTGTTGTCAGATACTCAGTTTGGCTTCCGTAGAAATAAAGGGACGAATGATTGCCTTGCATTACTTTCGTCTGACATCCAAATTGCCTTCGCTCAAAAGCAACAAATGGCATCTGTATTTTTAGACATTAAAGGAGCATTTGATTCAGTTTCCATTGATGTTCTTTCAGACAAGCTCCACCAACATGGACTCCCAGCGGTTATAAATAATTATTTGCACAACCTTTTGTCAGAGAAACGCATGCATTCTTCACATGGCGATTTGGCAACAATCAGAATTAGCTACATGGGTCTCCCGCAAGGCTCATGCCTCAGTCCGCTCCTCTATAATTTTTACGTGAATGACATTGACAGCTGTCTAGTAACCCCATGTACACTAAGACAATTGGCAGATGATGGCGTGGTTTCAGTTACTGGATCCAAAGCTATTGATCTGCAAAAACCATTGCAAGATACCTTAGATAAATTGTCCGTTTGGGCTGTTCATCTTGGTATCGAATTCTCTGCGGAGAAAACAGAGCTGGTCGTCTTTTCAAAAAAGCATGATCCCGCGCAACTTCAGCTTCATATGATGGGAAGAATAATCGAACAGGTTTTGACTTTCAAATACCTCGGGGTGTGGTTTGATTCCAAATGCACGTGGGGAGGACACATTAGGTATCTGATAACGAAATGCCAACAAAGAGTAAATTTTCTTCGAACAATAATAGGGTCTTGGTGGGGTGCTCATCCGCAAGATCTAATAAAATTGTATCAGACAACGATACTTTCAGTGATGGAATATGGATGCGTTTGTTTTCGTTCCGCTGCAAATTCTCATATTATCAAACTTGAGCGAATTCAGTACCGTTGTTTGCGAATTGCTTTAGGCTGCATGCATTCGACACATACAATGAGTCTTGAAGTTCTGGCGGGAGTTCTTCCATTAAAAGATCGATTTTGGGAGCTTTCATCACGCCTGCTAATAAGATGTGATGTGCTGAATCCCATGGTAATTAATAATTTCGAACGACTAGTCGAGCTTCGATCTCAAACAAAATTCATGACAGTATATTTTAACCATATGTCACAGGAAATCAACCCTTCAAGATATATTCCTATCCGTGTCAGCCTCCTAAATGTACCTGACTCAACTTTATTTTTCGACACATCCATGCAGCGCGAAGTGCGTGGAATCCCGGACCACCTACGCTCTATGGAAATCCCAAAAATATTTTCAAGTAAGTTCAGGCATATTAACTCTGAGAAAATGTTTTACACGGACGGATCGCGAATGGAAGAAGCGACAGGGTTTGGTATGTTCAACAATAATGTTTCGGCCTCATTCAAGCTTCAAGAACCTGCATCTGTTTATATAGCAGAGTTAGCAGCAGTTCATTATAGCTTGAATGTAATCGTCACATTATCTCCAAACCATTATTTCCTCTTCACAGATAGTCTGAGTGCAATTGAAGCCATTCGCTCAAACGCTGCTGGCAAAAATGAACCGTTTTTCTTGGGTAAAATAAAACAGTGTCTGAACGACATATTGAATAATAATTATCTAATCACAATAGTTTGGGTTCCGGCTCATTGCTCCATTCCAGGCAATGAAAGAGCCGATATTTTAGCCAAACGTGGTGCTATTGAGGGTGAAATTTATGAGAGACCGATTGCTTTCAACGAATTCTATAGCGCGTCTCGCCAAAGAACACTTGCCAGCTGGCAAGCTTCTTGGGATAAAGATGATCTGGGTCGGTGGATGCACTCAATTATTCCTAAAATATCGACAAAGGCATGGTTCAGGGGACTGGATGTGAGTAGAGATTTCATTCGTGTGATGTCCAGACTCATGTCCAATCACTACACGTTAGATGCACATCTCCTTCGAATTGGACTTTCCGAGACTAATCATTGTGCTTGCGGCGAAGGTTACCGCGATATTGACCATGTTGTTTGGACATGCGTGGAGTTTCGTGATGTCAGATCTCAACTAATAAATTCCTTGCGTACCCAAGGTAGACTATCCAATGTCCCAGTTCGCGACATTCTTGCTTGTCGTGACCTTCCATACATGAAACTTCTTTATCATTTCATTAAATCCATTGGAGTTCCAATTTAAATTTTATTTTATGTTAAACTGTTTTCTCTTCCATGAGTTCAACCAATAGCCAACTATAGGATATTGAATATAAGTGGTGAACTGATACAAACAATCCTGAAATAGTTATAAGATCATGTACAAAATAAATGTATTTTATTTAATGTAATTTAAAATAGCAACTCGCTTGATAAAAACAGTGTTTAGATTAATTAATGAGTACCAACATACTAATATGATATTCGAAATGTATTAGGTTTAAACTACTATGTATTGTGGATGCCACGGCGAAGAAAAACTTATGTATATTGCCTATGAAATAAACGTATTTATGAAAAAAAAACCGATCTCGATTTTTTTATTTTTATCTCGATTGAAGGATTTGCCATTGAATTTGAGCATCTTCAGTCTACAATTCAGCCTGCATATGCAACTTGAAGGATAAGATAACAATTGGTTTCTTCGCTTCATTTTTGCGTAACAGAAGTTGCACATTTTCACACTAAATTTTGGTGATATTTCGTTTTCAAGCCGCAACGAAATCGTTGATTCTGAATTCGTTATAATCCGTTCATTTTAGGCCAAGCAGTCAACAAATTAATGAATAGAAATGCTGATGTCGCTTCACAGTCTTGCTGTCCGGAATCATAAATCCAAAAAAAAAACATTTTTGGCGAGACGAAGTTCGACGGGTCAGCTAGTACCATATATTTTTTTATCGAGCTAATATTCAACTAAAATTTGATTAGGAACAATATTTTCTATGTTGGTTTTGGAAATCTACAAAATTGTGCTTTAACACTAAATATACAAACACTTAAGGGAGTACCGTTTTCAAATGCTTTTGAGGAATTTTTTGTTGTTTAGAATACATTTAAACAACCTTTGGAACCGCTGCACAAAAACGGAGCGTCGTATTTTACACTGATTTATATTCAAAAACATGTAAAATTGTGTGATTTGAAAGTTACATGACTTGATATCGATGAAATAAAAACCAAAAAAAAAATCGAAATCAACAGCGCGCGGCTTGAACCGAGACACTTTAGATCACAAAGAACACCAGTGAGTCGACTGAGCCACAGAAGCACACATCTGCTTGATGAATAATTGATACATGTAAATCTATACGGTAGCGCTTGGTAATCGAGTGCAATTTTCACTCGAAGATTATAGATTTCTGTATGAATGGAATATTGCGTCATTTGAGAAGTTAAATTTTATGAATTACATCGTTTGTAGAATTATGTCACCTGTGAAATTCATAATTTATTTCTGTGTAGCGGTGCTTCACTACTGTCATTATCCTGGGTGCTTTGATTATCAGAAATCGAACATACGCTATTTTATTCGCGACCCTTTAGACTTTGCACAGAACTAAAATAAAAAAACCTATTTTAATCCACCTAATGGTGTAATGATACCTTTCTCATTAACGTTTATACCTTATGATCAAAAAAGAACCGGAATTTTCATTTTAAAATTCCCGCGCTTGTCCAATCGGTAAACTTTTATTCTCTCAGCGTTGGCAACACTGTTATACACATTCTGTCAAATTTTGACGCATATCGTACGATTAGTTATTGTTTGACGTCTATACAAAGAAGTTGAAAAATTTTCGTGTAGCGATTTTTATAATGGATGAAAATTTAGCACAACGTGCGCGCCTTCGAAGCGCCACTCGGTCGATTGTTGTGCGGTTTCGACGTCATATTCAATAGATCCACACCTCATCACCAGTTATGATGCATACGATGAATGTGGGGTCACTATCTGCGTTGGAAATCATCTCTTTGGCCACATCAACACGACGCTGTTTTTGAATGAAATTCAGCTTTTTTGGCACCAGCCGAGAAGCGACACGTTTCAAACCCAAAACATCAGTTAAAATGTGTTCGGCTTATCCATAAGAGATGCCCAACAACACAGCAATCTCTCTAATCGGTACAGAACGATTTTGCAACACGATTTGTTTCGCCGATTCAATGTTTTCTTCAGTAACAGATGTTGGGCGGCCAGGGATCTCATCATGATCCAAGCTTGTACGACCACCTTTGAAGCGTTTATACCACTCGTATGCCTGTGTTTTTCCTAGATACGATTCAGCAAAGGCCTTTTCTAACATTTTCACCATTTCGGAACACTTAAATCCATTTGCAACACAAAATTTGATGCACGCACGTTGTTCTAAATTTTCATCCATTATAAAAATCGCCACACGAAAATTTTTCAACTTTTTTGTATAGACGTCAAACAAAAACTAATCGTACGATATGCGTCAAAATTTGACAGAATGTGTATAAAAGTGTTGCCAACGTTGAGAGAATAAAAGTTTACCGATTGGACAAGCGCGGGAATTTAAAATTGAAAATTCCGATTCTTTTCTGATCATAAGGTATGATGTATCGATATGATTTTTAATGTATTTTTTTAATTGTTGGTTCCGGTACTTTCAAAACCAGAAATCGAGGCCCGATATAGTCGAAGTTGGAAGGTATGACCATCAACTAACAATGGCAAGAATATATATGCTTCTCATATACCAGTACCTTAAACACATTGATATACAAGTGTAATGTGTTATTCCTCGCTCAGAAAATATAATCTCCACCTACAGGTTCGACACTAACATCCGCCCGATTCTCTCGATCCCCGTCCCTGTTCACCATCTTCATTGGAATTAACAAGATCTTTTTTTTTTGTCACTAACTTTTTCGTTCCCCTTTCCCTGTTTTTTCACCATCTCGATGGCAACTAATTAGATCTCTGTCGTTTTCAAACATTTTGTTCCCACACCCCTTTTTTACCCCGTTTCCCACAATATTTACTTCTTTTTTTCATTCTCTTCCGTAACATCACCATCACCGGAAGACCGCTCCAGTCAATGACCAGCATGCGGGCCACCCGCCGGGCCTTCGTAGCCTGGGGGTGTTTTCCGCGGACCCTCACGGACCGAAGAATGCGGCCAACATAGAAAATTACCATCGCCATCTGGAATCATCTCATCCTAAATTCAATTCACCGGCCACTACCGATCGCCAGATACTATATTACATAATGATACTACTCTAGTTTTAAGTTAGACGATAATTAAGATTAGTAAATACCCTTGGCATCTTAGAGCTTAAGCAGTGTGCCTTAATATTATATTATATTATTGAATAAAAAAAAAATGGCAAGAATAATTTTGAAATCAGTTTTGAATATTTTTCCCATTTCGTTACTGTACAAGATTACAAATTTTAAGCACTTATCCTTTAATCCCGGAACCGCAAGTTGGATACGAATCATAATCAATAGCAATATGTAAGACCCTAATACCTTCTATTTTAATCAACAATATTGAAAATCGGCTTATCCGTTTCTGAAAAATCGATGCGAACTCCGATTTGCGAGTTTTTGAACACTGCTTCCGATACTTCCGAAATCGGAACCCGACTAACGGCTTAGTTGGTTAATTAATATTGCAACCAACAAGCAAGGTCTGAAAACTAGAATAATTTTCTTACTAGTTTAAAGAATTCGCTCTTATTTAGATTGTCAATCATGAAAAAAACATACTAGAAACTGTTTTTTTTTTCATTTATTACCATAAGTCACTTTTGCGATTATATCTCCGGAACCGGAAGTGTCCGCCATTTGCCCATCGAACTTGATCAATGACCCAATAGTAGCTTTCAAACGAGCCTAAGATAGCCGAAATCAGTTCAGCCATCTCCGAGAAAATTGAATGTATAAAAGTACACATACACACATTCATACCCACATACATGCTACGATCTCGTCAAGCTAATGGAATTGTGCATAACACTAGGAAGCTTCGTGGCTCCGATCGAAAGTCAGTTTTCTCAGTAAATCTATATTCTTTCATAAGAGAAAGGCAAAACTATTCTTCCGGTCAAATGACCGGTTGTGGTAAGAATCGGTATACGACATGTATCAATCAAAATATACAAATCACAAATACATATAATATATAATATTAACTTTATATTAATTAGTTAGAAAAAGTCATGCAATAAAATTTGCGAAAACAGTAAGTTGATACGTGCTTTTTCAATGCTAAACTTCCAAACCGGTCATCTGACCGGTCTTGGTATGTTCAGTGTTAAAAATTTGACTGGTGAAAATTCGACATGAGGTATACACCATTTGACTCAGCTCGTCGAGTTCAGTATGTTTGTGTCAAAAATTTCCGATCAGCAGATCGAAACAGAGTTATTCCGAAGCTGTATCTGTTTTTGATGTTTAACAGAAATTTCTACAATTTCAGCTAAAAAGACGTTTGTAAAGGACTACAAAAAAGTCCGCAGCAAAAACAGCTTTTTGAAGAAATCGGCAAATTTACAGATAAATCTTCAGATCTGGTATTTCTGCTTGTAGAAAAAAGAACGTTGAATCATTCTGGTTTTTAAAAAAACAACATCCATTTTTAAAGAATTTCTAAAATTTTCGATTTGAAGAGCGGTTTGAAATAATAGATGGGTAACCAGTATAACTAAAAACCAACATGACCTACAAATTGGAATAATTTTGATCACAACGTAGACTTTATATGACGGTTTGTAATTTTGAAAACTATTCGTCTTGTAATGTTAGAACCGGAAGTCAGACTTGAATTGTTTTTATGGCCTGTTAATTGCATATGAATTAATGAAAATCGGATATGAGCTAATTTGATCTTAGAATAACTTGAGTTAGAGAAATTTATTAGCCAATTTAAAGAATTAGCTACACATCACATGGTTTATTTTTATTCGAAGCACACAATCTTCAGAACCAGAAGTTGGATCTGAACAAAAATCGATATATTGTTGTGAACCTCTCAGTTGAATCAAAGATGGTAAAAATCGGTTGAGCCATCTTCGAAAAAAGCACCTGACATTACTTTCATTTTTTAGTGCATAAGGAGTGTATCGAAAATAAGCTATCCACATATATTTGTGTTGTACGCATGTATTTGTGATGGTTTTTTTATGCTCAGATCACACCATGCTGTGAGTTTGGCTGTCAGCTTTCGTTTGTTTACTTGTTTGTGCGGTTGAAATTCTGCCTTTTTCAAAATATCGCGCATTGAAAAGGAAGTGAAAAATTAAGGTTCTGGACACATGTCTAAGTGAGAAGGGTATAGCTATGCGAAAATCGGCGAAGCGGTTTTAAATTAATCATGCCAGTGTTAAAAACATCATTAATAAGTTTGGGGAACACTATTCAGAAAACCCGGTTCTTCCAACCCGAAACTGGACCAGAAAGTGGTATCTCTAATCATGAAGAACTAATGAAGCACAAATCAATGTCAATACGTGATTTGGCAAAAAATCAGGAACGAGTGTCGGAATGATCCAGCGAACCAAGAGGCGAAATCACCTGAAGACCTACAAGAAGTAGAAAATCTCGAATCAAAGTGTAGAACAGAAGAAGCGAGCAGCAACAAGGACCCGGAAATTGTATTCGCGTCTTTTGCAGTGTCCGGATGCATGCGTTTTGATGGACGATGAGACTTATGTAAAGAAGAACTCGAAAACCCGTGACAAATCAAAATAACTCGAAATCGTTTGATCCTGTGGCAGACAAACTCCGAAAATCCATTCTTGTGCAACATGTTACGCTTTTTTTTCTCTCTCTCTCTGCAGGGAAGCTTATCGATGCCTAAACATCAACATGACTTAACAGTTTGTCAAACTTGTTCAACCGACCCAAAGGTTAGCGCATTCATAGTTTGCTACGGGTTGCTCACCAAATGCATTGCATATGGGCGAATAGGAAAATGGCAGCAGCGTCGTCTGTCAGCGCCTACTTATCGGACTAGCGGAAATCATTACACTGGCGAGAGCGCGTCATATCGATCCCGTCGGTCGATCGGCCGGCCGCACGGTCATCGAAGCAAGCTGCATTCCATCTAGCGCGAAATCGTGACATAGCATGTGGAAGTACCCCGGATTTTGTCTTTGACTTGTGCTCTGTGGCTGGCTGGCTGTTGGTCTGGGCAGGCTTTGTACGGCCGGGTCACACTACGAAGTGACCCGGCCCCATAACTAACTAACTAACTTACCGAGCTGGTGGTTGGACGGTGGGGGGAGCTGGGGTATCGGCAGCAACAGCACGCTGATTGTATTAACCTCTCAAGGTCCAAACGACGACGACGACGGTGGCGGCATCGAATGGCTCATTCAAGCAAACCGAGCAGGTGTTGTCGGAAGTGAAGCAATTGGCTGCTAACTAGATTTGAAAGCTTGAATTGGGTGAATAGTTTGGCGTTTGTTTGAATTAATGGCGAAGGGAGTGGCTGAACCAGTTTTTGGCCTGAACCGCCCATTCGTCGTCTAATCACGATCGGATGAGTAATTCAGAAGCGGGATTGTAAAGCGATTCAAGGTTGTGGATTGTTTTTTTTTTGCTGCTGCGGGGCATGGTTAGTTTTATTTTTTTCGGCCAGACCGCGCCTTGTGCAACTTGACTACTTAGGGGCTAAGTGATATGATGTTGGATCGATTCCAAGGCCCACAATTTCCTCGCACTGAACTGGCCCACATTTTTCTGGGTAGTTTGCAACCTCGTACGAGTACATTTAAGAAAAGATTATATTATTAGATGAAATAATAAACATTAATAAGCAATTATCTTTCTCGCCGCCCGGTTGCCGTTTCAGTAGCCAAGTGGAACTTGGTTTGACTTACCCACGGTTTTCACTCGGAGGGCGTTTCGGAGCGGTTTTGCGGGTGTCGGAGTGCTGCCGCGTGTTGAGTCTGTCACACACAATGTAGTGCAATCTAACGACGGCCGAAGCCCGGCTTGGTCTGGCCTACTCCGATCGACGGCGGCGGCAGCGGCACAAACCAAGCCAAGAGTTGCTGTTGCGTGCGTGTGAGTGGTGTTATGAAATGTAATCGCCAGTGACATCCGGTAACTTTATGCAACGTGCAACCGGCCCGGGCACACCACGACCACCACCACCACCACCACTGCCACCGGGTAGACTCGCCGGCTGCCGGAGAGAACCAAGCTTCCAAGTTTTTTTTTTTTCGTTTGTAGCTTCCAGCGCTTTGCAGGCAGGTGATTTAATAATTCACTGCAGCACGTTTTACGTGAGCTTCAAGTCATTCTACCTCCTCTGTCTAAACCCCTACCCCTCAAAGAACAGAGTTTGTTTATTTCGCTATCATTTGCACCTTCCTCCATTCGCACAGGTTCCATAATAAATGAACTAATTGAATTGATTTATTTTTCCTCGTGCTAAAATCGAGAACCGAACCGCGTCCGGCGAAGGGCACTGGAAATGAAAAGCAGCTCCAATTGTTGCCCATAGTATGTAAAATATTTAACCGCTTGGTCTTGGTCGCACGAACGAATGTCCGACCGACGCCCTGGCAGAGGTCTCGAAAACCCACCTCACTCCCCGGGACGAATTCGGAGCGCTCATTAGGTGAAACAGATACCCGCCAATTATAAAACCATACGGTCTCTTCTTCTCCCTTCCACGGAATCTAGGTGCTTGACTATTAAACTATGTGGTTCAGTTCCTTGGAGGGCAGAGGAAGCGAAGAAGGAGGAGGAGGGTACGGAACATCACCGAGAAAGATGACTTTCAGTCTTCGCGTTCGGTCCTGGCAGTGGTCTAGCGAAGTCTCTCGGTGATTGATTGCTCGATCCGTTGTGGTCGGGCCTGCCGGGGAAGTGGGGCCTGCGGTGGGGATGCGACCGTATTGGGCTGTGACTAACGAATTAAAATACTGACAAGCGTCAGATTTTAGCATGGCGGGAAAACTGTTTCGTTTTTTTTTTTTTCATTATATTAATATTCATTAGTTACTTAGGGTGGCAGTACTAGTTTCGCCAATGGCACTAATTAAGGCAACAATTAGGAGATAATTTTGCTTTTTGACGGGTAAAATATGTGTTTATTGTTGATTATTCATGAACATCGAAATAAAAATAAATTGGATTTTTATTCAAAATACACGCTACCGAAAAGACACCGAATTGGACGCTCTATTCGTGTTTCGTCAACGCAATCAAAATAAGCAGCACATTTTTTATTTAATGTGTTATTTATGGTACTTTCAAGAGAATAATTAGTCGAAGCGGAAACAAAATAAACATGAATTAGAAAATTAAACGTTCATATTTGGACACGGTTCAGCGTCATGCAGCGTGACTTTTACTAAACATATGTATCCCATTATAAACATTTGAACAGTCTCTTTAGGGTCATTCAAAAACCAAGTAGATTTTTTAGAAAAAGTCTACGTTTGTCTACAATCTGAAAGGATTGATTAGTCTACGTAAATTTATATATCTTACTTAGATCCGCCATCTTCCGTCACGATCCGGAACATTTGTTTTATTTCAAGCCGAGAATACAAATTTTGGCTCACATCTTTTGGTTCTCCTGCTGTCTATCATTCAGCTCATGGGGAACCGATTTTCTTACCTTCTGAATTTTTCCTAAAGGGTGTCCCAAGAAAAATTTTGAATTTGAAAACGGTTCGATAGATTTCAATGATTATACATATATTTGAATGGTTTCATCATGAAATTTATTTCTGAAAAATTTTTGGTTTGAACAGGACGGCGCTACGTGCCACACAGGCAACGAAACAAGCAATGTTCCTCGGCGAACAATCTTTAAAAATCGAATAATCAGCAGAAATGGTGAGGTGGATTGGCCTCCGATAAGCTGGGATTTGACGCCGCTGGATTCTTTGGGGAGCGGTTAAAGACAAATGTTACGCCAACCATTCAAAAAACAATTGAAGATCTCAAGCACGAAACTCAAGTTGCTGTTGATTATATAAGGCCAGAAACAACCCAACTGTGGGGGTCATTTGAACGAAATTATTTCTCATAAAAAAATCATGAATCTTACCTTTGAAATAAATGTATAATCATTGAAATCTATCGAACCGTTTTTCTATTATTGCATTTAAAAATTTGAATTTAACATATTAAAAAGTTTTGAATTGCCATGTTTTTTTAAATGCATTATTTATTGTTATTATTAAGATTTAAGGGCGGGTAGGGTCTAACACTTATGAAAAATCATTTATTATTTTCTTTATATTCCAAGCCTATTGGAACAAAACTCTGGAAGTTATGGACGTTTATCTATGGCTATCTCATTCTACGAAGAAGCAAGAGCAAAACATTTGATTTTTTGAAAATGTCAGACATTACGGACTCCCTTGAGTAATAAATTGTTTCCATTGATTTTATAAACAAAAAACTTCAAACCCGTTTTCCTCGAAAGCAGGTTACTACATATAAAAAACCAGACCCCAACGTTTTCCTTTTCGTTGTTTGTTACTTTGGGGAGCTTTAAAAACTACAAAATGGCGGTTTTTTGTGAAAATCGTAGTTTTCACTTTGATTAACCACCAAAAATTAAAAGAAATTTAAAAAAATCAAACAGAAACGTTGGGGTCCAGAAAAACTTCTACTCTAACTATGCTGCGTTCATTTGTTCACTTCTGATTAGTCTGTGCTAAGATACAGTGGACACCGCAAATCATGATTTTTAAGAAGCGTTCTCAAAAACACCTGTTCACCAACTTATTTCTCAATATTTTTCCACGAAAAAATTTCAAAATGTGGTTCGAATGATGCTTTTTATCACGCAAAATATTTGAATTTATTTTGTTGAACGATAATTCTGGAAAAAATTTCGCAAAAATGATGATTTTTTTCATAGTTTAGATCCTACCACCCACCCCCCTTAAGTTGAATTTTCAATCTCAAGTGATGACTTTGAAGCAAAATTATATACATGATTTTGTTACAACAATTAAATCATTCTCTTCATTTGTTTATTTATTTATTTCTTCATTTAGTAGCAAGGGAAAAGCCCTCTGGAGCTGTGAATTTATGCAAGCTTCTCCAACAGGCATAAAACCTTCTCATCTTTTGTACCAACAGATTACATTTATCCAAATAATGCATATTACACATTTTCGTAAACTAATCCATCATACTATCCTCTCTAAATATTTACAATTTCCACAATTCACAATGAAAAATTTTTAAAATCGCAATTCACAATGATGAAAAATCTTATAAATAAGTTTTACCTTTCTCATATAGAAAGGAATGCAATCACTGTAAAAACCAATTTTTGAGCGGTCATATACCATTCGACTCATTTCGACGAGATAACAAAAGTTATGTGTGTGTGTATGTGACAAATAATGTCACTAAATTTTCTCAGAGATGGCTGACACAAACTCAGTCCTATGATCCCATAACCGATTTCCACAAATCATTATTCAAATTAAAACTCCCAGTTTCAAAAAAGATTCTGTCCAATTTCATCCAGATCCGACTTCTGGTTCCGAAATTATAGGGAAATAAGTATCAAAAGGTTCCATCTGTCATACAAAATGATGCAAAATCGATACGCATCGGTTCATGCTGGTACGGAAGCAGAAAACGCTACCGTCTAGCACACAGCGTGCTTTCTTCAAATTTCTATAGAGTGCATGGTTGGGGATGTGGGAACAGAATGTCTGAAAACGACAGAGATCTAATTAGTTGTCATCGAGATGGTGAAGAGACAGGGGAGGGGGAACGAAAAAGTTAAAGAAAGGTTTTGATTCAATTGAAGTTTGAAAAAAATTCTTAACAGAATCTTCTAGTGATGGTTTTGAAAATATAAGTAATATTAGAAAGGCATCATTACACCATTAAAAAGGATTCAAAAACGTTTGTACAGTGTTGCGGGGAATACGAACACATTTGAACAGACGTTGAATAATCGACACATTCTAGAAAATGGTTTATTGAATCCATAGTTTGTTCTAGTGCGAAGGAATATGAGGAAAGAGTTCAACTGCAGGTTACTGCAAGTTGGATTTGGAGGTAGTACATTCAAAATGATCTTTGAAATTGAGCAAAGAATCTGGTAACACTCCTAAATTATTGATTGATGAAATCCGTTCCAGGACCGCTTTCGAAGTAGTGTTGTCATACGTGATCGTGTTTCGTTTGCGGGAGAATGAGTTGACGGAACAGTTTTAGGTATTTAGTACCATCCTGTTAAAGTTTTTACTAGTTACAGAATACATCTAACTGTGTTTGTAAAAAAGTGCGGTCGTTAGAATCCTCGATGAGATGGAACAATTTGAAATCATCGGCAAATGATAACTTCATGCATTCCAACAAAAATTTAAGTCATGTCAGTATAATAAAACTATGAACGGTTATAGATGGCTTCCTTGCGGAACTCCGGAATGAATCGCAATGATTGGTGAAGTAACATTCTCACCTATTTTCATGGCCATATTTCGACCTGTCAGATATGATTCAAGCCATTTGAGGAAGAAACCGCTGAACCCAAGCCTTCCGAGTTTGGCAACTGTAATTGATGATTCATTATTTTATTCATGGTTTGTCCTTGCCCTTTTCTTATCCCCTCTGCATAAAGTTGGAAGAGCACTGCTTTCAACAGCAACGCGATTGTACAGATAGTATAGTGCGTTCAAAGTTAGGAAAATTGATCAGCCATAATACCAATCGTTAGCCAACGATCAGAACAGGTTTGAAGATAACGAAGAAGTTATTGTGAAAGCCGTGCGTAAAGAGATCGGGAAGTCCGGAGTAGATCACACTTCTGAGGATGAACCGAAAACGGGTCGAAAACAGTTTCTGCGGAGGAAGGAGGTTACAGTGCGAACAAAGCTTCGAGACATCGATTAAAATCGAAAAATTCCGCAAGAAAGTTATTATCTGGTAAGCTATGTGAAGCTGCGATAGAATTTTGCAAACTCTAATTACAACTACTTCGATGAACAGCGACAATTTGGAAACAATTTTGAACCAATTTTGAAACAATTTTTAAACAATTTTGAAACAATTTTGAAACAATTTTGAAATAATTATGAAACAATTTTGAAGCAATTTTGAGACAATTTTGAAACAATTTTAAAACAGTTTTGAACAAATTTTGAAACACATTTGAAACAATTTTGAAACAATTTTGAAACAATTTTGAAACAATTTTGAAACAATTTTGAAACAATTTTGAAACAATTATGAAACAATTTTGAAGCAATTTTGAGACAATTTTGAAACAATTTTAAAACAGTTTTGAACAAATTTTGAAACACATTTGAAACAATTTTGAAACAATTTTGAAACAATTTTGAAACAATTTTGAAACAATTTTGAAACAATTTTGAAACAATTTTGAAACAATTTTGAAACAATTTTGAAACAATTTTGAAACAATTTTGAAACAATTTTGAAACAATTTTGAAACAATTTTGAAACAATTTTGAAACAATTTTGAAACAATTTTGAAACAATTTTGAAACAATTTTGAAACAATTTTGGAACAATTTTGAAACAATTTTGAAACAATTTTGTAACAATTTTGAAACAATTTTGAAACAATTTTGAAACAATTTTGAAACAATTTTGAAACAATTTTGAAACAATTTTGAAACAATTTTGAAACAATTTTGAAATAATTTTGAAACAATTTTGAAATAATTTTGAAACAATTTTGAAACAATTTTGAAACAATTTTGGAACAATTTTGAAACAATTTTGAAACACTTTTGAAACAATTTTGAACTAATTTTGTAACAATTTTGAAACAATTTTGAAACAATTTTGAAACAATTTTGAAACAATTTTGAAACAATTTTGAAATAATTTTGAAACAATTTTGAAACAATTTAGAAAAAATTTTGAAACAATTATGTAACAATTTTGAAACAATTTTGAAACAATTTTGAAACAATTTTGAAACAATTATGAAACAATTTTGAAACAATTTTGAAACAACTTTGAAACAATTTTGAAACACCTTTGAAACAATTTTGAACTAATTTTGTAACAATTTTGAAACAATTTTGAAATCATTTTGAAACAATTTTGAAACAATTTTGAAACAATTTTGAAATAATTTTGAAACAATTTTGAAACAATTTTGAAACAATTTTGAAACAATTATGTAACAATTTTGAAACAATTTTGAAACAATTTTGAAACAATTTTGAAACAATTATGAAACAATTTTGAAACAATTTTGAAACAACTTTGAAACAATTTTGAAACAATTTTGAAACAATTTTGAAACAATTTTGAAACAATTTTTAAACTATTTTGAAACAATTTTGAAACAATTTTGAAACAATTTTGAAACAATTTTGAAACAATTTTGAAACAATTTTGAAACAATTTTGAAACAATTTTGAAACAATTTTGAAACTATTTTGAAACAATTTTGAAACAATTTTGAAACAATTTTGAAACAATTTTGAAACAATTTTGAAACACTTTTGAAACAATTTTGAAACAATTTTGTAACAATTTTGAAACAATTTTGAAACAATTTTGAAACAATTTTGAAACAATTTTGAAACAATTTTGAAACAATTTTGAAACAATTTTGAAACAATTTTGAAATAATTTTGAAACAATTTTGAAATAATTTTGAAACAATTTTGAAACAATTTTGAAACAATTTTGGAACAATTTTGAAACAATTTTGAAACACTTTTGAAACAATTTTGAACTAATTTTGTAACAATTTTGAAACAATTTTGAAACAATTTTGAAACAATTTTGAAACAATTTTGAAACAATTTTGAAATAATTTTGAAACAATTTTGAAACAATTTTGAAACAATTTTGAAACAATTATGTAACAATTTTGAAACAATTTTGAAATAATTTTGAAACAATTTTGAAACAATTTTGAAACAATTTTGAAACAATTTTGAAACAATTTTGAAACAATTTTGAAACAATTTTGAAACAATTATGAAACAATTATGAAACAATTTTGAAACAATTTTGAAACAATTTTGAAACAATTTTGAAACAATTTTGAAACAATTTTGAAACAATTTTGAAACAATTTTGAAACAATTATGAAACAATTTTGAAACAATTTTGAAACAATTTTGAAACAATTTTGAAACAATTTTGAAACAATTTTGAAACCATTTTGAAACAGTTTTGAAACAATTTTGAAAAATTTTTTAATGTGCATTAAACGAACAATGACCTATTCAACAGCTATTGCAGCTTATTGCTCGATATATTTTGTTTTCCATTTGAAACGAACTAGTGACCTTTTTTGACGTAGGTATACTTCTTTGTTTTCTATATGGGGCTAGAATTCAAAACACAGAAACTTAAACTACAAAGGATAGCCCAAGAGCGTTGCTGGAATCGTTGACGGAGGACTAAATCACTATTGTCAAAATCGACTGTACAAAACGACTATTTTTAAATTTGATCAGGGGAAAACAGATTGAAAAAATGACATGTGAATGTAACTATGTAATACAGACTTTGAAAATGTTACCGCAGAGACGGTACTCAAACCCGTAGCTAGCTCCTAACCGGATAAATTAAACTATCCTGCATATGAAACACATGAAGAGAAAGCCTAATAGACTAGAAGAAACCAGCATGCTTCGCTTTACTTGGCCAACACAGACACCGCGTTACAAGTCTTTTTTTCGCTATTCTGCTTTGCCGCCAGTCACTGATTTGAAATTTTGTTATTGTCTCTTTTTCTGCCCATGGGTCAAACGTTCAGAAGGTTCTGAAGAAATATATTACTGATTTCAGGAAACGTTCTACAAATAAGAGGTACATGCGAGGGAATTAAGTTTACATTTATTACCGCATATTTAAGCGAGTTTACTGGGAATATTATTCGATAGCTTATTTACACGTTTTCTTAACAATGCGGTACATTTTCGTTATACCGGATGTGATCATAATATTTAAAAGGATTTCACGTAAAAATGAAGCAAAACTAAGATAGTAAAACATCAGTTCGATGTATTTGTTGAGACGAACCCACGCACATATTGCTGATCGATTTCAGGACTTGAACCGAGAATTACTCGATTGCTTTGTAAGGCCGTACACCGACTGAGCCATAGGAGCACTCATTTGCCTGCTTATGCAATTAGTAGCATTGGCTTATCAAGCGAAAAATGGCAGACAAAATATATAATAAATTGGTTAACTTTCATAATCCATTTATACTGTGCCCGGCTTAGACTAAAATACATTTTAAGGGGAACTATGGCACCTCTGGCCCCGCAAGGAACCTTCCTACGATCCGCCAATTCACCGAGCCGGGTGTCGAGATCATTTCGCCATTAAGCGGGAACCACCCCTTCTAAGTCTAAATGGCAAACGGTCAATTCGCTATATCTCAAGTTCAACGAAACATACCGTGTTCCCTCCTTCCACTAAAGGCCACCCTCCCCCACCCCCCCACGGATCTGTTAAATATGAACCACTAAAGAGGAGCCATCGTTTGCCGGGGCCAGTTCAGCACAGAAAAAAGGGCAAAAAAATCTACCTACCACTGAGCGGAACCCGTTCGAGTCCGCCGCGCTCGGTGGAATTCCACACTCGACGGAGATAATGGGGCAAACGAAAAAAAAAATAATGTAACGAAGCAAGGTTTCGCACCGTCGTAATCCGTTTCGATTTCACGACACACGAAGAAAGTTCACCCCCGCAGCTAAAACTAACGCACCGAATGACCGACCGATCAAACGGATCAAATCGAAAATGATCAAATCAGGAGACGGACGGAAAAAAGTACAGTTAGAGTCACCGACAGTCCAGCGATTCGAGCGCAATATTTACCAGTCATTGGCTGACCGGCCAAACAAACTGGCAGCAGCCGGAATTCCGAAAAACTGTGCCAACAATGTTTAGACAATTGTTAGTACACTTCATCAATGAAATTCAACATGCTCCAGCTTCGGAAACAAATAGAAACGGCGAAGGAGCATGGGGAACAAAAAACTGCCCAGTCACCCGACGGAGAGGAACAGCGAGGGCACTTTGCATCGCTGGGTGTGCACCTCCTGTCTGCCGGTCTGTGTACTCGCTGGAGCACGTGGAAAATCCAGAACCGATTCGAAAAAAAAACATGAACCGGGTTGAACGACGGCAAATGGATGGAATTACGCTGCGGAATCTTCGGGTGGAGCACGGGAGCGTTGGAGAAAAGATTCGTGTTTCATTAGCTAGCGAAACATATTCATTTTGCCCTAATTTTCTTACCTCCCCCGCACTCACTGGGAAGGTCCAACCGTCCGTCGACAATGTTTTGCTGGCGACTGTGGCGTACCCAGCGCTGACAAACACGGTTCCGCGGCTGAAACTATCCCGCTGCTTGCACTCAGTATGCCATGATTTGTAATACCTCACCGGAACACTCGCATCTTGGTTTGGTCCGGGGGACGGGGAATATTGCCGATGTTGTCGAGTTGGAAGCGGATAGGCGCGGATACCAGAAGAAGAAGAAGAAGAAAGAAAGAAAAACACATCCGCCAGCGTAACCAGCGGGAACTCTGCGCAGGGCCGAGCACGTGCGGATTCAATCGTGATCAATCGAATAAGTAGGTTTTTTATTTCTGAACGAGATCTAACAGCCTGCTTTGATCTTGTTTGTTTGATGTACAGTCGAGTTCAGTTGAAACACGCGGCAATCGTTGTTTTTCACTATTATCGCAATGAGGGTGTTTTTAGCTTCGCAAAGCAGCCGTGAGAATTTTGGACCGTGGCTGTTTTAACCCATGCCAAACTAAGACAATTTTTCCATGATTAATAAGCATAGTACTAACATCAGTCCATCTTATTCTTCATCCGATTGACGTTCGGTTATTTGTCAAAAAATCTAGACTACTAGATTCACAATGTTTACTTATATATTAAGCGTTATTCCTAAGGTTTAGCTGTAACTTTAACTGACATAGTTGATTCAATTATATCGCAACTTTGATCGTAAAAAAAGCATCACTCGAGTCAGGTTTGATCATTCATTGAAAATTTGTTTTATTTGACGAGAATCGATACTTTTTTAAGACCATGGAAACAGTTTGCATATATTAGACATGATTATATGGGGGAGTGGATGTAGCGAGTGCCCTTAAAAAAGGGATTTGTAATGTTTGTAATGGCATAACTCCGGAACTACTGAGCGGATTGCTATCAAACTTGGCATAGATACTTCTTGCTCTTCAGAGATGATCATAAGGGTATTTTTATGGGAGAAAGAGCGTAGCAAATGACCTTAACAGGAGGGTTCACGAAAAAGATTTCTAGTTTGACGAGAACCGATACTTTTTGATGACCATAGATACTTTTTGCACAACTTAGATATGATTATAAGGGTATTCGTGTGGGGTGGATGTAGTAAGTGCCACAAAGAAAAGGTAGTGTAGTGTTTGTAACAGCATAATCCGGAACTATTGAACGGATTGCTGTCAAAGTTGGTACATATGCTTCTTGCTCTTCAGAGATGATCACTAAGACATTTTCAGGGGGGAGAGTGTATAACAAGTCTCCTTCACATGTTGGGCAATGACGAAATCTATCTGATTCAAATAGAAGCGATACTTTTCGAAGACTATACATACTTTTTTTGAAAACTCGAATATGGTCCTTAGGGTGAATACAATGAGTGCCTCTTACAAAGGAAGTTTAATGTGAAGTTGTTATAATTTTCCAAAATACGATACTTCTTGTTAAGTACAGATATTTTTAGCACTTTCTAAGGGCATTTTTAAGGGGAGAGGGAGAGGGATGTGGATAAAGTAAATCCCATCCAAGGGGGGCGAAACTCAAAAGATTACCACACCGTACTTGGCTCAAGTTATCAATGCTATTCATAGGTTGCTATAAGGATATTTAATGGGGCGACAAAAATCCCAAATAACGTAATCTTTTTTTACGTTGAAAATTTCAAATAACGTATACTTTTTTTACGAACCTACTTCGTAAAAAGAGGTTTTTGCATACAATGAATACCGTTTCCGGTTCATTTATATTCCATGGAAATTACTACAATAAGGGTATTTTCGGAACGGGCTTGATGAGTAACAGATCGGCTGAAAAGTTCGTATCGTTTCTATGAGAGGGCGCCACTAGAATTAAATCCATACCATTTTCAGTTAGTAGCAACCTTCAAAAGATACGTGTATGAATTTGACAGCTGTCTGATTATTAGTTTGTGAGATATTGCATTTTGAGTGAAGCTACTTTTGTTATTGTGAAAAAAATGGAAAAAAAGGAATTTCGTGTGTTGATGAAACACTACTTTTTGATGAAAAAAAGTGCCGCCGATACCCAAAAATGGCTTGATGAGTGTTATCCAGACTCTGCACCGGGCGAAGCAACAATTCGTAAGTGGTTTGCAAAATTTCGTACTGGTCATATGAGCACCGAAGACGATGAACGCAGTGAACGTCCAAAAGAGGCTGTTACCGATGAAAACGTGAAAAAAATCCACAAAATGATTTTCAATGACCGTAAAGTGAAGTTGATCGAGATGGCTGACACCCTAAAGATATCAAAGGAACGTGTTGGACATATTATTCACGAATATTTGGATATGAGAAAGCTTTGTGCAAAATGGGTGCCGCGTGAGCTCACTATCGATCAAAAACAACAACGAATTGATGATTCTGAGTAGTGTTTGGAGCTGTTATATCGAAATAAAACCGATTTTTTTCGTCGATATATAACAATGGACGAAACATGGCTCCATCACTTCACTCCGGAGTCCAATCGACAGTCAGCTGAATGGACTGCACGCGATGAACCGAACCCAAAGCGTGAAAAGACTCAACAATCGGCCGGTAAGGTTATGGCGTCTGTATTTTGGGATTCGCATGGTATAATTTTCATCGACTACCTTGAAAAGGGAAAAACTATCAACAGTGACTATTATATAGCGTTATTAGAGCGTTTGAAGGACGAAATTTAAAAAAAACGGCCTTATTTGAAGAAGAAAAAAGTTTTGTTTCATCAAGACAATGCACCGTGTCACAAGTCGATGAAAACCATTCTGAAATTGAACGAATTAGGCTTCGAATTGCTCCCTCATCCACCGTATTCTCCAGATTTGGCCCCCAGTGACTTTTTCCTGTTCTCAGACCTCAAGAGAATGCTCGCTGGTAAAAAATTTAGAAGCAATGAAGAGGTAATCGCTGAAACTGAAGCCTATTTTGAGGCAAAGGACAAATCGTACTACAAAAATGGTATCGAAAGGTTGGAAGATCGCTATAATCGCTGTATCGCCTCTGATGGCAATTATGTTGAATAATAAATACGAATTTTGGCAAAAAAATGTGTGTTTCTATTAAACGATACGAACTTTTCAGCCGAACTGTTATATTAAATATGATTATATGGGGGGGGGGGTGGATGTAGCGAGTGCCTTTAAAAAAGGAGGTGTAATGTTTGTAATGGTATAACACCTCCGGAACTACTGAGCGGATTGCTATAAAACTTGGCACAGATACTTCTTGCTCTTCAGCGATGATCATAAGAGTACTTTTTGGGAGAAGGAGCGTAGCAAGTGACCTTAACAGGGGGGTTTACGAATGGGGTTTGAAAAACAATTTTCATCTCCTATTTTTTGTAAAACAAGAATGGGGAAAGAATTTGAACGTCGTACTAGACAGTTCTGCTATTGTTAATTTGAAAGCAACACAAAATTTTTAAAATAATTTCAAAAGGTCTGTTTTATATTTGGCCGGGGAATTCGAAGAATTTAGGGTAAATAATCTTCGAAGTTCAAATGGCTGTGACTTTTGGTTCCGGAGATATAATGGTATAAATGACGTAACCGACAAAACACATTGTTTTTTACCGCTCTAAAGTATATAAGTGTGCCAATATTTTAGGATCACATCTAATTTCGTAAATCGCTATTGTTCAGAAGTTTAAACATCTCGAAAAAAAATCTCCATGCAAAATTTGAGCTAAATCGGACATGGGTAAGGGGTGCTGCCCAGCGGTTAAAGTTTGAAAATTTTCGATCTTGAAAAAGTACCATTTCTGAAATCGAAAACTTGTTTTGATGCCAAAAATCTTAAAATTGCATGAAACGTCGAGATTTAGTGTTATCTAAAAAAACAAAATTTGTGGGACTAAGTCCCCCTATGGTGATTTTTCAAGATATATGAAAATTCCACTAAGTGGACTAAGAAGGCTTTTTTTAGATTAGCATCACTGTTCTCATACAAATAGGCAACGCAAATGTCAAGCACTAGTTTGGAAAAATGATGCTGACTGTGTGACATAAACACTGAAGCATGCTTTTGTGAACTACTTGAATATATCTGAATCAATTGGTGTCAAAATTAGTGTCCAACATTATTCAATGAAGGTATGAAATATATTTTCATGAGACTGTTATGAAAGAATAGAAAGGCATTATCACACCACTAGGTGTATTAAGAAGGGTTTTTTCATATTTCTATTTAATTCGCCTTAGTCCACATTGCGAATTGATTCACATTCCTTGGAAATTAAAATAAAGAAATTAAAAAAAAATCAGCTAAAACACTTCGGATATGTTCACTGCTTTTTTTTCAATTTCATCTCAAAGGAACGTTGGTCCTTTATTCATCCCATAAATTAGCAACAGCGACAGCAATCAAACGCAAAATATTACACTATTACACTCTCAGGTTCAAAATGTCAGAGTTCTTTTTTAAAAGGGCCTAATGCCAACTATGAGACAACACACGATATTTTTAGAACCAGTTTTCGTTACCTTTCGTTTTAAATTTGAAATTTTACTGTGCCGTTAATTTGGTAAACAAAAAAAAGTAGTTGTTAGTATTTAAGCATTGGCCCTTCTAAAAACAAAATGCAGAGCCAGATATGCCATTTATACAGATTTATCTGTATTGTATAGATTTTCCTCATTGATGTGAGGAATCACCGAGTGCCGAGCGCACGTTACTACGTCTTACCTGTTCGAAGGATGTAAGTTGACTGTGAGCGTAACATGGCGGATACGATTGTGCTCGTTATTCTGCGAGCGGATGTTACACGCGTATCCAAGTGGGAGCTGTTTAGAGGGTAACTTCATTAGGGTAAGGAACATGATACTCATCTAGATATGTACACTACACAATTGAATATTCTAGTGAATATGGCAATGAGTTACGAAGATATGAAAAATTATCTTTTAACATCATTTTATTGAAGAAATTTCATTTTATCAATGAAAACAGATAGAGCAGATATAGACTTTTTATGCAAAGTAATACATATTTTCTATGCAAATATCTGGCATCTCCGTGCACAGCCGATGAAACACACACACTTCACAGCGTTATGTTGACGTATAGCGGAATGAAACCAGTGCTACTAGATTTGCCACAATGGTTATTTCAATAGTATTTAACACGCTCTTTCTGGCAATATTCGGAGTCGAAACAGTTTTATTGAAATAATACCCAAGTAGCAATTCGAAACTAGTTCTGATACGACAAAGTCCCAACTATGTTGAAACAAGAGCATGAATATGTTTTTTATGTTATACTGGTTAAAACAAGGTGACAGCAGTGTTTCTTTCTAACGTAAACATTGAACTAACTATCATTTGTAAGTTATCGTTACTTGATTCTAACATATCTTTAATCACAGCTAAACTAGTAGCTTTAAGCTACTAGTTGAAAAAAAGGTTTATTTTCCGTTGCGAAACCATTACAAATACGTAAGCGTATATGTAAATCATTACTGTGAATTGATGTAGCAAAAACATAGATACTATAAGATCATAACACATAATTTCTTCATTGATTCAGACAGTTATCGGTAGGTTTTCCCAACGTTATGATAACTAAAATGCAAACAAAACAACCTTTCTTGGCTTGAATATGGCGAACACAATATGGAGTCTCAAGAAGTGTATGAAACGTAAATAAAACCAGGATATTACTTTATTCAAAACTACTTTTTGCCGAAAATAGTGAAAGGCAGAATGATCATTTTTGTTCTATGCACTGTCATAAACACGAAGAAAATAATATAGGGATTGAACATCGATTGTGATAATATTATAGTTCTCATGATATATGAATTTAAAATGATGAGAAATCACTCTACTTGGAATAATTTTGAGCATTCTGAACATAGGGTTATTTTGTTGTTCATTTTTTAATCTTTATAAACAGATTTTGATTGAAGGCGCATAAAAAACAGTTAAGTAAAATTGAATTTCGCTCGATAGTTTTTGGATCGTTGTGAAATTTGTACCTTGTATCAAGTTTGTGATTTAAAGTACTCTTCTGCTTTTTTTTTTGATGATAGAAAAGTATTCTGGATTCATTCAATGTTTATTTTGTCGATGGTGACTAAGTTTCAACTAGTTTACTTGAAAACAAGTTATTTTCAAGTTATGAAAAGATAAGTTATTTCAGTATTGCATTACAATGTAACGACGACTTATTTTTAGCCGACTTAACAACTAGCAGAAACTGCGCTTTTTGAGTCATGCAAGTGGTTAGATGTTAGTAACAATCACTCAAATATCTGGTTGCAAACTAGTCACAAACAAGCTAGCGTAACAAAAATTGTTACTTGGGTAATATCAATAATATAATTAAACTAATGTCACGGATACCAAAAAAATACTTGTTGGTGATAATTTGAAGAAGAAAACCATTTTTTTGTAACATTATGAGAAAACTTGGCAACTTTGCGAAACCAAATGAGATGAAAACAAAGCGCAATCAAGTGAACTAAGTGAAAAACTTCCATCTCATAGTTTTGAAGACTTTTATTGCTTGTCGGGTAACTTTTGAAGTTTTTAATCGTTAATTAAACATGTCACTTGTGAACATTTTTAATTTTGAAGCCATTCAGCATTCAATAGTAGCGTGATTGTGCGAAATAGTGAACATGTTTTGAGACCAATCGATTAGAGACAAAAATGTGCCCTAAATTGAAAAGTGAGTTTGTTTTAAATGAAAAGAAACGATCACCGAAGAACTTATAACCATTAATTCCGATGAGAAAGTGTGACAATAGCTTAAATAATTATTTTAAAACATTTCACAGATTGGTTCAGGTACATTGTAAGATTTTATTCATGTTCAAAGTAATGAGATGAAGGGATGAGATGGAAATAGGAACTCAGATGAAATACCCTATGAAACTTAAAACAAAAACAGAAAGGAGAAATGTTTAAATCCATTTAACGCGGGCATTGCTTTGAGATGGGTCTGGTCTTTTTTCGCTGTTAGAATAAATTTCACATCCAACAAATTGTTTTTCAATTTGCCTATTGTTTAGTTGGTGTATTCCGGCATTCGTGCTACTTGTCCAACCAATACTCGCATCTATTGTGTTTTAACAGCCCTCCGATGTCAGCTTCGTTTCGTACTTGGTACTTCCATGTGAGAAGTACATCTCAGCTCTTTGTCCCGGGTTGACGGATCAATGCATAGGCCGCTGTTCTTACAAGCCAATTATCGTATGTTCGAGCAACGACCAGAAAGGATGCTTAATGATTTGTATAGTACAGGTTTTGTGCTTATTAACAATCTGCAGGATTTCAGCTGGCATCGCGACTTTTCATCTCACAGTTAACGATTATATACACAAGCCAACGTGAATTTTGTTTGACAAATATTATAGTCTAGTCTCGCAATTTACCTGTAAAAGCAAAGTCCTGGCATTACATTCCTTTCGTGGAATTAGGCCTTTCTGTTTCAACAGACTTCGCAGCCGATTCTTAGTGTACAGAATCATTGCATGGCTAGTGCTATGGATTTTACTGACACTAAGAATCCTTCCACGTCGGGGCGTTCGAGCCTGACTTGAAAGACCAGCGTTCTATGCTTCAAACCGCCAACCCGGGACAGCTTACCTATAAAGACCTGTAAAGATTCAGTTTTTGACGTGGTCCATTGCGAAACTGGCAAAATAAGTTTATCAATAAAAAAAACTGCAATACTAAATTTTATTCCTCCCTAAAATGTTGTTAGAACCGCAGTAGGCTGTCCATCCTCAAACTCTTTCCCTACCTTTAACAACAAAGATTTCTTTGAGCCTACTGCGATCGAAGAAGCCTACGGTTCGGTTTGATGAAAGCAGAATGCTTCTAGAGCAAGAAGTCACAACGGGTTTACGCCATTCCCGTCAACCCACCCGCCCCCACGAACGATGAATGACAGTGAGAGTGTGCAATAATAATTCAAGGACGACGGAATAACGGTAAATCGAGTCTATTATTCAACTACGGAGGGGCCGCACTTTAAGCGAACGCGAAATGGGTGCTGCTGCCGCCGTCGGTTTGCTGTCGTAGAGATCATCAAGTACGATCGTTCCACCCCACCGGCGGCGGTGGATAATTATCACCCCCGCACCCACCTACGGCTGTGATTGTCGTCATGGTTTGACGTGTGTGCAATTAGAAGGAGCAGAAAAAAATGTGGCATTCTTAGAGGCTCCGCATGCGTTAGTCAGTCGGTTAGTCAGTGGAGGGGTAAGCCGGGCGCGCGGAAGTCACTCTCGATCTCGATCTCTGCGCTTGTACGAGGGGGATCAGTTGGGGTGCACTTTTCGCTGGAAGCAATTTCACATGAAACGACTTCGCGGGAACTTCTTTCCTCGGCGCTGCTGCTGGCAAATGTTTACTTACGTAAGACAAGTGGAATTTGTCGCTGGTTGTGGCACCGAAGCTCTCTTCTCGTCGAATCTCGTCTGTGTACTCGAGCGAGCAGACATAAACATGCGAGCTTAGGTGGTGGATTCGACGGACGGAATGGATTGGTTGGTCGAGGGGGGCACCGTCATCGATTGCGACCGGTTAGATTAATCCCGGAGAAAGAGTGCTGCCAGGCGCGATTGACTTTCGGGGGTCATAGACCGAAGATAGTTTCCGATTGGGCTGCCAACCCTGGACTCGAGCCAGTCGAGGATGAAACGACACTTGTCACTCTTGAAATTAGGAGGTCATTAGAGAGATCGACGGTGCCGGCAAGAAAGCAAAACAAAAAAAAAAACGCGCGGCTAGATGACAACAACCACAACAACAAAAAAATCCTCAGTTTGAGTGATTTGACATCAATCTTCACCTCGTCAAACGAGCTGCTGCTGCTGCTGCTGCTCTAGGAGCGCATGCGATGAATGGTGCGTGCATTCGAGATACCAATTTTGTTGTTGTTTTGTTTTGTTCGTTCGTCCTCTTGCTATCTGTCTCCTTTTCGAACAACTGCCATATCGTGTTTTCTAAACACTGTCGACCGCGAAATCAGGCCAAACGAACCAGAGGGGGGGGGGGGTTATCACGCGAACACCTGAACAAAAAACGGCATCCGAATAAGGCTACAAAACATGAGGATTAGAAGTTCTTCGACCGCGGCTGCTCCTGTAGGAAAGTGTAAATAGAATTGGTTTCTCGTGATAAAAACTTGCATCGAATGGGAGGGTCGAAAACAACTAATCAAATAAATCAAAACTCTGACAACACTGTTTCCACTCGACCGGCAATTTTCCCCGGCGAACCTGGGGCTGGGTCGGTCGATCGGGAGAACTGCCACTCCGGTCCGGGTTCGATTAACCTCTATTAACCCCGGCTATATTTGATCGATTCGATCTCCAGCTCGCGCCGTTGTTGTCGTGTCGTAGATGCGGCGGCTGCCGTTGTTTGCTGCGGCTCGGCTACTTCTTGCGGCAACCGAAACAGCGGAGGTGAGATTTCACGAATGTGAATTATAGTCAATTAAATCTCGTCCGGCATACTTTTTCCCTCCGGTTCTCTAGGTATGACCTCGGACTCAGCCCCGGGGTCGCGCGTGATTGCCGAATTAAACGACTTCTTTGACGTTTTTCGTTTTTCGACGGTAGTCCAGTTCGACTCCGACGACGATCGAATGCCGTACTCTGTCAGCTCGGATCCCCTAATGGATGTTATTTTTCGACGGCTGATTGTGGTCATTATTCGTTCCGGCGAAACGATGATTTCGCGTCCCGCCCGATCGGGGAGGGAGACACTTGGACACTGACTATCATTAGAGAGGTGAAATCAAAATCAAACACTTTCCTTCCTTTACAGTGATCATATTTGGCAAAAAAAAACAAATCAACATCCTCCGTATTCAAATTTGTCATCGTGTGAAATATTTCACTGCTCCGCCAGTTCAAATCCACTTCAGTTCGACTCTGTAATTATTTCGCCGCCTGCTACTCTACTCTCCAAACCGCCAGGCAGGCAGTAAATAAAAATCTAACAAATCACAAACAGGTGGAACCAAAACAGTCCAATGGCGTAGCCAGAGCAAACGTAAATCAACTGATTTGTTTATTCCCGTCGCCGTCCCCGACGCCGCCCGCCGGGGGCTGCTCACATGGTTCCCTACGTCGTGTCACGCTCACAACTACAACCACAACAAAACAACGTTATGCAAAATGTCAAACAAACCCGCCTCCTCCCGTGAACGTGAAGTGCTGAGGCTGAAAAAGTAAACTGGAACCGCCGCCGATTCCGCCGCCTGCTGTAGGCTGTCATAATTCATTATGTCTTTCTGTTGAGGGAAGGAGGAGAGGAGGTGGTCTGGAACCGTATGTGTGTCCTATGAAAATGCGGTGTAATGCAGCAAAAAAAAAAGCAGCAGAAAAGTGGGGGGTGACTGCTCCTTATGCGGTTCCCCGAAACTGCACCGTCACCCCACGGTCCACGGTGGAACGGTTCCGCAATGTTCCCCCTTAGAATTTGATCATTTGTTTTGATTTGATTTGTTAATTTGATAATAATAGTTCCATGTACCTCCCTCCCCCCCCCTTTCCACATGTGGGAATAGAATTTACTTGGTAGCTTTTTCAACTGGAGCGGTTTATGTTGTTGTTGTTGTTTAATATATGTTTAAAAGGTTATAATTCAGACCTTATTGGAAATTAACTAAGCATACCCGTTGAAGGGAGGTCTATGCTGTAAACATGCTAGGACCTGATTTGTACCGTGGTACCACTTAATCTAGGTGTCGTGTATTGAACGGGATTTTAAATGATTTCTACGATCAGTTTCAGTTGATTAGCTGCAGTCGAATTGGGGCCGACTCTTAACTCACTCATGTTATTATCTGGTATATCGTTGGTAGATTGTAATTCATTTGGTCCTAGTTTGGCTTGATTTTGCTTACAGTTTACATGATAAGTTTAAGAGCTTTAACCGTTATCCAGGAGAGGAATGAATGTACTATAAAAAGAAACCATTCTTTAACTGGCCTTATGGTTCCCCGTTCGGAGCCATTGCCTTTCGTTTTGTATTTCAAAAACTGTTCTGAAAACATAGGATGGTTCCTTGCCGACTTTTTTCAGCAATTCGCAGACTCATTTAAGCTAAAATTCATTTAATTAGAGCATTACTACAAATTAAAAGCATAAAAAATACTTACCACTTTCAACTGAACAAGAAATTCTGCCCAGATTCTTTTGATTCCAAAACTGTGATACATTTTTAGGTTAAGTAATGTATTCTATTGAAATTATTGTGATAAGCTAATGTCTATAACTCACAAAAAAGTATTGCATGTAACGCTTCCTAACACGCAAAACTTATAAGAAGTAACGCATGTAACGCTTCGTAACTTACTAACGAGTAACACTTCGTAATATCATAATTTACAAAAAAAGTCACATATGTAACGCTTCGTAACGTCTATGACTCACAAAAAAGTAACGCGCGTAACGCTTATGACTCACCAAAAAGTAACACGCTTCGTAACGTAACGCATGTAACACTTCGCAATGCCTATAACATACTAACATATGCTTCGTAACGCCTATGATTCACAAAAAAAATCGTAACGCCTATGACTCACGAAAAAGTAACACATGTAACGCTTCGTAACGGTTATGACTCATAAAAAAGTAACGGGTGTAACGCTTCGTGACGCCTATAACTTACAAAAAAGCAATGCATGTAACACTTCGTAACTCCAATAATTTACATAAAAAGTAACACATGTAACGCCATTGATTTACAAAAAGTAACACATGTTATACTTCGTAGCGCCTATAAATTACTAAAAAGTAAAGCTTGCAATGCTTCGTAACACCTATGATTCACAAAAAAATCATAATACTTCGTAACGCCTATGACTCACAAAAAAGTTGGCGTTGCCAATGATTCACAAAAAGTAACACATGTAACACTTCGTAACGAATATGACTTACAAAACAAGCAACGCATGTAATGCTTCGTAACGCCTATGACTAAAAAAGTAACGCATGTAATGCTTCATAACGCCTATAACTCACAAAAAAGTAACACATGTAACGCTTCGTAACGCCTATAACTTACAAAAGAGTAGCGCATGTAACCCTTCGTAACGTCTCTAACTAACAAAAAAGTAATATATGTAACACTTCGTAACGCCAATAATTTACATAAAAAGTAAAACATGTAACGCCAATGATTTACAAAAAGTAACACATGTTACACTTCGTAACGCCTATAACTTACAAAAAAGTAACGCATGTAACGCTTCATAACGCCTATAACTTACTAAAAAGTAACGCGTGTAACGCTTCGTAACGCCTATAACTTACAAAAAGTAACGCATGTAACGCTTCGTATCACCTATGACTCACAAAAAATAAAACATGTAACGCTTCGTAACGCATAGAGCTCACAAAAAAGTAACGCTTCGTAACACCTTTCACTTACAAAAAAGTAACACTTCGTAATGCTCCGTAATGCCTATAACTTACATAAAAAGTACCGCAGCTATGATTCACAAAAACTAACGCCTATAACTTACAAAAAAGTTACACAATGCTGGTTTGTTTTTCTGATTGAATCACCCTTCGAGGCGCTCGGGCCACTTTTGAAACACTCGTGCCGACTTCAGTCTATTGTCGGGTAATCATTCGGTTCTCTGGCGTATAATAATGGATTCAGTCAAACATGTACCCGAAGTGCGCTTGCGTTCGTCTTTTTAGCCCTAAATAAGTATGTGCACTTGCTCTTCACGGTCGTCCAGTAAAGTTTGATGTATTTTATGTATTATTTCTGTCATTTATTTTACATCCTCCATTTAATGTGGTTTCGACTCTGTTCTGATTCGTAGGACCTGGTAATCCACAAAATCAACATCAATTCCTCAATATTTTGTCATGAATACGACCTACTTTACTAAATTTACCCTCTGAGAGAGTGATAAGTTTTTGATCGTGAATCTCTCTTGTTATATCTAACGTAACAACATAGTTTTTGCTACATGCCTTCGAAAATATGATTATCAATTTATGATAACATTTTCAGTTGTATGACATAATCACAAATAATTCAATGTTAAAGTTTTCCGAAATGTTTGTTATCAACGAGTATGTTTGAGCCTTTCTCGTACCTGGGTAGGTATAAAAGGTTAACACTTGATATATTTCGTTAGCCTGCGTAGGTGACTGTTCAGTTCCAGTATCAAGAATTCAGTTTAGTATTGAAATACAAAAAATACAACGAAAAAGTTTACAACGATAGGGAAAATTATTCAAAATCAGCCCTTCTAATGGCTTCAAATGTTATCTAAAGAACTTTAAAGATTGCTCCTTTGCAAATCGGTGATAAAAGCCATCAGTTTAGAGCAAATCTAGATAAATTTGATTAGCTTTGTACACTTTTCGCAGTGCAAAATTCGCACCAAACGTGAGCGAATAAAACCAGAATTTGACAGATTCGCGTTCGAGACAAGTGCTCCGAACAGTGCTAAAATATCGTAGAGAATTTCACAATTTGATCCTTCTGGATGCCAGAAATGAATCCCGTACAGAATTTCGATAGTTTCTTTTATTGAAATATACAATTCTGAAATGACATAAACGACACCAAAATTCTGCATGTTGCTATTTTTTTTGCTCTCATGTTCTCTCTTAATTGTGTGGTAGAAAACATTTGTCACCAATAAGTTAACATTTAGTATAAATGCATCGTTACAATTCCGGAAGCGAGATAGTGAATGTTTCGAAATCCACACAATCAACTAATACGAACGATTATCAATTTTATCCGTATTCACGTCCTCCATTTATGGCTGCGACATTACTCACCCGCCATTTGCTTCGCCGATTCAATGTTTTCTTCAGTAACAGATGTTCTTGGGCGGCCAGGGATCTCATCATGATCCAAGCTTGTACGACCACCTTTGAAGCGTTTATACCACTTTACTTTATGCCTGTGTTTTTCCTAGACACGATTCACCAAAGGCCTTTTCTAACATTTTAAACGTTTCGGAACACTTAAATCGCACGCACATTGTTCTAAATTTTCATCCAATTTAAAAATCGCCACACGAAAATTTTTCAACTTCTTTGTATAGACGCCAAACAAAAACTAAAAAAATAAATAAAAGTTCACCGATTGGACAAGCGCGGGAATTTTAAAATGAAAATTCCGGTTCTTTTTTTATCATAAGGTATAACTTACTCAGAAATAACGCATGTAACGCTTTGTAATGCCTATAAATTACAAAAAAAGTAACGCATGTAAAGTTTCGTATCGCCAATAACATACAAAAAAATATCGCTTGTAACGCTTTGTTACGCCAATAACTAACAAAAAAGTAACGCATGTTACGCTTCGTACAGCCTATAATTTATAAAAAAAATCGCATGTAACGCTTCATAACGTCTATAACTTACAAAACAAGTAACGCATGTAATGTTTCGTAATGCCTATAACTTACTAAAAAATAACGCATGTAACGCTTGAAACTTACAAACGAGTAATGTTTGTAACGCTTCGTGATGTATATAACTTACGAAAAAGTAACGCATGTAATGCTTCGAAACGACTATGACTCACAAAATGTAATGCATGTAACGCTTCATAGCGCCTGAAACTTATTAAAACGTAACGCATCGTAACACTTATGAGTCACAAAAAAGTAACGCATGTAACATTTCGTGACGAATATATCATACAATAATTGAAAAGTGTAACGCTTCGCAACAACTATAACTTACAAAAAAGTAACCCATGTAACGTTTCGTAACGTCTATAAATTACCAAAAATAACGCATGTAACGCTTTCTAATGCCCATAACTTACAAAAAAATATCACATGTAACGCATCGTAACGCCAAAAACTAACAAAAAAATAACGCATGTAACGCTTCGGAACGCCTTTGGCTTACAAAACAAGTAACGCATGTAACGCCTATGACTCACGAAAAATAAAACATGTAACACTTAGTAACGCATCTTAACTGGTTTACTGCAATAATCAAACCCTTTATAACGGTTTTTGACATTCATAACTTCCACAAAACAACTCGTATGATTAATCAATTTAAGAGAGTAAACAAACGGATAACCCCTAAATGCCACTTCGGTGCCAAATAACAAGTGTTCTGCCAATAACAGAACCTTTACGTCTCATTAGCGGTTCAAATTAAGCAGTCGAGTTTTGCATTAGGCAGTTCAATTTGAACTGCTCTGCACGGACGAGTCAAAGACGAAAAGAAAATTTCAAAACGGTTATGTGCCCTGAGCACAAACAGGATAACCCCGAAACGGAAAGTTGGTTTGCAAAACGACCATTGTCTTTTAATTTTTTGCAAATTAAATCTTCAATGTTGTACCTTGTAACTTGAATACAGTCCTAAAGATTGTCCCAGAAAGTATGGATGCAACAAAAAAACCGCTGCCATTTCGCAATGGTTCAGAATCTATCAATTTTTATGGCTGCGTCCTGTTGTTTACACAATTCTCTAACCACTTGTGCAGTTGTTTATTCGTTTGTTTCGAAATGCGTGGACTTTCAGCAAAACAACGTCGAAAAATTGTGTACAAATGGTGCACAGAACGCGGACTGTCACTGAGAAAGCTAGCAAAAATGGAAGAAGTAAGTGAAAAAGCCGTGCGAAGTGCAATCAGGAAGTTCGTTGAGGATAACGCCTCCTGCTAACCCTCAGTTGGATAAACGTTTACTGAAGGCGTTCGAGCAAAAGAAAGAGGTTTCAGTTCAGGATGTGGCCAAAAACGTGAAACTCGATTACAAATCCTTGCGGGACCACAAGTGTTAAACCAGTCCGAGACATCGATTGAAGTCGAAAAATTTGGTAAGAAAGCAAGCAATTTGTAGCTGCGGTAAGATTTCGAAACCTTTCATCAGCACTGCTTCAATGAACAGCGAAACATACATCAAGGAACGTTTACAAAAACGACTTCTACCCATGATTCGAAGCCACAAGGATCCTGTCGTCATCTGGCTAGATCTTGCTTCTTGCCACTACTCGAAATCAACGGTAGAATGGTATACTACCAAAAATGTCACTTTCGTCCCAAAAGACATGAATCCACCAAATTGCCCACAACTTCGACCAATTGAGGAATTTTGGGCATTAACGAAGACACATCTTAGGAAACATGTCTCGACAGCCGAAACCATTCAACAGTTCGAAAAAGATTGGAAAAAAGTGTCAAAACTTGTCGCCAAGAAGTCTGTACGGAATTTAATGAGGAACGTTCGCAAGAAGGTGCGCCAGCTAGTCTGCAATGGCTAAGTAGCAAATGTTGAGAATAATATTCTGTTGTTGTAGTCTAATATTATCAGTACATCGAATAAAATTTGAATATCTAACACTTGTGAATTATTTACAGCGCAATCAAAGTGCGTCCATACGTGCGAGAAAATGCGCTCTCGAATTTCTCGGAAATTCCTCAAACGATTTTCACAAACTAATATGCAAATAAAAGATCTCGAAATTTTTTAAAAAGTTGTCAAAAAAATTATTCAGATCCGACGTCCGGTTCCGGTATTACAGCGCGATAAGCGAAAAGTGTTCAATTTTTCACAAGCGATGGTGAAACGAGGTGCAAATTTTTATCAAACTCTCTGGTAAATTCATCTAGTTGACAGACCTTGTTAGTTAGTGGATATATGAACCTACTTTGAAACTAGTAGTCCCCGGGTTTCGCTCAGGAAAGCACCGATAGTAGTTAGGAAAACCGAACACACATGCAAATCGAATAACAGCTAGCAGATTCCGTATGGAATTGCTCTTCTACCAAGAATGCAATCTGCTGTCCTAGCAATAACGGTTTACTGCTGTTTTCAATGTGTGCTTTTGCAGTTTCATTCTGTATAATAATCACAGAAAAGATTAGCGGCAGCAAGTTACTTTTGAAAAAAAAACTAGAACTAGCTTGCCCGATTAAGTTTCTAAACGCTAAAGTTTCTAAAAATAACTAATTATAAACCACTAACAATGCGAATCGAATTCGTATCGTTCGTTAACCAAAAATAGTAAACAAGAACACAGAAACCCCATGGTTGCCGTGGTAACAAATAGATCACAGTAACAGTCGACTAATCAAAAGAATGACAGCGTAAAGAATTTCAGCGATTTCAGCACGCATCCGTCTCATATTTCTCAACCCGAAAGGTGAACTAGTTGCTGGAGCCCGAACACAATAATCTAAACAGGATTTTCGGGGAATACCCATTTCAACTGTTTGACTGCGGCGAACGTTTTGCTGTGATTCATCGGTCTTCGCAGACACAGGTCCCGAATAGACACGAATAAACAAACGTGCAGCAGAATGTGCTTACCTCGGGAGAATCGCATATTTCCTCAAGAGGAGTACCTATTCAAAACCTCTTGGGTCCATCATCGTACTCGAACATACTCGGATCCCATTTCGCCACCCTACAACAACAACAACAACAACAGAGAGAAGAAAAAAAACTGGCTGCCATGGCAAAAATCTTGGCCTCCTCTGTTTGTCTAGCGCGCACATGAACGGAGGACCGTCCGGGTAAGGTTCGACTGAAGCGCGATAAAAGCGTGAAACCTCGCGATTCTACATCGGGTCCATGTCTCAAACTCCCCTCTTTCATAGAGAACCCACCAGCCCCAAACTCCCCTCTTTCATAGAGAACCCAATAGAAGAACCGAACCGAACCGCCGAGCCGAACCGAACCGATCACTTGAAGAAGAAAGAAACATAGCGGAAAAATCGAGTCACGATTTTAATAACATTTATTCACAAATACTTGTAAATTACCACCGATACCGGATCTGGCAGCCGCGCAGCGGTTAGTGCTTCTCGCTTGCAGCTTCGGTGACTAAGCCGTTTTCGAACTGTTGTTCGATGATGATGATGACGACGACGACGACGAAGCCTTCGCTTATTATTAGGCTTTGGATGTCCAGTCAGGCAGTCAGTCAGTTTCAGGTTTGGAAGTTGGGGGCGGCTAATCCTCACATGATCGGCTTGTAGTTTTTTTTTCTCTCTCTCTCTTCCAGGTTTTTGTTCGCCGAAAGAATTTCTTTCGACGTTCGATCGGTCCTATCGGGGTCAATTAATTGGATTTAGTTTCTGGGTCACCGAGGCCGGCTTGATCGGTAACGGAATTTCCTACGCGACCGACGATAGTTCAAAATCTGCCCGTTCCCTTCTGGTGTCAAACAGCGAACCTATAATTACATAATATTGATTATTAATTTATTGCAAACCTTTTTTTTTCGCTCGCTGCGGGGCCCTACGCTACTGATCCGATCCCCTCTCCTCTCCTCTCCGACCGAGTGTTCGAATCCTTCCTGCGGAGTTACGGACCGGCTGTGACTTCGGCACCGGCTGCCAGCACCACCAGCAGCAGCAGCAGCAACCTGACATTTTCTTATGAATATTCAGATCACGCCGCCATCGAAAGACGCACGGCGGAGACAGCAGGCGGGGCACGTTACCATGGTAAATAGTTGCGGTCACTGTTTACGTCAATTACATCTGTGTGTATGTATTTATAACGACACATTTCTGCTTCTTGTTTTCTTTGTCCGAACATGCCACGTTCGGACTCGGATTCGACCGAAGTTTCCCAGGGCAGGGAAGCACGCGATTCATCCGGGAAAAGTGTGTTTCCGCCGGGGATTGCTTTTGATGTCGGGACATTTTTGCTTCGAAGGCATGTTCTGAAACGAGACCGATTTCATGGTTCATGTTTTTTGTCGATCTTACACCAAGGACTGGTTTTCTGTTTTATTTACCCAACATAACCTTGAAAACTTATACTGCTCACTTCACTAGAAGTTAATGATTTTAGTCACAATATACATCAGCAAATATGTTGTGTTTTGGTTACGACACTGATTAAGTCGAGTACACAAGTTATGACCAACACAAGCACGTGTTCTCGTAAATTGTGGTTTGTATTTTTTTACTTTTAAAGACTTAAAAAGAACAGTGTATAAGTTGAAATTATTACAATTAAAAAGAAACTAATTCTTATTTTATAATTGGCACATTCTACTAAAAATCTGACTTAGTTTTTTAAGCCAATAAATGATTTTTTTTTCTCTACAGGTACGAAGATTCCAACAATATGAAAAAATGTAACTAGGCTCGCTGTGAATTTCAGGTAACGAGAGAGAATTCATATTCACGTAAACATTAAAAAGTACAAAAAATTTCTTAACCGATTTTCACAAACTAAGATGCGAATGCAAGGTTTTATAATTCTATAAAAAGTCCCCTTAAATTTGTTCAAGATCCGGTTTTCGATTCCGGTATTACAGTGCGATACTCGAAAATTTTTTAATTTCATGAGTATGAGATTTCACAAGCGGTGGTGGAACAAGGTGCAATTTTTTATAAAGTTTACTGCTAAATTCATCTAGTTGGCGGATCCTGTTTGTTAGTGAATATATAAACCTACTTTGGGACTACTAATCTCAGGTTTCCGCTTTCGAAAGCACCGATAATAGTGAAGGAAATCTCCAAACACGGAGCTCATTTCGATTTATCAGCAACAGTTATACCGATTTTCACAATTCATGATTCAAATTAAAGCTCTCATTGTTTGAAAAGAAACTGTGCAATTTCATCCCGATCCGACTTTCGGTTCCGAAATTATATGATGATGAGTGTCATAACTTTCAAACCATCATACAAAATGACGATGCAAACCCGGTACGCATCGGTACGTGCTAGTACGGAAGAAAAAGTCACCACCGCCTTTGCAAACGAAGCAGACAGCGTGCTTTGTTCAATTTCGTATAGCGTGCAGAGTTGACACATTTAAAACTATTTGTTTTTTTTTTCAGAAGAAAAATGTGTAAATCTGTATCAAATTTCTGTGTTGAGAATCTGTATATGACAATGATAAGAAATTGAAGCGCAACAAAGTAAAAATTAATAAAGATAAAATAAAAAATAAAACTTTAGGCTCAAACGAAATGTCTTATAGTCCCATAGGTTGCTTATGAATTTCATTCGGATTCGACTTCCGGTTCCGGAGTTATGATGTAAAGTGTGTATAAAATTTCACACCGTCATTCAGAGAGACGATGAAAAAAGGGGAAAATTCTTCTTGATTTGATTAAAACTGTTTTAATTTGTAGGGTTATTAATTACTTACTAAACGAACAGTCCTCGGCTATACCGGTTCCAAAATAAAAAATGCAAATAAAATGCAAAATAAGGAAAAATTCTTATTAATTTAACATAACTGTTTACAAATTGAAGAGGTTATGTTAGTTTATACCCAAAGTTAGTTTCTACTTCAGGTTCGAAAACAATTTTCTTGGCAGAATGTACAGTTCGGCTGAAAAGTTCGTATCGTTTAATAGAAACACACATTTTTTTGCCAAAATTCGTTTTTATTATTCAACATAATTGCCATCAGAGGCGATACAGCGATTATAGCGATCTTCCAACTTTTCGATACCATTTTTGTAGTACGATTTGTCCTTTGCCTCAAAATAGGCCTCAGTTTCAGCGATTACCTCTTCATTGCTTCTAAATTTTTTACCAGCGAGCATTCTCTTGAGGTCTGAGAACAGGAAAAAGTCACCGGGGGCCAAATCTGGAGAATACGGTGGATGAGGAAGCAATTCGAAGTCCAATTCGTTCAATTTCAGCATGGTTTTCATCGATTTGTGACACGGTGCATTGTCTTGATGAAACAAAACTTTTTTCTTCTTCAAATGAGGCCCTTTTTTTAAATTTCGTCCTTCAAACGCTCTAATAACGCTATATAATAGTCACTGTTGATGGTTTTTCCTTTTTCAAGGTAGTCGATGAAAATTATACCATGCGTATCCCAAAATACAGACGCCATAACCTTACCGGCCGATTGTTGAGTCTTTCCACGCTTTGGGTTCGGTTTATCGCGTGCAGTCCACTCAGCTGACTGTCGATTGGACTCCGGAGTGAAGTGATGGAGCCATGTTTCGTCCATTGTTATATATCGACGAAAAAAAATCGGTTTTATTTCGATATAAAAGCTCCAAACACTGCTCAGAATCATCAATTCGTTGTTGTTTTTGAACGATTGTGAGCTCACGCGGCACCCATTTTGCACAAAGCTTTCTCATATCTAAATATTCGTGAATAATATATCCAACAAGTTCTTTTGATATCTTTAGGGTGTCAGCTATCTCGATCAACTTCACTTTACGGTCATTGAAAATCATTTTGTGGATTTTTTTCACGTTTTCATTGGTAACAGCCTCTTTTGGACGTCCACTGCGTTCATCGTCTTTGGTGCTCATATGACCAGTCCGAAATTTTGCAAACCACTTACGATTTGTTGCTTTGCCTTCGGGATAGCACTCATCAAGCCATTTTTTTTGTATCGGCGGCACTTTTTTTCATCAAAAAGTTGTGTTTCATCAACACACGAAATTCCTTGTTTTCCATTTTTTTCACAAAGTAGCTTCACTCAAAATGCTATATCTCACAAACTAATAATCAGACAGCTGTCAAATTTATACACGTATCTTTTGAAGGTTGGTACTAACTGAAAATGGTATGGATTTAATTCTAGTGGCGCCCTCTCATAGAAACGATACGAACTTTTCAGCCGATCTGTTAAATGTATCTGTTGGATCATTGTAATCTGTTGATACAAATGATGAGGAGATTTTATGCCTGCTGGAGAGAGAGATTGCCAAATTTCATCTCCACCAGGCTTTTCTCTGCTCCCAATAAATAAAGCTCTCATCCGAATCTCCGGTATGCCGGAAAGTAATGATAAAGGTTCACTATCCGAACCGGTGAAAGAAAAGTTACCAGAAGTTGTCACTTTCTACTTGCGACGGCATTCTCACTCACAATGAGATCTGTACATGGATTCATCAATGATAAAATAACGTTAACTCATTCACGTTACTTTGTCGATAACTTGCAGGATTTTTATATTTAGGGTAAAACGATAAACAGGCTTTTTCTCCTTTTATGTGGGACAGAGACGACTTCGATGTTTCTGTTAATTATCCTCTTGACAGATATGCTCAATTTCTGTAACCAGGTCCAAACAGCTTCCGGGCCGACTGCGTTTGAGAATTTCGAACCTTTCAAAATCTGGATGAATAGTGAACCAAGCATCCTCAAACAGACACTTTTAGCGGATTTTCATCAGTTAGGCTGGGAAAAATCGGAACTGTTTCCCAACCAGGAACGTTTCTCTCGGGCTTACGGCAAAAAACTTGCATTATCCATTTGTTTTTCCGCCCTTTTTAGACGTTTTCTTTTTACTTGATCGTAACCGACAGATCATGCAATCTTGCAAAGAAAAGTAAATAGGGACATTTTGAAACATAATCTGCTACTGCTATGCACGCGTAAATATATTTCTCGAAAATGCAAATATATTACCGTATAAATTGCAGATATCTACGCGGACACCGTGAGAGATGGCGCCACTCTGTAAATTTACGAAACGAAAGACTCTCATCTTAATATTGGAACAATTTGAATCAAGTAAAATTTACCCGAAGCTTACACTACTATAAAATAAACTAGGATTAAATTTAAATGTTTTCTATTTCAAATATTGACTTTTCCATTTTTGATGAGTGATTTAAGGCATCAAAACCAACTGTGAGGGACCGAAAACCCTAAAAATGCATCTACCTTTCAATCCTCAAACATGGATTATCCGATCCTCGAAACCATCCAAAAAATGGACCGGGTCTTTCACGTCCAGTGAGAAACATCGGCCGGCAGAACCGTTGTCCTCCTTCAACTCACCGAAGAAACTTTCCCATATAAATTGCTTCGCTTTTGACCATTTACACATGTGCATCCATTAAGCAAATTCTCTGCACCATTCCTCGGAAGTTTCCCCTTTTGCCGTGGCGTGGCATCATCGTCATTCCGCCGCTTCAGCTCAAACCACAGGCAACATCTCCTTTTTCCAAACTTGAAGCTTTTGAGCAGCAAAAACAGAATCAGCGTCCGAAAAATCTTGACAGTAATTACCACTAAACATTCCATTTTTATTCTCCCATGTCACGATTAATCGCAAGATCAAACCGCTGAAACGCAATGTGATCTCCCCCCCTCTTCCCTTCCCTCTCTCTCTGCTGTTATTCTGCTTTCCCAGCAGCCAACCGCCGCCACAAGACGGGACCAGATCGTTTCGCTTTGCGATATCACTACTGCTTGTTAAAGTGAAAAATTCATTATCCAAATTTTAGTGCCGAATGCCAAGTGACCTAACCGAACCGAACCGAACCGAACCGAACTGAAATGAAATGAGTGGACGAGACACACCCCGAAAACAAAAGCGCATTCTCACTTTTCTGCTCTGGTGTTGATCGCCAAAAACCGTTGCACCACCGAAGCGATCTCCTTCACGCGATCTTCATTTCTTCTAGTAGTTGCTAAAAAATCCGGGAGCGACGAGTGCCGAAGCGGAATCGGAAGCGGAAGGGAATAAGCGCTTAAGTGAAATTCTACCGCAACCAAAAAAAAAAAAAGACCGTGCCATTAGAGCCTGAGTGGTCCTGGCCTTGCTGCTGCTCACGTCAACTCGGGGGAAGATGAAAACTGTCTTTCGTTTTTTTTTTTTTTTCAATTTCAATCCAATGTAAAACGCCTCTAAATGCAAATAACGTGTTTCTGCCACTCAGCAGGCAGGCAGGTCGATACCGGTCGATTGCATCCCGTGTGCAAAAGTGAAAAAGTGCAGCAACAGGTTGGATGCAGTTCTCGCCCATGTAGAAAAACAGTTGTTTTACTTTTAATTTTTTTTTTCTTTTCGGGAAGTTTTAGTTTATTGGCCAGGCGAAATGCAGTCGAAAGTGATCGCAGCAGGCCCCGGAGAACTGCTGTGCGTTGCGCGTCGTCGTGCGAGCGATGCAACACACGATTCCACGTCGCGACGGTTGTTTATGTGGGAGAATTTTAATTGGGCGTAAAAATCGAAACGGGCGCACTGACTGCAACTGACAGACGCGTGGGTTGTGCGTGCGGGTTTTTCTGTGCGTGTGTGTGTGTGTGTGTGAAAGAGTGTGCGGATAAAATATTGTCAAATAATCCGTGAAATTGATATTTCAATTTCGAGCGAAACTGGGCTGGTCTGATGACTGGATGACTGGACCGAAGAAAGTGAGCTGCGGCAGAGTCTGTAGGTGTTGAATCAGAGCGAATTCAGGTGGCATCAGTGTCAGCCAGAAGTTCATTTCTGGTGCCGTCTGAAGGTTCAACGAAGCTCACTTTCCAATCAGTGTTAGTGGGACACCATTGAAATAATTACCGTTAGGTTTTTTTTTTCATACGAAACGACTCCCGATCGAAGGAAAAATGATTACGTAAGAATTGTAAATCTAGCCAAGTTCATAACAGGTGCTGCCCATTTACCACAGCGAGTAGTGCGAATTCCTACTCGCAATAGCATTTCAAATGGCTCAATTGACAACATCCGGAGAAACTGCAATATTTATGCGAATGCGAAAAGATCATGCAACTTTGTATCGTGAGAACGATACTTACTTGAGGGGAGGTTGAAAAAAAAACATGACATTCCTAGTGTCATTTTCCACTGAATCGATCGATCGGCGATTGCTTTGATTGATTCTAAGGTATGGTTTATTTACGCTTTATGTGATTCAACTGTCGCCAGTAGCTTTGACAACGAGTAACAATTGGAGACGACAATCGGTAAACAATTTAAAATTTTATTTTTCCTTACATTTGCGTTGCGCGAATAACGATCATGAACTGGAAAATCATCATTTCTAGCGGCTTACAGCTGAGACAATTAAAATTCTAATTATTCGATAGAATTACTATGACGGTTGCCTTTCTCACGGTTCGGCATATCAAATCATACAATAAATGTAATGCTTATTACTAATTACACACTTAAAAAACCCTGTGATTTTACATCTTATTAGATGCACATAAATGGAGCGTCGTAGTTCACGCAAATTCACGTGGAAGAACATTCAATATTGTGTCTAAAACTCCATGAAATTCATTGAAATGAAAAAGAAAAACAGTACTGATAGCAACCGGCGCGACTTGAACCGAGAATCATTGAATCGCAAGTACGTCTGTTAATCGACTGAGCCACAGAAGCATGCATCTGTTGGCTGGTAAAAGTAGCATTTAAATTCATACAATCGCACCTGCTAGCAGAATGCAAGTTACAGTCGAAACCAGTAAAATTCAAGCTATTCTAACATTAAGGCATTACAAATAAAATTTTCCGTCATTTGGCAAATTAGGTCTTTATGAATTACATCGTATGAGGAATTAAGTCACCTGTCAAATTCAAATTTTTTTCGGAGTGCACATCATATTAATCGCACTTTATTTGTAGTGCATATAACTAACTACGGATTGGGAACTCACCAATGCTTGAGAAATGCATCATGGTCCCATAGCCTGCTATTGAATTTCATTTGGATCCGACTCCCGGTTCCGGAACTAAATAGTGATGAGTGGAAAATTACCAATTTCATGAGTATTTCTTTACGAACGATGGTCAAAATCAGGTACAAATCCCATAAAACTTTCTCATAAATTCTTCTAGTTTGTAGAACTTGTTAGTTTCATGATGAAAACGTAATTCGGAACTACTGTTCCGAAAGCACCGAAAGTAGTGAAGAAAAATTCCAAAAACAGAACTTACTTCGATTTCTCTGCGAGGCTTGAACCGATTTTCACAAATCTTAATTCGAATTAGAGCTTATATTGTCTTCAAAGCTACTGTGAAATTTCATCTGGATCCGACTTCCGGTTACGCAGTTACAGGGCGATGAGTGTCAAAGTTTTCAAATCGTCATATAGATTGACAATATGTACCACACCGAAAGAAGAAGAAAACATAAAAACCAACGATGCGTGCTTTGTTCTATTACGTACACGCTATGAAGAAATCGAAACGGTTACGGATGTCTGCTACTGGTGTGTGATGTTGATAAAAGACGGTGCTGCGGTTGATACAAATTTTAGATATTCTATGATAAGTGCGACCGAAAGAATAAACGAATGTCATTAAATTCAAATGTATTTAAAAAAATATGCAATTTCCACAGCCAGTAGTGCAGTAATACCATTCCAGTTGTGTAGTGATGCCAATAATAATAATAATAATAATAATAATAATAATAATAATAATAATAATAATAATAATAATAATAATAATAATAATAATAATAATAATAATAATAATAATAATAATAATAATAATAATAATAATAAAAATAATAATAATAATAATAATAATAATAATAATATTAATAATCATAATTATAATTCCACTACATGTTTTATGCTGCTGATTCATGCTGTTTAGCTTGACTTACATACGTAAAAGTAACAGAAACGCAGGTTCGCTTCGTTTGTTATATTTCGTTCAATTGATTTAATCGAAATAGAGCATGAGATTGTCAGTCTAGGTTTAGCTAGGTTCAAAACTGTTCTTATTTTTAGGTCATATTTGAAGCTGACAAACAAACCAACTTCAGCTATTCCGGTCATCTGAATCCAGTTTCGGAAGAATTGGAAAAAATGATTCAAAACTGCAAAAGTATCTCGCTCACTTTTCTTCGAGATAGCAAAATCAATTTTTTCAAACTTATTGGTTCAAAAAAAAAATCTTACAGTTTCATACGGAATTCTTTAATTTGTTGTGATACTACTTCCGGTTCCGGAATAACAGGCTAAACAGGATTTGTATAGTTTGTTCGATTAAGTCCGACCAAACTTTCCTATTTCTATTCAATAAACAGTTAGTTTTACGAATTCCACAGTAATATTTATGATGTTATGAGCAATATGAAAAAGGCATCATTACATTAGACCATGTTCGATGTACGTTCTATCATGCCTAACCGTGTTTTAGAGCTGTGTCTAGCACAAGGTTCAGGATGGCGAAAGTGTAGCGCGTATGTACGGAATGCATAGGAATGTAGGTTTCATTCCTGTCTCTGAGCGTATCTTTTTCCAATAAATCATCTTTTCTGTTAGTTTTGCATTCATTAGGCTTCCCCAATATATGTTTCCACTCAGTCATTGCAAAAACTGAACTTAGTTATGACGACTTTACGTCAAACCAACTATTACTGTTACTATAACTATTACTATTACTATTACTATTACTATTACTATTACTATTACTATTACTATTACTATTACTATTACTATTACTATTACTATTACTATTACTATTACTATTACTATTACTATTACTATTACTATTACTATTACTATTACTATTACTATTACTATTACTATTACTATTACTATTACTATTACTATTACTATTACTATTACTATTACTATTACTATTACTATTACTATTACTATTACTATTACTATTACTATTACTATTACTATTACTATTACTATTACTATTACTATTACTATTACTATTACTATTACTATTACTATTACTATTACTATTACTATTACTATTACTATTACTATTACTATTACTATTACTATTACTATTACTATTACTATTACTATTACTATTTGTGCAAATCACACGGTCTAGCAATTTATGTGAATTTAGCAACTTATGAGATTTTAGATATACAGCAGTGGGAAGAAACGCGTTAGTTTTATTCGTATTCATGTCATTCAGTTACGTTTCTGACATAACCCACCCACTTTTTTTACGCCGATTGTAAGCGTTTTTTACGCGGCTTTTCCAGTCGGATTTCTAAAGTTACGCGGAATACCGATGTTAAGCGGTTTCTTATGCGAATTTTCCAAGTTATGCGGTTTTCTCGTGTTATTTTAGAAATGCACGAAGAGTGAAGATGGTGTTGTTACAATGACACTGAAAATTTTTGATTTCTTTAAAAAAATATTTTTCGAGATTACATCCCATCTCGACGTTTTATGCATAGCTTTTACAATAAAAAAAACCTGTTTTAATCCACCTAATGGTGTAATGATGCCTTTCTCATATCAATCATACTATCACATATAACACTGTGGTATTCTTCAAAATAATTTTCTTCGGTTTTTGCAATGACTGAGCGGAAATATATATTGGAGAAGCCAAGTGAAAGAAAAACTAACAGAAAAGATGAATTTTTTGGAAAAAGATACGCTCAGAGACAGGACTCGAACCTGCGTTCTTATGCATTCCGTGCATACGCGCTACCAAAGGGAAAGGGCAGACAATCAATACAACCTTCATAGGGGTCTGTCGCTGACGATGTCCAGCCAGCGACTGGCACCATTAAAGAAGGTGACAAGCGATTATAAATACACTCTCCTACTCAATGCTTGATCGGAGAAATAGGTATAAAGCGAGAGGACTAGTGTTTGATGGACAGAGAAGATGTTTGGATATAAGATCGATCGAGTGACGGCCAGGATGTAGACCATGTTCGATGTACGTTGCTGCTATGTCTGTGAGTTTTAGTGTGGCTAAAGCAAGATCAGAGTGGCGAAATGGTAGCGCGTATGCACGGAATGCATAAGAACGCAGGTTCGAGTCCTGTCTCTGAGCGTATCTTTTTCCAAAAAATTCATCTTTTCTGTTAGTTTTTCTTTCACTTGGCTTCTCCAATATATATTTCCGCTCAGTCATTGCAAAAACTGAACTTAGTCATGGCGGCTTTACGTCAAACTAAAAATTAATAAATCGTTAATTTTCTTCGATTTTTGAAAGAATAACCGAAATCGGTTTGTTTGACCATCTACTGATAAAAACTATCAATTGGAGAAGGTTTGAGGTCGATTTAGAAAACTTTTTACGGTTTTTTGCCCTTTTCAGTATTTGTGTAAAATTTTTAACACGCTTCACCCTATATTTCTGGATCCGGAAGTCGGATCCGCATGAAATTCAAATTACCTATGGGACCACAACACCTTTCATTTGAATCTAAGTGTGTGAGAATCGGGTCAGCCATCTCCGGGAAAAGTTAGTGCAAAAAATGTTACACACACACACAGACATTTTGCGTACTCTACGAACTGGAATCAGAACAAATTGGCTCAAATGGCACGCTCCCCTTGATAATTGATGATTGATTATGAATTGAATGACTAAATTGACCGTCCTAAACAACAAGTGCAAATGTGTCTCCCTCATATTAGTTATTTAAAAATACTTATGGTTTATAACCATATATTGTTAGTGTCTGTTTTACTAGCGAACAAAATATGCCGTAGGCCCACTGCACTCAACCACTGAAAATAGGGTAACAGAGGTATTTTGGCCACTTCATATATTTTGGCCCACCTAACAAACTTTATCGATTTTATCGGATTTAATTGATGTGAAGTAACCCATGTTACATAAATTTGAAGGTAAACACATTAAATTACTTATTGCAGAAGGGTTTTTCAAAGATATTACAACATTTGGTGGATATTTATTCAAAGTGGGCCAAAATAAAATCAATCCTAAAGTGGGTCAAAATACCTCTGTTACCCTACTCCGTATTTCTATGTAGTATTGCGTGATATGCTTTGTGCGATGATTCGCTCAATTCATGCGGTTGAAATTTTACGCGCTTTTTTTTTTGCACTGATTTCACCTTAATGCTCGATCATACCAAACATTTTAGAAAACTTTAATTTTGAGTTATTGATGGTTATCTCATACTACTGAAAATTTTATCATATATAACTGACCGTATTTTCAATAATATTAAGAAATAATTATGTTGCTGCGTTAAATACAACAAGAAATATTTTCGATTAAGTTCTACCCATTCTTGTACAAAGCATATTAGGACAAGTATCTTCAAGAATTATAAAAAAATTTTATTTAAAACTTTGAGTTCAAATTTGTTGTTTATCTGATTATTGTAAATTAAAAACTGAAGAATTCAACTATCAAATAATTCATAGAAAAATCGGAGTTCTTTGTATTTCATGTCTAAATAATTCGCAATCGGTTCCTTCTAGGAGGAGGGTCCCAATGTGATTAAATTTATCGCTTTTGACCTTTAAAATTATTTTCTAGTGATTAACTGGTTATTTTTCAGAAGGAGCGTAGTATTTTGGAAACTAACAAAATAATTTTTTAGCTGTGCATAGTTATTTGTTTTTAAACTCAAAGTGTTAGTTTAAAAAACTTAAAGTGTTAGTTTCAAAAACTATTTTAAAATAAATTTGAAGCTACGCTTTATTTTCTTTATTTGATTCTTTCAGTTGATTCTTTTTGAATGAGTGACTGTTTTCAATATCTAGTTTTTAAAATGCTCAATCGCCTTCATAGAAATGCTCAGTTGCATATAAAACACTTTCGAATAAAACAATATTGCAAGATAAACTCTCAGATGAAGCAGTTTTGCTGGACTACTCATAAGCCGGAGGTTGATTTTTCAACCCGTATTCGTTAAATTTGTTCTAAAAGTAATATCGTTTTCGTAGATTCATCTCAAACGGGAAATCTTGATTTATGATTTATTGTGATTTTTTAGGGTACAAAACAGGTTTCAACGTCATTCTTACATTACTTTTAAGCATGAAGATTAGTTTGTGCCATTCTTGCCATTATCAATCCGAACCATTAGGCATTAAATCCTGACGTTTGATTTGCTTTAGCTCTTGTTTTAACTTTTGTTCCTGTTCTTACTCTTACTCTTCTTCATGCCCATGGTTTACCCTTATTCGTCTTCTGGAACTTGGATTTTTCAATCAAATTCACGCTACTGTATCAACAATGGTGTTGATTGAAATGACACTGACACAATTTTATGACAGTAGCATTGTGCGTATTCTTGCTTTAACTCAAACAACCTGTCATTCATTAATCTCCACCAAAGAAACTTCGACAATTTCAACAGCTTCGAACTACTTGAATCCCGGGGCATTGTTAGGCGGCCAACTTCAATTAAGCTGCAATATTTTTAACGGTAATGAAGTCAATCGTAAAAACGAATAAACTGCAAAATTCGAACTTTTATCGTTTCCCCCCGGAATCCATCCTTCTCGCAAACAAGATTATCGAGTCATTTTGCCGAACAAGATAATGAGATTTGCTGTCGGCGGCGGCGGCGGCAACTTTAATGATCGGCCTGGGATCGCGTTGACAAGCCGTCTTCGAATTTGTCCCTCAAGGCGGATCTTCGCGGACATTCGCCGAACGCAAAATCCGATTAATTGCTCCTTTAGCTTCGAGAACGAGGGTCCTCGAATGAAGTGTCGATTTGTTTCTGAGCCGATTGCCAGTGTGCTCCACTTTGCCCGTTGCATCTTAATTAAGCAATGAAAATGCATTGCCACTCAAAACAACGACAGAAACAAAAAGAGTAGCAAAACACTGCTGATGTAAAAAAACACTTTCGACATCGCAGGTCCTTCAGCGAGTCGTTTAAGCCTTCGAATGAGCGAGAGAGAGAGAGAGAGCGATAACAAATGATGTTTCCCGCCATGATCCGACAGATGGGGGCAGTAGTTTCTCGAGTGTAGTGCGGAATGCTTTGATCCCTGTCGGGATGAAAAATGAGTCGCATCAAACAGAAGATATAAAAACAAAAAGGTCATCAAAGTAGTCCGGGAGCGAAGAGCTTTCCGATTTCGATATTTTAGATCGGGACAAGTGCAGTCGGCGAAAAAGCCGTTCGATGAAATTGAAGGTTATAGATAACGCCAAAACAAACAAACAATAAAAATCATCGCACAATGACACCTGCAAAACAATCGACGGACGCTGCACGATGACGTCAATAGATTTTAGCGCAAACAACCAAAAACCGCTGGAGGCTCTGCAGGGTGAGTCTAATATTTTTCCACGCCCTTTCGTTGCAGGGCTCTAGGGTAAACTCCAAACCGAGCGAAACAATCATCATGTTAACCCATTAACCGCACGGTCACGAATTTTCATCGCCTCCTACGATTGCGATTCCAGAATGTCTAACCTGCCCGCCGACGCTGCACTTTGGGGCAGTGTGGAAGACAGGTTTTCTATTTTTCCTGGTTCTTCTTCGGCATCTTCATCTGTTTCTTCTCCTACTACTACCACTGTACTTGTTCTTCTAGCGACGACGATGACATTTACCTTGGTGCCTTGGTTGTTGGCGGACGGACAGGCTGCCGGGCTCGCATAGCTGCATAATTTCCAGTTTTCACTACCATGTTCCTGTTTTTCTTTTCTTTTTTTCTGTTAGACAGTCTCCTCTTACCCGGTTTTTGTCCTCTGGCAGCGGACCCGGTGATCCGTGTTCCGCCTTCTTGTGTGGCTGGTGTGCGACACAGTGCCTTCGTTCCCTACATTCGGTATGTATGTTGGTTTGATTGCTTTTTGTTTTTCCTATGCGAACCTGTTGCAGGATGCCAAGCCGATTCGATTCACTGCTCAGTGGGTTTTACAAGCCGGCTAAAGGAACGAATTGCAAGCGTGCGAAGGTGATGATTGAGTGAGGAAGATTTCACGAGATTGACACTGATTCTGAAGGTATTCCTAATTTTCAGAAATATTTGTCGGTTTGTAAAGGTTTCTAACAATCGAAGCCGACTTTTTGAATTACTTTAATTTTTTTATTTCTGACTGATTCGTTTTTGATCATATCTGAAGTGGGTTCAGTTCAGCTGAACATGTTCGGTTTCTTATATACGGTTAGGCAATTTCTTCGAATTTAAGAAAATTCATCATTTGATTGATTGTAATCTGTTGATGCTAAAGATGGGGAGGTTTTATGCCTGCTGGAGAGCAAGTTTGACAGAAACTAACTCCAGTGGGTTTTTCCCTGCTTTAAATAAACGAATAAAAGATGAGGAGGAAAAGAAAGACATTCAGCGTAAAATCCGACATCAGGAGAAGGCGCTGTCTCGGAAAATAAAAGTCAATCAGGAGTCGATAAATAGTTGAAACTGAAATTAAAAAGAGTAAATCTTACCGAGAAGGAAAAGATTGTCGAGATAGAAGATATTGTTTTCGTTGAAATCTGTTTAACTTCTTTCAAGATCATAATTGTAAGTACTTTTATTTTTACTGTAATATTTTCCAGACATCAGAGACTATAAACTGACTAAGGGCATCGAAAAAGATGGAGATTAAAAATGAAAACGTTTTCATGGGGTTTCTCGAAGTGATATGTTGTATGCGGACTTATTTACTGTGTTTATATGACAAATTTATGCAGATTTTTAAAATATATTTAAGTGGATTTTAAAGATCTGCGAGAAGTATCACCTGCATAAAAATAGTAATAATTTTCGATTTCTCGCGTTTTGGTTTTGATTTTTTTCGTAACAACCCTGGAAATGTAGAATACAGTGACTAATTTCAAATATTCAAATATTTGAATTATCTTTGCGGGAACACGATTGACGGTTTCGAAAAGTATATTTCTATTGTTGATGCATACCAAAGGAATAATATATTAAAATCAAACGATGAATAACTATTTCAGCATGTTTGTACATAATCTAATCCAAAAATTTTAAATATACAACACAACATTCGAGTTTTGCTTGCATTTTTACTTAATTCACTTAAAATTTCCAAAACTTCTCTAGAAGTTATCTAAGTTTATTAAATACCTTATACCTACATAAACTGTTTTATCCCTACATTACGGAGTACTAGCAAACAAGCTATTACACCAAATTGAAGCATTGTTTTACCAATTCAATAACAACATAATGCCTAAATATGCAATCCAGGATGGCTTTTATCGTATCAAAGAACGCTCACTAGCAACTCTTCACACGATTCAATCAGTGCCATGAAAGAGAAACGGAAATCATCGCAACAACAAAAAAACCGGCATGGCACATTTAACATAGAATAGACACCAGTGCGAGAGCGAATCTCTCGATGACCTGTCTGAGAATCACGAGTTAGCTCACTGCTGAGGGGATTCTCTCTGAAGCAACAAACGGTCACTTATTCTCGTTTCACGGTCCGATTCTGTATGGGCAGTGGATAATTGCGATAGAATCATTTTATTATTGCCGCTTGTTCTAACTATGTGCATATAACCTTTGTAACATATAAGTTGTGTCTATGAAAATGTTTGTGAATGCTCCACACAAGGGTTTTGAAATATTGCAACCTAGTATGAGAAGCATCAAGTCGAATCATCGATTCAATTTTCTGCGATAATTGTCAACTTGCGATTCTCTCTTGGTAAATTCCACACAGGATCGTTTATTACCAGACTGTAAATTTTCTAAAGGGCCGTGAAATACTCAGAGTATGAAGTGGAGAGAAGAAATGTAGAAAAATTCTCTCACGGTTCTTGCATTAAGAGTCATCAGTTCTTGTAGCATCTTCTACCGGATTGAAAATGTTGTATACAATAAAGGGAAATATCGAGCAGCTTCTGTCAAATGTTCGGCAATCACCAACACTGTATGCAATGATAGTAAAATGAACTATTACTTCGATATAAGTTTGCTGTTTGATAAAATAATTAAAATTTCTAACAAGTATGAAAAAGATTTATGATTCTGTTAACCGAATATTCTTATTAAGTAAAGTGGCAGGAATGAGGAAAAAAGTGCGAAGATTGAATAGTGAAGAAAGGAGAGTGAACAAAAGTTACAGGATAGAAATTAAGAAAATTAAACGGAAAACAAAAACAACAATGATTAGTAGGCATAAATAGGGGGGACACACAATAAAAATGTTAAGAAATGAAGTATGCTGAGTAAAAAAATTAACATAGAAAAGTCCGAGCAGAGAAAAACACTTAGAATCAAATGAACAAAGTTAAGTATGTAAAATAAGATAAAATAATGAAAAGTAGGGAGTAAATAATGAATGTTCAAGTGTGAAGAAAGAATATCAAAGTATAACACATGAACTGTGAAGAATTAATAATAAAAAGTTGAAGATGATGCCCAGAATAAAAGATAAAGATAGGAAAATTGAGAATTGAGAATAAAGATTGCGATAATACAGAAAATACAGAGTAAAGTAAGTAAGTAAGAGTAAGAGCAAACAATGAACAATAAATAATTAATAGAATAGGATATCCGAAGTTACGCGGATTTCCGAAGTTACGCGTTTTTTTACGCAGATTTCCGAAGTTACGCGGATTTCCGAAGATACGCGGATTTTGACGCGGATTTAGGAAGTTACGCGGTTTTCTTGCGCGGATTTCCGAAGTTACGCGGTTTTTTTCACGTGGATTTCCGAAGTTACCCGTTTCTTTACGCGGATTTCCGAAGTTACGCGGATTATCGAGATTACGCGGTTTTTTTCACGTGAATTTCCGAAGTTACCCGTTTTTTTACGCGGATTTCCGAAGCTATGCGGTTTTTTACCTGGATTTCCAAAGTTACGCGGATTTCCGAAGTTACGCGGATTTTCGAAATTACGCGGTTTTTTTCACGTGGATTTCGGAAGTTACCTGTTTTTTACGCGGATTTCCGAAGTTACGGGGTTTTCTTGCGCGGATTTCCGAAGTTACGCGGATTTTCGAAATTACGCGGTTTTTTTCACGTGGATTTCCGAAGTTACCCGTTTTTACGCGGATTTCCGAAGTTACGCGGTTTTCTTGCGCGGATTTTCGAAGTTACGCGGTTTTGTATGCGGATTTCCGAAATTACGCGATTTTTTACGCGGATTTCCGAAGTTACACGGATTTCCAAAATTACGCGATTTTTTTACGCGGATTTCCGAAAATACACGATTCTTTTACGTAGATTTCCGAAGTTAGGCTATTATTTTAAGCCGATTTCCGAAGTTACCCTTTTTTACACGGATTTCCGAAGTTACGCGGTTTTTTTACGTGATTTTTTACGCGGTTTTTTTCACGCGGATTTCCGAAATTACCTTTTTTCTACGCGGATTTCCGAAGTTACGTGGTTTTTACGCGGATTTCCGAAGTTATCCTTTTTTACGCGGATTTCCGAAGTTACGCGGTTTTTTTCACGCGAATTTCCGAAATTACCTTTTTTTTTCGCGGATTTCCGAAGTTACGCGGTTTTTTTACGTGATTTTTTACGCGGTTTTTTCACACGGATTTCCGAAATTACCTTTTTTCTACGCGGATTGCCGAAGTTACGTGGTTTTTTTACGCGGATTTCCGAAATTACCTTTTTTTTCGCGGATTTCCGAAGTTACGTGGTTTCTTACGCGGTTTTTTTACGAGGATTTCCGAAGTTACGCGATATTTTTACGCGGATTTCCGAAGTTACGTGGTTTTTTAAGCGGTTTTTTACGGGGATTTCTGAAGTTAAGCAATTTTTTAACGCGGACTTCCGAAGTTACGCAGTGTTTTTAACCGGATTTCCGAAGTTACGCGGATTCCCGAAGCTACGCGGTTTTTTACGCGTTTTTTACGCGGTTTTTTACGAGGATTTCCGAAGTTACGTGGTTTTTTTCACGCGAATTTCCGAAATTACCTTCTTTTTCGCGGATTTCCGAAGTTACGCGGTTTTTTACGTGATTTTTTACGCGTTTTTTTCACGCGGATTTCCGAAATTACCTTTTTTCTACGCGGATTTCCGAAGTTACGTGGTTTTTTTACGAGGATTTCCGAAGTTATCCTTTTTCACGCGGATTTCCGAAGTTACGCGGTTTTTTCACGCGAATTTCCGAAATTACCTTTTTTTTCGTGGATTTCCGAAGTTACGTGGTTTTTTACGCGGTTTTTTTACGAGGATTTCCGAAGTTACGTGGTTTTTTTAAGCTGTTTTTTACGGGGATTTCTGAAGTTAGGCACTTTTTTAACGCGGACTTCCGAAGTTACGCAGTGTTTTTAACCGGATTTCCGAAGTTACGCGGATTCCCGAAGCTACGCGGTTTTTTTACGCGTTTTTTACGCGGTTTTTTTTACGAGGATTTCCGAAGTTACGCGATTATTTTACGCGGAATTTCGAAGGTACGCGGTTTTTTCCGCGGATTTCCGAAGTTACGCGGATTTCCGAAGTTACGCGGATTTCCGAAGTTACGCGGTTTTTTTACGCGGATTTCCGAATTTACGCGGATTTCCGAAGTTACGCGGTTTTCCGAAGTTACCCTTTTTTACGCGGATTTCCGAAGTTACGCGATTTTTTTACGCAGATTTCTGAAGTTACGCGGTGTTTTAAAGCGGATTCCCGAATTTACGCGATTTTTTTAAGGCGGATTTCCGAAGTTATGCGGTTTTTTACGCGGTACCTATCCCCCGCGTAAAAAGAGACCTCCGTGTTCGAAAAAAAATGATAAAAGACGAGAAAAACAAAACGAATAAGGAGTAAATAGTGAAATTTAGGTAATCCCGATGTGAACAATGAAGTTTGAAAATTAAAAAGTGAAAATCGAAGAGAGACGATAAACCCACCTTCGGCCAGAGTAGCCCAAAAAGAGAAAATCAAATCGAAGAGAGACGGATTACGAGTCTGGAGTAATTAATAAACAGTAAGAAGGTGAGACTGAACTGAAAAACAAGAATGAGGAGTAACAAATAAACAGTAAAGACCAAATAATAACTAGTAAAAAGTTTTTAAAAAAATGATCAACTTTTAAAATCTTGAGAAGAGGCTGCATATTGGTTGCAGAGAAGACTGCACAGACCCGAATGGCTGGAGTAAACTCAAAAGATTATCATTTTTTCAAGCAGCCTAAATAAGTAATTGTAATTAACGATTTAATAATTTTAGTTAGTTTGACGTAAAGCCGCCATAACTAAATTCAGTTTTTCCCATAACTGAGCGGAAACATATATTGGAGAAACCAAATGAATGAAAAACTAACAGAAAAGATGATTTATTGAGAAAAGATACGCTCAGAGACAGCACTCGAACCTGTAAAGAGTAAAGTCTTATGCAAAACTGAATTGAGATGACTAATAATGCACAATTAAATGAATGCAGTTTGGATTCAACTAACAGCAAATTTGTTTTATTCCAAATTTAATCTGTCCAGATTGAGTCCCGAACAAGCCTTAGAAAAATGTTTAGTAATGAGTGAAGAAGAATGAAGGAAAAAAATAAAACATAACAAGTAATAAACGAAGGAAAAATATAGAACAAAAGGTTAGTACAAAGTAAATAATTAAAATTTAATAGTACAGAATGAAGAGAAAAGGTTTAACAAATGAACAATGAGCAGTAAAAAATAATAAGTAAAACGAGTATCAAATGTAGAGTAACGAATAGACAGCAAGTAGCGAAGAATTAATAGTAAACAATAACGAATGACAATGTACCTAATGATACTACCGAGTCGACGACATTACCTAAGTTTTAAGTTAGTCGTTATTTAAAATTAGAAGAACTAACCCTTGGCATCTTAGAGCTTAAGCAGTGTGCCTTAAAAATTATATTGTTGAATAAAAAAAAAAGAATGACAATGAACAAAGGTTTAATAAGTAAAGACCATAGAGTAAAAAAGGAAGAATGAACAATTAACATTAACCAATGACGAGTTGATGATGAATACTTAAGAGTAATGAATAAAGATGGAAAATTAAATATTAACGAATGTAGGGTAAGAAATGAAGAATAATTGGTAAACAAATGAACAACACCCAACAAACAACTAGGAATGAACAATAAATAGTAGAGAGTGAAAAAAGTGGAGTGAACGATAAACAGCAATAAGAGACATGAAGTGTCAAAAAATAACAAGTGAATTGTAAAGTATGAATAATAGCGACTAAATAATGACTAGTAAAGAGTAAAGTGTAACGAGTAAAGAATGAAGAGTAAAGCTGAAATAAAATGTAGTAACAAGAAAAGAATGAAAAAAATGGATGAAGAGAGAAGAGTATAGAATATAGATTGAATTATAAAAAGCAGTGAATCAAGTTTAAAGAATGGCGAATGAAGAGTAAGTTATGAGGAGTAAAGAAAGAAGCTCTGGAGGTGGTCCTTCTTGGACCGATGATGACAACCCATTGAAAAACGTATTTTTAAAAAGATTTGAAATGTCAACTAAACACGGTTTCGAAAAAAATCCCGAAAAAAATGAGCTCGACTTTCGTTTGTAAACCGACCGCGAAATCATCCGTTTCTACGCATCCCATTTCGAATTTGAAACCCGTCATCGCCACCAGCCTGCTGCGTTTGCACATGTGCACTTGGCTTCGCCTCGGTGCAGGTCTAGGTTCCGATATTGGCCGGGCACCCAACGAGTAGTAGCGGTGACTGAATATGCAAAATGAGCAGGCCATGAATCAAATAAGCAAATATGCAGAACCGAACACAGGTGAGATGAAAGCGAAAAGTTATACAGCGTTGAAAATGCGGAGAGGACGACATGGCCGGAAGGCTGTTGCTGCTGCAGGGGGGAAGAATTTAGGTCAGACACCTGCAATTTGAAACTTTCCTTGAATAGGTTCACTCCAAAGAGCCCGGCGCCGTCGCCTTCGTCGTCGTCGTCGTCGTCGTCGTCGTCGTCTGATTAGAGAAGGATGAGGCGAGCTGAAATAAGTACGAGAGGGAGAGAAGGATGCAAACCACTTGGCAGTAAATTGAAAGCGAAAAGCTTTTTCGGTCTTGGAAAAATGACCCGATCCGGGTTGGTAACGCTATACCGTTTCGGTGTACCTCGGGCGTATTATAATAAAAAAAGCATAAGGGCTTGGGCATGCCAGTGCCTTTTCGACGTGCAAAACGAAAAGGAAATGGGTGTGCTGCTGGAGAAAATAGGGATCGTTTTACACCACCACCACCTCGACGGAACAACAAGACGGCGAAGAAATTGAAGCTGGAAAGCTGAAGAACGCTTGCCCGGGACTGTCAGGTTTTCTGTCCTAATTAATTGGTCTTGGATCTGCCATAAAAGCTTGAATTGCCTGTCAAGGGCGCCATTTATTCGATCGTAAACGCTCCAACCGATCGAACCTAGGTTAGGCTATCAAAATGTTCCTATTAGCCATTATCATTTTGGGTTCGATTCAAACCAATTTGATGGTAAATTATGCAAATCGCTCTCTCTGTTTATTGACCATCTCGTGTCGTTGATGCACACAACGGCGGATTCGAAAATGTTTAGGTGCGACACTCCCGGAACAGATGGACAAAAAACCGGCCGGTTCACCGGCGTCTGTTGACATTTCGAATCACTCCAGAAAACTCACTCCTGCGCGTGCTTTCCGCCGCCGTCGATCGGTCGGTCGGTTCTTCTCGGTTGACAGAGAGTAATAAAAAATGTTTACGATGACCCGTTTCATTTTGAATAGCTCTATTTCCTCCCTACTGGAAAACAAAACGATCGATCGTGGGATTATGGTGGTTTTAGTTTCAACTTGTTTTTAATTATTGGCTCTCCCATCATTGCCGCGGCCGAGGATTGTTCGAAATTCTACTCGATGCAGGCATGAGTGAAATGAATGTGTGTGTGTGTGTGTGTGTGACACGCCTTCTATGAGAAAGTTGGCAAAAAACGCTAAATATTCAAACACTGCTGTATTTCCATCTTGACGTTGAACGAAACAATATTCATATCTTGCATCACCACCACGGTAAAACAACCGGAAAGAACTCTCGTCAAATAAAGTGTAACATTCCAACTAATTGGTGCGATAATATTGGAATTGGTTGATTCTGGGAACGGGTCATTTCGCAGAAAGCCATTTCGCCGAAAGTCGTTTCGCCGAATGCCATTTCGCCGAAAGTCGTTTCGCCGAATAGGTCATTTCGCCGAAAGTCGTTTCGCCGAAAGTCGTTTCGCCGAAAGGGTCATTTCGCCGAATGGGTCATTTCGCCGAAAGAGAGGCGGCGGCCTCTTGCATACAAACCTGTAACCGCCTTGTTTGCCCGGTCTACTCAAAACTAGGTTTCTTTGCTTTAGTTAGGTCCGAACGAGCGGTAGCGAGGTCGGACAGAACTTGAATCAAAACGATGTGGCGTAGCCGTATTAGATATTTTTGCATTTTCACTTAATAAACAGAAAATACCACATACATTTGCCTGGTAGATACACCTATGCAATTGTTTTGATGCTTAGTACCTAATAGTCAACAAGTTTTCTTGGGAACTCCGTTCTGAGGTTCATGAATCAATCTTTATTCAAGAGTACAAGAATCATTTTTTATTCAAGAAGTACAATTGTAGGTCAACAAAACGGGCGTTAACGCTATCATCTTACATTTGTCTTCATTTTAAATCAATTCTAATTACGATTTCAGGATTCGGCTAAATGACCCATTTTGCGAAGTGGCATTCGGCGAAGTGGCCCGTTCGGCGAAATGTCATTCGGCGAAATGTCATTCTGCGAAATGGCTTTCGGAGAAACGGCTTTATTATTATTGAGCGTTTAAATAAAATTGTTGACTATGCCCGAGATCAGGTTTCTATATTACATTTCATTACATCCCGATTAACAAGGGAGAACAAAATTGTATCTGGGGTTGTTTTGTGTTTTCTATCTAAATTAATCATAATCTTGGCCTCGTTAATAGTTAAAATATCAAAAATTATAACTCAATTTAACCTAGGTGATAGCAAAATTGTTACAACCCGGGTAGGTGTAAATAACAAACAAAGGTCAAAATAATAACAAATTTTACCATCATATCTTGGCTTGATGTTTCTGTGTTGTCAGAGCGATACTTGATATTTTCGTGATATTTCATCAAGGGATCAAGACATTGTATAATATCTGTTCAACATCAAAATTAGTTATAATATCTTATTTCGTTATTGATGAGCTATTTCAATTTCTTTAAGTAAATTGACCCAGTAGTTTTATCTTCAAACAAAATACCATTGAATAAACTGCATCAGAATCAGATAAGAGAAATACTTAAGATATTACTCTATTCTAAATGCTAGATTATAAAATAATTAACAAATTCATCTTCTATAAATATTTTGTTCTTGGTTTGATATTACAATGACAGAATTTTTTATTTTGTTGCTATTTTCTCATGCAAGCTTTGATATGATTTTTGATATTTTAACTCTTATTTCAAACTAAATAATGTTAATTTCTACCATTGAGATGTTTGATTTTAATGACAGAATTTGGTATTGGTTTGCAAATCACTTCTACCCGGGAAACCTTGATATGTAAATATCAACATTACACCTAAATTTGTTAGTACGACTTTTCAACTGTTATTACCCATTTTTGGGGGGGGAAAGGCTTTACCGTGCAAATCCAAAATCCTTATAGAATCTGAGGAAATTAACTAATGGATGATAGTTTTTCAGTATTTTTCTTCTTCGTACCAAGAGGGCCGACTTTTAAATAACATTCGAATCAGTTCGCTCGTTCAGTTGGAGTAGTGAATTGTCTGTACGTGTATGTGTGTCGATTGGCGGGTATATTTTATAAAAATGTGCACTTAATGTTCTCGGAGATGGCTGAATCGATTTTCGTAAATTTAGATTAGAATATAAATTCGTTTTAAAGACAGTGAAAAATCAGAAGAAGTTTCTATGATTGATGATGAACCAATTGTCTATTAGTCACATTAGTTTGTGATATCGGCAGCCAATGTTCAAAAAATTTTGAAAAACCATCAAAATTGAACTTTCATTCGGGTTTGATTGTTTGATATCTACCTAGATTGACTCACAGAAAAAAAGACTCAAATGGAAAGTCTCATAATGCGGGTCGGTTGCTTTAAATTCTACATTGCAAATTTCGAATCCGTAATCAAAAACGTGAATCATCCACCTAGCAGTGAGATGATACCTTTTTTTATCAATCCGCATGTGTTTTCTGCATGAATATTCTTCGGTGTTTAAGTTTTAATTGCATTATTTTAATGACCGTCGTTTTAAGCGACAATTTGAGATTTTATTCACTCATTACTCTGTAACGTCGAAACTGCAAATCGTATCGAATTTCAATCTAGAAGTGTGATAATCGATTAAACATGCCATGATATGTAAGTTCCACTTTAGAGTTTACGGTAATTTAAGGTACTTCCAGAGCCGGTATTCAGGAACCAGCATAACCCAAACCGATTCGTATGACCATATGACGAATAAATTACAGTTTTGAGTACAACTTTGAAGCTTAATTGGATAAAATTCATTAATTTTTGTATGTATGTATAAAACTAATTAATTTTGTATATAAGTTTATTTTAATTTGAATTTTTGTTTCTGAAATTTGATTAGGCTTTTTTTGAGAAAACGATTGAGCTTTGAGAAACGATTTTATACTGGAACCGGAATTCTAAAATCGGTATGGCCGAAGTCAGATAAATTCACCTGAATAGCTGTATAGTTTATATTTGTTTCAAAATATTTGAAAATCAGTGAAGACATCTTTGAGAAATCATAGCACGAATTAAATTTTTAGGTGCCTTCTGAATCGAAAACTAAATACCACTAAAACTGAAAAAGTTAATTTTTTTTATCGGCTATCCAAATCTGCTAACCCGATAAACCTGATTATTTTTGTGGAATATACATTTTTATACCAATCACCCTGTATCCCCGAAACCGGAAGTTGGATCTGACTAAAGAGCAAGATGTTTTATAAAATCTTGAAACTTTCCATTTGAATCTTAGATGATTCTTAGATTTCATTTAAATCTTAGATAGGGTCAGCCATCTACGAGAAGAATGAGTTACACAATTTTGATTTCGTTTCACATATCATCCTGTAGTTCCGGAACCAGAGGCCGGAACCAAACATAATTCAGGAATTTTATTTGGGAGCATACGACTTTTCGTATGAATCTGAATTTGAAGAAAAGAAATTTTACGAGAAAATTGAGTGAAATTATTTGTCACACACGCATTTGCTAATCTCGACGAACTGATTCGAATGGTATATGGGTGTTATGTTCTTCCAGCATTTATTGCTGTAAGTAGTTTAAAACAATATAATTAAAAACAATTCTGCCATCATCTGGTTTATATATGTCATATTCGAACGATTATGTTGCCAAAAACGAGCCGTGCTAAAATCGGTCCGAGGCTAAATGTCATGAAAAAGGATGATGTACACAGTCTTTTTGGTACTTAGCAACAATTGTATGTAACAGTATAAAAAATCGTGTTTTCCGTTGCTCCCAAGCATTTCTTTGTCATACAGTGCTCAAAACTCCTACTACTGGAATAGGGGGGAAAAGTCGTTTACACAAAAATTTCGATATCACCGTTAAAAATGGACGGATTTTAACAATCTATGGCTTGTTGGATAGGTATTACCGTGCGGAATCTAAGTCTAAAAACATATTCTGTTTTCAAGGTCAATTGTGACAGATGCTGTCAAAAAACTGAAAATTTTGACATAAAACTTCGAATAACTCAAACAGTAAACATCCGATCTCAAAACCATTCAATAGCGTTTTGGGTGACGGGGAGACCTTTCATTTGCGACTAGTTTGATCAAAATCGGTCCAGCCATCTCTGAGATCTCGACCTCTTAGTTGACAACACACATACAGACACACACACATACACACACGGACATTTGCTCAGTTCGTCGAGCTGAATCGATTGGTATATGACATTCGGGCCTCGGAAAATTTTTCGAAAGTTTGAGCGAATTCTATACCTATTTTTAATATATATATATAAAAAGGTAAAACCCTGAAATTTCCGAAATCGAAAAAAAAATTGATGCCAAAAGGCTTAGAATTGCATGAAACGTCGAGATTTAGTGTCATCTCGAAAAATTTTTTGTTGAAAAAATCGACTTTTTGGGACTTGGAAAAAATATCAATTGCTTACCTTTTGATTTTGCAAGACGGGTTTTTAACGAGAAATTCTTCCAATTCTTCGTTTTCAAACTTTAGAGACACTTCGCTTCGTTCTTCGTCTTCCGAATAAAAATTATCACTTTAAAATCGTGCGAATCACTTCCGACACGTTCGTTAAGCTGAATCACACTTCCCCCAAAATACGTTGACTCTTGGCAGCTGTTTTCTTTATATTGAAATAATGAGAAACTTCCCGCAAAAGCACTTCAATCGCCACAATATTGTAACAACAGTGTTGTTGTTACTTCTCTTAAATGACACATACGGATTTTGTAACTGTCAAGCTACGTCACACCCGACAAAGTTAACAGCGTCAGTTGAAGTATCTACAATGACTGACGGGGTTTCATTTTTTATCATTACCATAACCATCATTAGGGTAACAGAGGTATTTTGGCCACTTCATATATTTTGGCCCACCTAACAAACTTTATCGATTTTATCGAATTTTATCGATGTTAAGTAACCGATGTTGCATAAATTTGAAGCTAATCACAATAAATTACCCATTGCGGAAGGGTTTTTCAAAGATATTACAACATTTGGTGGATATTTATTCAAAGTGGGCCAAAATAAAATCAATCCTAAAGTGGGCCAAAATACCTCTGTTACCCTATTCATCATTATAAAAATGTGACTTGTGTCCGACAGTTTAATTAAATTTTAATCGTGATATTTTTCTTTAAAATCTCTCCAAAAATCAAGATGATCTTTGCGTTCCTCGCCAAACAGTCATTCTAATTAAAAAATAAGTCCTAGCTCAAATTAGCGTTGTTTACTAATTATTTTTTTCGTGATAAAAAAAACTCGGTCGTCTCAGCGTTTGCTTCTTCTTTCCTGGTATAATGTGATAACCAAAACTGATACATTTTGAACTATACCGGAAGAAAAATACACGAAAATTTGTGGCGCCGTAATAAAAAAAAAAACAACTCCCAAAGCAAAAGGCCCATTTTACATTCAAACACTTCGGTGCCTACGCCTTGGTGGTACGAATTTCGCTCGACTTTATCACGACGGCAGAAAAACTGTTATCTCTGGAACTGGAAACTAAAACTTGTCTCAAATTCTCGGCCCGATCTGTGATAACATTTTTTGGCAAATTAGGGTAATTTATCATTTCCGACAGTTGATCGGTATCGGCCCCGGACACAAGATGGCAGACAGGTAGGCGAGCAGGCAGGCAAAAAACGGCTGAATGTGAATAATTTAATCTTCGTGTCGAGTCAAGGCTGACACTCCAAGCAAGCAAGCAAGCGTGACGGCATTAAATCCAAGTCAGCCAAGTGTAACCTGCTCAGGCAAGGGGGGAAGGGGAGGTGGAGGTCTGGTTGGTAGATCAGGAGTTAATTAAAAATGGCCAATTACTTAAGTCTTACGGGAGGCATTTGGTTTTCGGGATCGTTGGGTCACCACGCTACCAGACGGGGGTTGTGGCGAGGGGAGGAGGTCTTAGTCAGTAGTCGCAATGCTGGACAGATGCTCATCCACCTACGAGTTCCGCGGGCAAGCTAGGAAGAAGAAAAAAATATATATGGCAGTGTTTGAATGTGTCTGCCTTTACGTTAATCTTATCGAGACCCCAGAGGTCCGAAGTATCATTAATTTCTGCTCAAGTACAACAACAACAACAACAACAACAGCAGCGGTGGCAGCAGCTAGCCAACATCTCGTTGCACTTTGCACCAAAGTCAGGCCTAATGCGTATGAATGATAGCCGGGGAGAGAGTCATTACAAGCAATTAGCATAGAGACTCACCCTATTCCGCGTCACCTTTCTGCGTTCGTTGAGAGGTAATAGATTTAATCATTTAAGAAGTTGAAGTACAGCGGGAAGAGGAACAGCTATTTGCACTGACAGGTGTGAGAACTGCTGTCACGCTTCGTCGATTCGATACTTCATCGGATCACGATGATGATGATGATGATGATGATGATGATTGAGGTGAGAAAGGGCACTTGCTCTTTTATGTGCTCAATGGGCAATGAAAGTGATCTTATTAGGTTGTAAAATAAGTACCGTGACGAAAACGAAAAAAATAAAACAAACCTGCGATACGCGTCAGTGACAGCTTGATTTCCTATCGTCAAACGCCATTTAACAACCGCCAAAGTCCGTCATTTCCAGTCAAGGACTTTTCGAATGCCACCACGATTGCAGTTTGTCGGAATCGGATTCCGTCGAACGGAAAAATTGTCGGTAATAAATCACCCGGTTCAGCTAGAACTGGTATTGCAAAACCGGCCAAACAAGCAAATAAATTTGCCAACCTAAGCCAATAAAATCCGACCACCATCCATCAGTCGGTACGGTTTTCACTCCGAGTCGAATTCGGTTTCCCCGAGCACCGAACCTTTTCCGTCCCGGATAATGGCGGAAGAATTGACGTGTCAAAATCCTGACGACACACAGCAAGCTGTGAAGGTAAAACAATAAAACCAAAATAAAAACAAAACCTATTACAAATTTCAAGGAATCAAGAATTGTAGTTTGAAATTTGAAATTTTTTATTACAGCCTCTCCAGATTCATTAGAATTTTAGGTTCTAAGGAGTGTATCGAAAATAAGCTCTCCACATCCATTTGTGTTGTACGCATGTATTTGTGATGGTGTTTTTTATGCTCAGATCACAGCATGCTGTGCGTTTGGCTGTCAGCCAGTACCGTGAGTGAGCGTTTCTGGCGCCCGAGGGGAACACGAAATATTTTTAGCCCCACCAATTTTTTAACCAACACTATGAAGACGAGCTGACCAATCCCACGTTATTTTTAATTTTGTTAAATTCTTGTTTCAGTCTCGAGTGTGACGTCATAAATCTCGCCTTGAAAGCTTAAACTCCACAAAAGGCTACTGAAAACCATTTTAAGACCATTTTCCAGCCAATTATTCGGTCTATAAAGCAAATGACCTGATAAATCTAAAACAGTGTTAAGTCTATTTCGAAATGGTTTTAAATTTCCAGAAAGTTAAGAAACCTGCTCTGCGAACAATTTAAAATTTATTCGGGCTAATTACATAATAAGAATTTCATTTACGGCTTTGAACATTTCTTTGAATTCAAAAGGCGGGTGGGTAATGTCAGAGACATAACTGGATGTAGTGAATACGAAAAAACTGGCACGCTCTCATCACTTTTCCGAATATCAGTTAGTTGATTGATTGTATGAATTGTGCAAGCTTTCCCCTTTTCCACTAATAGAGTTTGAAGCGATGCACCTACATTAAAGCACAGATTAGTTGCATTAAACAGCTACTACACTACAACTACATAATCCAAACTTGAAACAATTTTTTTTAATTTGCTGTAGTTTATTTTTATTGAAGCTATGAAGTTCGAAGATATCAGATTCTTCTCGAAATTTCAGTACGAGACATTATTATTATTATTATTATTATTATTATTATTATTATTGTTATAAAAATTTATCTGTATATATGGCAACCCTGTTTCGCATGGCATATTTTCACACGACCCCATACTAGTATAAAGATGTATTCAACATCATTACTTCCACTTTCGCATTGCCGTTCGTAATTGAAGTGACGCACAGTGGTTCGAATCAATAAAAACGTGGACATAAATCAGTAGCTGCCAAACCGTTCTTTTAATGCATATAGTTGCTTTGAAGAAATTATTTACAAATATATACCGCGTAATTTGATCCTATCATTAATTGTTAATGGCCTACTTTGACAAAAAATGTAACCATAACTTTTTTTTCTGAAGAGATAGAAATTTTTTTTCTTCTTCAAAGTTTTAGAACTATTAAAAATAATTTACTTTGTCAAATATACCAAAAGTCTAGGTCGCACCGTTTCGGATATACAAAGCGTTTTTATGGCAACCCCCTTAAAATCAGTTTTTTATTCATAAATTGTTTCGAGATATTTTGTTATGCATACTTTGTTTGGAATAATTGTAGAATTTATAAAATCGCATATTTTTGTTGAAGATAGTGCATAGGTTTGTTCTTTTCTGGCAAAGTTATGCAACATTTTACCTTTTTTCAATCTAGGATAAAACCTTGCACCGAAGCGAAATATGCAACTTTATGCAGCTGATTTTTACAAAATTTGTAGGAAAAGATGTGCCCAATATCATACAAAAAAATCTAAGTGGAACTCGGTGGAACTTTTTTTTAGGTCTTTTCAAAGTTAGTTTTAATTACTGAATTATGGCAACCCCCTTAAAACTAGTTTTCTAGTCATAACTTGTTTCGTGTTAATTTTTCATGCATACATCGTTTGGAATAATTGTAGAAAATATAAAATATCACAATTTTGTAGAAACTAATGCATAAGTTTATTCTTTCCTGGAAAATTTATGCATAATTTTACCTTGTTTTACCTAGGAAACCTTGTGCCGAAGCGAAATATGCAACTTAATGCAGCAAACTTTAATAATACTTATAGGAGAACATGTACCTTATCCAATTTATTTTCCAATGAGAATATCTTGAGTAATATTCGTGTGACTCATTTTCACTATGGCCATGCTGAAACCATGAATGGTTAAAAAACAGAGGGCGCACAGTGGTCCAAAAGTAGAAAAAGACGGTCACAAGTCTGAACAGACTTTCACTGATTTTTAAGAGCTAACGTGTCTTCGAAGAAGTTTTACAAAATTATATAACGCTTTTTTGAAAGTAGCACCTTAATTTTTGTTAAGGGGGTAGTACCGATTTCGAAAAAAAAAATTTTGTTTTCGACGAAAATTTTTTTTTCTATCTCATTTCAAAGAAAAAAACATTTCAAGTATTTTTGCTGCAGATATGAATAATGTAAAAAAATATTTTTTGAGATATTCGCTTTATTTTAAAAACAGTTTTTTTTTGGATTTACCTGCGTAGAATTTATCTCCATTACCTAAGTATCTACTACAAAGTTAGCATTTAAATGAGTAACTTTTCCCAATACTTTCCACAACCTAATCAATCAACTAGGTAGTTAATGTTACCTAATAAATCATTACAATATGTCACTTAGTCGCATTGCATTCGATCAATCAGTATCAGTCACGCTATCGTCCGAGTTTTCCGTATCGCTAATTTCTTGTTCTGTTATAAGTTCTAGCATATCAATTGCTTCCAGTGACAATTTCTTTCCAGTTTTGATAGGTTTGTAATAAATATTCGAAATCAGTGGGTCAGACGCAACTAAGAGTCTAAAAAAACATCTGTCATAGTTTTTTTCACTTTCCTAGGTAAAAAAGGTAAAATTATGCATAAATTTTCCAGAAAAAAATAAAGTTATGCATTAGTTTCTACAAAATTATGATATTTTATATTTTCTACAATTATTCCAAACGATGTATGCATGAAAAATTAACACGAAACAAGTTATGACTAGAAAACTAGTTTTAAGGGGGTTGCCATAATTCAGTAATTTAAACTAACTTTGAAAAGACCCAAAAAAAAAGTTCCACCGAGTTCCACTTAGATTTTTTTTTATGATATTGGGCACATCTTTTCCTACAAATTTTGTAAAAATCAGCTTCATAAAGTTGCATATTTCGCTTCGGTGCAAGGTTTTATCCTAGATTGAAAAAAGGTAAAATGTTGCATAACTTTGCCAGAAAAGAACAAACCTATGCACTATCTTCAACAAAAATATGCGATTTTATAAATTCTACAATTATTCCAAACAAAGTATGCATAACAAAATAACTCGAAACAATTTATGAATAAAAAACTGATTTTAAAGGGGTTGCCATAAAAACGCTTTGTATATCCGAAACGGTGCGACCTACACTTTTGGTATATTCGACAAAGTAAATTATTTTTAATAGTTCTAAAACTATGAAGAAGAAAAAAAATTTCTATTTCTTCAGAAAAAAAAGTTATGGTTACATTTTTTGTCAAAGTAGGCCATGAACAATTAATGATAGGATCAAATTACGCGGTATATATTTGTAAATAATTTCTTCAAAGCAACAATATGCATTAAAAGAACAGTTTGGCAGCTACTGATTTATGTCCACGTTTTTATTGATTCGAACCACTGTGTGACGGTGCAAATTATTTTTAAGTTCCATCTTGATGAATCTTTTGGTAGGAAATATTGAGATCTGAGATGGTTCTCGTGTGTGTCTTGTTTCGGCAACAATTGCTCAGCAAATGGTAGGAAAGCGACAAAATTCAACTAGTTCTTTAGGACGATCTTTAGATCTGAAAAGTGCTATGAATGGGCTTTGCTGGACCTTTTGGCTGCCTTTCTACCGGTTTTCGATGCCATCGTGCTGACGGTGTCTCGTACGTTCAGAGTAGCTGCTTTAACTTAAATGACTCTATTTATCACATCACATTTCATTTTATACCTGCCACTGGCAGCGGAGTACGGACAGCCCCTTTTCCAAAATTCCTTTTCCTGTTCTCAGAACGGGAAACAGTGAGACGACAGGTCCTCGATGTTGCTCTCGTGTGTGTCTTGTTTCGGGAGCAGTTGCTCAGCAAACGGTAGGAAAAATGAACCACTCAACTTTTACATGAATGCTCTTGTATAGATGCAGACATCTCACGTTCTGATTGGCTGATGCTGTCATGGGTTAAATCAAACAGGTTTTTCAATAGTGTACTGTTGGAAAACTTCAATGTTGTTGCAATGCACGTTCAAGTTGAAAATTTTCGATTCTATTGGTAGTTAGATTATATAAATCCATCTACAGATCACTGACCTATGAGCTTTCAAAATAAGAGAAAGGTAAACGCGCCTCCTCTTTGATACTCGTTTATACCAAACATTTCAGAAAAGTTTAATTTTGAACTATTTGAGATTGTGTCACACAACTGAAAATTTTATCATAAAATTGTGGTCATATTTCCGATGGCATGTCGCAAGAATTATGTTGATTCATTAGATACAACAGGAGATATTCACGATCAAAAACTTATCACTCTCTCAGAGGGTAAATTTTGAAAAGGCGCCCCATAGTAAAGTAAGTCGTATTCACGACAAAAACATATGCGATTTCATTTTTCTCGTGAAGTAAAGGTTTTTTTTCACAAAAGTATACATGATTTATAAAAAAAGTACCGTTAGTCTGCTTATGCTACGCGTAAACCATGTCGGAACGAAAGAATTTTTGTACGAGCGCTTGTACGGACAAGTTGATTCTGATTGAATGTATGATGTTACCCCCTCTCAAAAACAAAAACACTTGATTATCGAGGTCGTCCAGCACCTTGAATGCGAAAAATCAGCAGAAAACTGATTGCCTCTCGAACGGCGCATAAAAATCCACAGGAGGCCCATTTGATGATACGCACATAATCCATTTTCATGGTGTTAACGAACGGCACAAAGTTCAAGTCAGTTCAAAACTAATTTTAATTGTGTGATGAGGCTCAGTTTAAATAGTCACGTCCATTCCGTACGATCTTATGTATACGAAATTACCTTCTCTGTTAGGGTAAGTTATGAGAACGGCTTGGTAAACAGGGAAAATTATACATTGTTTGGTATTAATTGAAATTTCGATAACCCATAATCACAAATATATAGTTTTATCTACTCGAATCGATGCGACCTGACCACTGCTTGCACGGTTTTAGGTTCCTTATTTTGAATTCATACTCATATAGAAAACAAAGACGTAGTCCTACGTCAAAATGGGCGATATCAGTTCTGTGTATAGTAGTAGGGAAATTTATGCACATGCACATTTGATTAAATTTGGAGTTTCGGGAATGGCAATCCTTCTCAAAGAGCACATCAATCACAAAAGTTATTTTATTTAAAAATTAATTTTAATAATTGCTAAAACGCTCTTTTAGTAGTTCGCAGGTTTACTCTCTGAGTTTTTCTTAGTTCTGTATTATAAATATTTGTAAACTAACTGTACAACAAATTTTCACCAATTCGATCATGGTTTCAGAATTAAGAATCAGAACTAATTGGTTCAAGTGGTACGTTCCCCTAGTTATTTGGAAATTCGTGCCTTGGTTACTCTTCATTCTCCTGATGGAAAGTTAAGGATAAAAGGAACAAGGAAAGGAACTGGGAAGTGGGTGAGGGAAAACAGTACAAAACAAATAGAAACAATTCGTTCTGCTTTCCCGAAAGGATGGTGAACTATTTACAGATGCCGAATTGCACATTTAATGAAATCTCCAACTCCCAAGAAAATTCAGAGATTTTACAAAAGCGACCCCATTATGCACTCCCGGAAGAATGCAGAACAATTCGCAATATGTATGAGCAGAAGTAAATTTGGCACACAAAAAACCATTTAGGGTTCATACTACCACAGCTCCTTACCACATTGGGTGAGAAACGATACAATATCCATCAATTTAAGATCTTCATACACAGATTGAACCATGTATGGAAAACCAAAAACTTGGACACGTAGTTTCGTCAATGTGGGACAGTTACATATCAGATACTATGAAGTTCCGTAATCGCATTCAAACAAATCCCTGCCTTCAAAGCTGTAATAAGAAAGTGCCCTCAAAACTGTAGTAACAAAAATAAATTCGCTTACCACAGATTCTCTGCTGAAATGTTGATTATACCTCACACAGAATCGCGTAGATTTCTGCTTGGAACACAGTACAGTATCCACCAAGTGAATGGGACTGCTCTAGTCTCATTTCACGACAGTAGATACCAGCAGAAGCTCAGTAATCCAACAGAAAACTGACAAGAAAGATAATTTAAACGATCGTCGGTGGTTCTGTTTTCTAAATGGCTCTAAAGTTTAACTCTACCACTTTCATGTAAATAAACGAATATGATTAACGTAGCATCTCAACGGATTTACATAACAGTACAATACTTATCTTAAACTTTATCTAACTTAAATGGTTTTCACGGAAAAATTCGTAAAAAATTTATTCCTTAATCGTGCTTCACAATTTTTACAAATTCGATCTTGTTTTGGCACCCTCTTAGTGTTGGTGCCCGAGACGATTGCCTCACTCGCCCCACCCTCACTACAGCACTGCTGTCAGCTTTCGTTTGTTTACTTGTTTGTGCGGTTGAAATTGTGCGTTTTCAAAATGTCACGTATTGAAAAGGAAGTGAAAATTAAGGTTCTGGACACATGGCTAATCGAGGAGGCTATTACTATGTGAAAATTGGCGAAGCGGCTTGGAATTCATCATGCCGGTGTTAAAACCATCATTAATAAGTTTAGAGAACACTATTCTTTGGATTCTTTGGATGAGCTACCAGGAAGAGGCAGAAAACCCGGTTCTTCTAACCCGGAAACTGGACCAGAAAGTGGCATCTCTAATCATGAAGAACAAATCAATGTCAATACGTGATTTGGCCAAAAAAACAGAAACGAGTGTCGGAATGATCCAGCGTATCAAGAGGTGAATTCACCTGAAGACCTACAAGAAGCAGAAAATCTCGAAACAAATTGTAGAACAGAAGGAGCGAGCAGCAACAAGGACCCGGAAATTGTATTCGCGTCTTTTGCAGTGTCCCGATGCATGTGTTTTGATGGACGATGAGATTTATGTAAAGGAGGACTCAAAAACCCTTCCAGGTCCACAATATTTTGCTGTCGTCGTTGGGAAGGATGTGAGCGATGCGGACCGGTCGATTCAAGTGAAGAAATTCGGTCGAAAAGTACTGGTATGGCAAGCAATATGTTCCTGTGGTTTGAAGTCAACCGGTTTTTACACAACCGGAACTGTAAATGCAGAAATCTATCGATCTGAGTATCTCCAGAAGAGACTGCTGCCTTTATATACCTTATGATCAAAAAAGAACCGGAATTTTCATTTTAAAATTCCCGCGCTTGTCCAATTGGTAAACGTTGGCAACACTTTTATACACATTCTGTCGAATTTTGACGCATATCGTACGATTAGTTTGACTTCTATACAAAGAAGTTGAAAAATTTTCGTGTGGCGATTTTTATAATGGATGAAAATTTAGAACAACGGTTCGCCTTCGAAGCGCCATTCGGTCGATTGTTGTGCGGTTTCGACGTCATATTCATAGATCCACACCTCATCACCAGTCATGATGCATTCGATAAATGTGGGGTCCCTATCTGCGTTGGAAATCATCTCTTTGGCCACATCAACACGACGCTGTTTTAGAATGAAATTCAGCTTTTTTGGCACCAGCTGAGAAGCGACGCGTTTCGAACCCAAAACATCAGTTAAAATGTGTTCGGTTGATCCTTAAGAGATGCCCAACAACACAGCAATCTCTCTGCTCGGCACAGAACGATTTTGCAACACGATTTGCTTCGCCGATTCAATGTTTTCTTCAGTAACAGATGTTGTTGGGCGGCCAGGGATCTCATCATGATCCAAGCTTGTACGACCACCTTTGAAGCGTTTATACCACTCGTATGCCTGTGTTTTTCCTAGACACAATTCACCAAAGGCCTTTTCTAACATTTTCAACGTTTCGGAACACCTAAATCCATTTGCAACACGAAATTTGATGCACGCACGTTGTTCTAAATTTTTATCCATTATAAAAATCGCTGCACGAAAATTTTTCAACCTTTGTATGGACGCCAAACGCTTTACCTTTGTATGGACGCCAAACAAAAACTAATCGTACGATATGCGTCAAAATTTGACAGAATATGTATAAAAGTCGTACAATTTTCAGTTTGAATAAAATATCGTTTTTTATCATAATTTGTATGAAATTTTTGTGGACAGCTTATTTTCGATACACTTCTTATTATCACAAAAGTTACAGAAATACAGTATTACATACGCAATGGAAACAAAAATTAATCAGATAATTTGTTTTCGGTATTCATCTCGCGAAAAAAATATGAGCAGACATGACATCACCTCTTCAAGACATTGAACGAAAAGTTAAGTTCATCTTAATTACTCCCAATCAAACCAGAATAATGTTTCATCAGCTTAGCTTTACCTGAGGTAAGACAGATTCAAAAAAAAGGAAATATCTACCATTGCAGAAGTGCAAATTTTCGAAAAATACACCTCAGAGGCTGAACTGAACTTAAGTCTTTCCAGTAAAATTGTTCATTTGAATCACTTTACGAAGAAACCTCATTTTCTTTCCTATCGCTCATCCGGTAAAGACGTTTGAGAATCATTGTATCTCATTGTATATTTTGGAAAAGTCTACGACAGTCTACGAGGAGGTTTATGAACGTTCCCTAAGTGTATAACAGGGTGAGAAAGATATAGTGTTCAATTAAAAATTTATTCCTAAAATTATTTTTCTTAGCACTTTCCTTCCAACAGTTTTAGAATTGACACACGGATGAGGGTTGCAAAAAGCATACCGAAATACTAATATCAGTGTCTGTTAGCATCTCGTGACATTAAATTGAAAGCGATTGAGAAATTTGCTATCCCGTTCGGATTTTACAAAAAAGGGTGGGTAATGTTAGATACATAACTAGATGTCGTGAATACGAAAACAACTGGCATGATCCTTAACTATTCCGAATATCAATTAGTTGATCAATTGTATGAATTGTGCAAGCATTCCCCTTTTTCACTACTAGAAATTGAAACGAAACACCTAAACTAAAGTTCAGATTAGTTACATTAAACATACTGAAACACAATTAAATATTATGAAATAACCAGTATAGTTGTTTATAATGAAAATACAGATTAATCTGTATACTATTGAAAAACTTCAATCTTTTTGCAATATACGTTCAAGTTGAAAAATCTCGAATCTATTGGTAGTTGGATTATATAAATCCTTCTACTGAGTTATGAGCTTTCAAAATACGAGAAAGACAAACAGGCGTCATGTATTAGCCTCTTTGATACTCGTTTATACCAAACATTTCAGAAAAGTTTAATTTTGAATCATTTGAGATTAAGTCACACAACTGAAAATTTTATCATAAAATTGTGATCATATTTCCGATGGCATGTAGCAAAAATTATGTTGATACGTTAGATACAACAATAGATATTCACGATCAAAAACTTCTCGCTCTCTCAGGGGGTAATTTTTGAAAAGGCGCCCCATAGTAAAATAAGTTGTATTCACGACAAAAAGCTTAATACACTTAATCATTCAAAAGAAAACTGAAATAGATACTTTTCTTGAACAACATTTAAGTTCATTAAAATCTTATACAACTGCAAGGTCTTGCTCCCGACTGATTGGAATTTCTTCGAGTCCTCTCAATACCCTTCCATTCTCGTCAAACGCTTGAAGCTATCCGGAAAACCGATGACGCATTCCGCAAAAGTCAAGTTCAAGTTGCTGCGAACTAATCAACGCCGTATTGTGGTTTGGAGATCTCGCCACCCAGCACCGGTTAATGTCAGCTGTTGGCAGCAAAATCAATCAATGGAACCGGGGTGGAAATATTTTCTTCTGATTAGAATTGTACCCAGACTCCAAGCCCGGAATCGATTACGTGACTTATGGGCAGGCTGCGGCAGTGGCTCACATTTCATCCGACAGTTTCCCCAGAACGAAACAAAAAAAAAACAGATTGATCGCGGTAACAATTTATCCAACCAGTCGCCTCCGGGGCCGGCCGAGCTTCCCTATCACGCCTTGGCTAGTTTGCTGATTTTCCTGTTGTCTCGCCCCCCTAGCGTGCTCCGAGCTTTGTTCCAACTGTTTACGGTTTACGGTTCGAGAGCAAACCGCAGGCTCTAATCATAGCAAACATTGCTTTATAATAACATACTTCCCCCCCGGTTTTTCAATGATGGTAATTGAAAGCCTGCTGCGATCCCCATCAGAGTGGCCCGGCCGTAGCAGGAAAATTAGAACTTTTGCTGAGAACCGTGCCGTGAATGCGTGCCCTTTTACGCGAGGGAGAAACGATTATTATTGATCACAACTATTTAGTAACTCAGGCAGCCGGGCGGCCGTTCGGATCATGCATGAACAGCGCCCCTCGGCAGATAGGTTTTTTTTTCGTGCCAACCCGACCTCCCCTCGGGCCCCACGGATTCTTGGGTCCTGGGGGTGGGGGGAGGGGGGGGGGGCTAGTGATACGAGAACCGTGAGAAAAAGCTAACCTTGCCACACCTTGACCCAGCACACAAAGACACCATCCAAACGGCAGTCAGTCTGTCTCTCAGCAGGACCATGCATGAATGCATATTTGCACGTTTTTTTTCTTTTTCTTCTTTCTGTTCTTACGATTGCTGGCTGTGATAGCGCGATGGCGGTCATAAAACTGAGCCGGCTTTGTTGTGACTTTCGTATCAAGCTGAAATCCGCGGACTGTCGACGAAGATTTCGATCAGTTTCCCTGGTATTGATTACGAGTTGATTTGTGATTTTGGGGATGGCTATTGAACAAAAAAACGGGGTTTGCATCTGAATCAGCTAAACACGGACGGAGAAATTTCAAAATTATTAGGCTTTAAAATCCGCAACAGAAACAAATGCAAATTGCTGGCAACTTCCCAAACGGGCACCTGATTCTTTGGGCACATTGCAGAAAGCCGACCCCTCCCCCCTTTTGAAGGGTAACATCAATTGCAATCTCGTTCTATTCGTCACTGCCATCGTCACTCTGCGCTACAGCCGCGGAGTTGTGGATGCGCAAACAAATGGAAACCGCACAAACCTCACGGCGCAGGGTAATGTCATTTCGTGCACGGAAACTGCTGCGAGAGTGAGACAGAAGGAAAAAAAAATCTACAGCAAACATACAATTACTCCATCATCGTCGGCGGGGTCCCCGGGCACCTGAACGGAGCCCATGGGAAGTTCCTGACCCGGTCTCGGTGGCGAGAGATTTCCTAATTGGGCGAGTAAAGTTCAACATAATTAACCTCAAATCCGAAACGAATTCAATCGTTTTAATGGAGTTGTAAATCGGAAGTCAACCTAGTTTCCTTCCATTTCTGCTCTTCTGTCGTCGTCGTCGTTTCCGACAAAGCAAGCATCCGTTTTATTTTTTCCATCGGAATTCGTTATTTTGCCATCCCTGTCAGAGTTTTGTTCTTCGTCCGTCGGTTCATTGTTTTATGCGCTGGGAGCAATGTTTTTTCCCAGCTGACTTGGATCGAGTGACAAGCCGCGTCACTTTCCGCTCTCGTTCATTCATTCGTTCGTTCGTTCAAGCATCGACGAGTAAAGTTGTTAATGGCATCACAAACAATTTGTTACATTTTCGGTCCCGGCTGCTCCATCTCCACGGTTGTTTAAAATGCAATTATTCAAATTTTTGCCACGGAGAACATTGTTTCGAATTTCTTCCAGCTTGTCCGGGGTGTGTGGGCCACCAGTGGGGGGAGGGGAACGGTAAACTGATTTTTATGACCCCCTGGCCCGAGACGGTTCCGGACCCGGGCCCGAGGAAATAAATACTGTTTATAAACCAATTTGTAATTCATATTTGATCGCTCACTTCGCGGGCCACGGCGCGCCGGTGCCAAATTTTCCACATTGCCCAAAATTAAGGCCCAAATGTCTAATTAGTTTTTCTCACTCACAGGCTGGTGCGCGGCATGACGGACATGATCATGATGGATGAATAAAACAGACATATCTCATCCGGCGGGAAACCGAAAACCGAATAAAAAAAACTTAAACAGTGGAAAATGCCATTTTCTAAGCCGGCTGAGATTAGAAATAAATCAGTCCGCGAAAACGGTTTCGGTTTTGCTTTGCAAATTTTCACTGATTCGATAGTTATTTCGGGCTAATCATCGTCTTATATGCTAATCGGACTTCTGAGACAACTGAGATGCCGCGATAGTTTTTTTCAATTTTATTTTTGGGAAAGTAAAAGGTTACAGAAAAGACAAACTAGTGAAACTGTTATTTAACGAAATCACGTCAACTACGATAAGTAGTTAAGTAAAATTGCATTATCCTATTTAGTAGATAATTAGCTTCGTAGTGTTACCTTTACTATTAGGTGTACAACTTTGCTTCCGCAGTTTTTTTCCAAAATTTAAAGCTTTATTGCGAAAAAGTGCTTACAGATGTATTATTCAAAGTATTGTCCGTCGCTAGCGACAACTTTCTCCCATCTTTCCGGAAACGCTATCCATGAAGCAATCCATTTTTCCAACTCTTCAAAGGATTGAAAATGTTGATCTGCCAGGCCGTGTGCCATCGAACGGAATAGATGGAAGTCAAAAGGGACGACATCTGGGGAATACGGCGGGTGGGGCAAGACTTCCCATTTCAGCGTTTCCAGGTACTTTTTGACCACTTTTGCGACGTGAGGCCGAGCATTGTCGTGTTGGAGGATGACTTTGCCATGTCGCTCTTGATACTGTGGCCGTATTTCTTTTAGCGCGCGACTAAGGCGCATCAGTTGCGTTCGATAGCGATCTCCTGTGATGGTTTCACCCGGTTCTAAGAGCTCGTAGTAAATTGTTATTCATCTTTGAATGTTTTTTCTCTTCCACCATCATGTTTGTCTTCGACATCGGAATCCCTACTTATAAAACGTTGAAACCACTCCCGACACGTTCTTTTACTCAGAGCAGCATCACCGTAAGTTTGTGAAAGCATTCGATGCGCTTCAGTTGCATTTTTTTTCGAATTGTAACAGAAAAGTAAAACTTCCCGCAAATGGCGAGAATTGGGCACACAAACAGACATTTTCGAGCGTGAATAATACGAAAATAAGAACAACTGTCACTGAAACGGCGATGACAATTCGTTAGGCACTGTACACACTTACTTTAAAGGCATTATCATCTATGTATTTTGACCAGCCTCGGCCGGTACAGCCACCTATCGGAAAACGGCGGAAGCAAAGTTGTACACCTGATAAATTAAACAAGTAATGAATACAAATGTTCCAGATATCAAAGGAACGTGTTGGACATATCATTCACGAATATTTGGATATGAGAAAACTTTGTGCAAAATGGGTGCCGCGTGAGCTTACAATCGATCAAAAACAACAACGAATTGATGATTCTGAGCAGTGTTTGGAGCTGTTATATCGAAATAAAACCGATTTTTTTCGTCGATATATAACAATGGACGAAACATGGCTCCATCACTTCACTCCGGAGTCCAATCGACAGTCAGCTGAGTGGACTGCACGCGATAAACCGAACCCAAAGCGTGGAAAGACTCAACAATCGGCCAGTAAGGTTATGGCGTCTGTATTTTAGGATTCGCATGGTATAATTTTCATCGACTACCTTGAAAAGGGAAAAACCATCAACAGTGACTATTATATAGCGTTATTAGAGCGTTTGAAGGACGAAATTTAAACAAACGGCCTCATTTGAAGAAGAAAAAAGTTTTGTTTCATCAAGACAATGCACCGTGTCACAAGTCGATGAAAACCATGCTGAAATTGAACGAATTGGGCTTCGAATTGCTCCCTCATCCACCGTATTCTCCAGATTTGGCCCCCAGTGACTTTTTCCTGTTCTCAGACCTCAAGAGAATGCTCGCTGGTAAAAAATTTAGAAGCAATGAAGAGGTAATCGCTGAAACTGAGGCCTATTTTGAGTCAAAGGACAAATCGTACTACAAAAATGATATCGAAAAGTTGGAAGATCGCTATAATCGCTGTATCGCCTCTGATGGCAATTATGTTGAATAATAAAAACGAATTTTGGCAAAAAAATGTGTGTTTCTATTAAACGATACGAACTTTTCAGTCGAACTGTTATGGGGACTTTTTTCGAAGTGCTCAAGTGCTTCGAAATTGATCAATGGCTCAATAGTAGCTTTCAAACGAGCATAAGTTTGTTGAAATCAGTTCAGCCATCGCCGAGAATCTTGCGCGGTAAAAAGTCAACGCGTTTTGTCGATTACATCGCTTATATCAGATCCAAAATTTAGTTCCAGGAAGCTGTCAGTTGGAGAATTCGGTTCCAGCCTTCATTTTCAGAAACTTGAATCCAAATCCAGAATTCAGTTGCAGTTCCTGGCTGCAAAATGCAATCAGTTAAAAATTTATTTCCAGAATTCAGGTCCCGAATCCAGGATCAAATTCTGAACCAGAATTTAGTTTTAGATGTTAGTTGCAGAATCCAACTGCAGATTGAAGATTCCAAACTCAGTTTCGGAATACAAATACAGAGCTCAGAAATTGAATTCAGATCTAAAGATCAGTTTCAGAATCCATCTCTAGAATTCGAATCCGGAAGAATTATTTCAAAATCAGATTAATAATTTAGTTCCTGAGTGCAATCAGTTCAAAAATTTATTTTCATATTCCAGATACATAATATGAACTCATTTCCAGAGTTCAGTTTCTATCTCCAGCTCCAGAATCCAAAATCTAAGTCTAGAATTCAGGTTCAACTCCAGAGCTCAGTTACAGAATTCATCTCCAGAATTCAAATTCAAAATTCCAAGCTCAGATTTCAGGTCCAGAATTCAGCTTCAGCCCAAAGCCCCGAATAAGGTAAAAAAAAGCGCAGTGTTAGAATCCAGCTCTAAAACTCAGTTTCAGAACTCAGACTCGGTTCGAGTTCAGTTCTAAGGCTGTGAACCATTTCGCGGTTAATTTTAACTTTTGTTTGAAATCCGACACTTGAGTGGTTATTTTGTGTCGAGTAGTAAAATTTAACTAAAACTGCGGCCCATTTCAAAATTTGACGGACGGAAAGTTATTCGGGTTTACTTTCCACTGGAAAAAAAATTCAACTAAAGAATTAATATTAGAACTTTCAAGGCAAAATTTTTTTCAGTGTCGTAAAATAACTATCGATCTGTCAAAACGAACCATGCCCTCGAGCAGGGCTATTTTTGACAACATCAACTTAACCGCTCGAGTGTCAGATTTTAAACCAAAAGTTAGAATTAACCGCGAAATGGTTCACAGCCGAAGATTCAATTTCAGAATCCAGTTCTAGAATGCAGGTTCGAATCAATTCCAGATTGCATCTTCAGATGTCAGTTCAACAATTCGTTTCTTGAACTCCTGTCCAGAACCCTGGTAAAGAATTCAGTTTAAGAATCCAGTTCCTCAATTCAAGTTTATAATTCAGTTCCAGACTTTGGGCCCATAATCATAAATCCCAGTCTAAAATTATTTTCTGTTCCAGAGTTCAGCTCCAGAATTTAGCTTCAGAATTAAGATTCAAAACTCTGTTCTACAATCCAGCTTTCAAACGGGTCTAGGTTTTGCCTTTCTCATATAAAAATGCTATGCAATCGCTGTGAAAACCGACTTCACAACCGAGGCTCGAAGGACCGAGTTTCATATACCATTCGACTCATCTCGTCGATATCACAAAATGTCTTTCTGTGTGTGTATGTATGTATGTGTGAATGTGACAAATAATGTCACTCAATTTTCTCAGAGATGACTGAACCGAAATGTATGAAAGATACAATACAATCTTAATACAATTTTCCTGAATTTAGATCCAACTTTCAGTTCCGGAATTATAAGAAACGTGCAAACTTAATGAAAAATGCACACTCGATTTTTTCGGAAATTTCTTAAGTAGGGTGGGTAGGGTCTAAACGATGAAAAAATCATCATTTATGCGAATTTTTTTCAGAATTATCGTTCAACAAAATAAATTCAAATGTTTTGCATGATAAAAAGCATCATTCGAACAATATTTTGTAATTTCTTCGTTGAAAAATATTGAGAAATAAATCGGTGAAGAGGTATTTTTGAGAACGCTTCCTAAAAATCATGATTTGCGGTGTCCACTGTATCTCAGCGTAGACTAATCAGAAGTGAACAAATGAATGCAGCATAGTTAGAGTAGAAGTTTTTCTTGATTTTCTTAATTTTTAAGTTTTTGGTGGTTGTTCAAAGTGAAAACTACGATTTTTCACGAAAAAAATCGCCATTTTGTAGCTGTAAAAGCTCCCCAAAGTAACAAATAACGAAAAGAAAAACGTTGGGGTCTGGTTTTTTATATGTAGAAAGTGTGTGCAAAATTTGAAAAAAAAATGATTTAGTAGTTTTTGAATAACGATGGACAAGGACTTTCATAACCTGCTTTCGAGGAAAACGCGTTTTATAATTTGTTATAATCAAACATTTAAAGAATGTTTTGTTAAGTTTTCAAGTCAAATGATGCAGAAATCTTGGACCTGGGTGCCGAACTCTTACTTCTCTACAGTATGAGATAAGCAAAAGTGAATGCCCATAACTTCCAGAGTTTTGTTCCGATAGACTTGAAAATTTCACAGAATATTCTTGAAATTTTTTACCATAAGAAAATATAAAAAAATAATAAATGATTTTTCAAAAGTGTTAGACCCTACCCGCCCCTTAACCGATTTTTCACAAGCGATGGCGAAATGAGGTGCACATTTTTATAAAACTTACTGCTAAATTCATCTAGTTGGCAGATCTTGTTAGTTAGTAAATATATATAACTACTTTGGAACTACTCGTCCCCAGTATCCACTTCCGAAAGCACCGACAAAATTAAAGAAAAGCTGCAAAAACGGAACTCACTTCGAATGCTCAGCAACGGTTAAACCGATTTTCACAAATCATGATTTAAATTAAAGCTCTCGTTGTCTTTAAATATACTGTGTAATTTCATCCTGATCCAACTTCCGGTTCTGAAATTATAGGGCAATGAATGTCGAAACATTCAAATCGTCATTCAAAATGACGATGCAAAACTAGTACGCGTCGGTTTTGCTCCGTTCACAGCGTGCTTTGTTCACTTTCGTATAGCGTGCAGGGTTGCCACATTAAAATTGATATTTTTTAGGTGAAAAAAATGTAAAATTTTAATTCTTTCAATTACTTTGTACCTACTTGTTAGTATTTTTACAAGATCATGATAACGATGCTTTTTTATAAAAGTACACTTATTACCTTTCTCATATAACACATGGATCAATAAGTGCCGAGACTAACAATGGAAACAACATTTTTTTGCAAAATTTTGTTTATTCATCAACATAATCACCTTTTAGGGTGATACAACGTTTTTCCAATTTTTCAATACCATGTTTATAAAAAAAATTTATCATTCGCTTCAAAATGAGCTTCAGTTTCAGCGATGACCTCCTCATTTGAGCCAAATCTTTTTCCCTGGAGCATTTCTTTAAGATCAGCAAAGAGCCAGTAGTCACTGAGGGTTAAATCTGGCAAGTATGGGGGGTAGGGAAGCAGATCAAATCCCATTTTTTTTAAATTTCACCAATGTTTTCATCGACTTGTGGCAGGGTGCATTGTCTTGATGAAAAAGCAATCGCGGCACCCACTTGGAAAATGCTCAATTTTTCATGAAGGATAGTAAATACACTTCCATATGATATCTGTGTCATCTCAGCAATCTCACGGAGCTTCACTTTACGATCTTTCATTATAATTTTTGTCACTTCACTCACATTTTCCGGTGTAACGGCTTCCACAGGTCTACCCAAGCGTTCCGCGTCATTTGTGTCGGTACTACCACGTTTAAACTCGGCGAACCACCGACAAATCGTTGCTTTTGATGGACAAGAGTCCGGATAATATTTTTCAATCCATTGTTCCGCTTGCACGGTGTTTTTACCCATTAAAAAACAATGTTTTATCAAAACACGAAACTCGGTTTTTTCCATTTTTTAAACAAATTACAAAACGACTTTACTCCAACATCGATAACTCAGCTGTTTCTGGTCGGATCGACTTAAAATGTTGACCCGTTTCAAGCAAAGGTTAGTACTCTAGAAAGACGTGGTTACTGGTTTACTACGAGCGCCATCTCTGCTTTAGTCTCGGGCTTATTATCCATGTGTTAGAAAGTTTATACTAGTGAAAATTGGCCCATAGGGCTTAGTGTTCTATATCATTTGACACAGCTCATCAAACTGAGCATTGTATGTGTGAGAATGTGTCAAGAAACATACGTCAAATAAAAAATCTCGTGGTCACACCGTCATTTAGAGCGACGAAGGGTAAAATTCTTCTAGATCTGACTTAAACCAATCGACTTCGGCTATGCCGGTTCCAGACGTACCGGAAATAGTGGTCAAAAAGTTAAAAATAAGACTCACTCAATTTTCTCAGAGATGATTTGATCGATTTTCACAAACAGGCTCAAATAAAAGTTCCTACAATCTCATTGGTTGCTGTTCAATTTTATCCGCATGCAACTTCCGGTTCCAGAACTGTAGGGTAAAGTGTGTTAAATCACTTAGTGAGACGATGCAAAATAACGAAAAATTCTTATTAAGTTGACATAACTGTTTACAAATTGAAAAGAATTCACAGAATCACAGGCACCACTAGGTGGGTTTAAGAAGGTTTTTTTTTTAAATCGGTTCAACCATCTCCGAGAAACTTGCGCGGCAAAAAAACGTTTGTCTCTTATACCATCACATCTCCGGAACCTGAAGTCGTAGTTATTCGATATTCGAACTTGATCAATGGCCCAATACCAATACAAACTTGGCAATGGTACTTCTTGCTCTTCAGAAACGGTCACAAGGGTATGTTTATGGGGGGGAGACTGTATCAAGTGTTTTTAACTGGAGGGGTCATCGAAAATTTTTCTAATTTGACGAGAATCAATACTCTTTGAAGACCATAGATACGTTTTGCGCAACTTAGATATGATTATAAGGGGGGTGGGGCTCTAAAAAGAGGGTGAAATATTAGTAATGGCATAACTTATTCATTGACGTTTTTGCTTTCATATACCATTCCACTCAGTTCGTCGATTACGTAAAATGTCTGTGTGCATGTACGTGTAACAAAAATGTGTACTCGATTCTCTCGGAGATTTTCACGAGCGTGGATTAAAATTATAGGTCTCTTGGTTACATAGGTTGCTATTGAATTTCACCCGAGTCGAACTTCCGGGTCGAGAGTAACGAAGTAAAATGTGCAAAAAATAGTGTACTCGATTCCCTCAGAGCCCGCGTAACCATTTTTCTTCAACTTTGATTCAAATTAAAGACCTTATAGTTCCATAGCCTGCTATTGAATTTCATCTGCATCCGACTTTCGGTTTCGGAGTGACGATCTGCAAAATGAACTAAAAAAGTGCCCTCGATTTTCTGAGAGACCACTCATTTAATTTTCACACGCTTAAATTCAAATGAAAGGTCTTACACTTCCATATGACCCTACTGAATTTCATCCGGATACGACTTCCGGTTATGCAGTGAGTTTTGTCGGTTACGTCGCTTATGCCTTTATATCTTCGGAACTATGAATGATAGCCATTCGATCTTCACACTCGATAAATTTTTTCAATAACAGTTTTCAAACGGGCCTAAGCTTGTGGAAAACGATTTGGATATCGCCGAGAAACTTTAGTGGTAAGAAAAATTTTCGAATCTTCCCGATCTTGTCGAGTCTAATCTTATGTAACACTAGAAAATTACCGGATTCTTTCTCTTTTTTTATTGAAAAAAAATCACACTGTGCTCTGTGTAATTTTGCTAAATAAAGACTGTCCCAGAAAGACTGCTCATGGTTCATGCGTCTGCGAAATTCTTTATTCTTTTCTTTGACGCCGACTATTGAGCGTAGGATTTTTCTCCCAAAGACGCAGAGTACTCGAGCATCTGGTCCGTCGTTGAACGTCCTTCTCGAAAGCCGCGTTGGTATTCGCCGTCAAAGGATTCTGGCAATAGACGCAGTCTGCTGAACAGAACTCTAGAATGTACCTTGTAGGCGGTATTGAGGAGTGTTATGCCTCGATAGTTTTTACAATTGAGTCGGTGACCCTTTTTCTAGATAGGGCATATGATACCATCCAGTCAGTCCGTTCTTTACCTATCAAACATTTTAGAAAACTTTTATTTCGAGTTATTTGAGGTTATCTCATACAACTGACAATTCTATCACAAATAGCTGATCATATCTCCGATGACGTGGAGAATGAATTATTTTGATACGTTAAATAAAACTAGAGATATTCAAGATCAAAAACTTGTCACTCACTTCAAAAATACTGGGAACAGCTGTCATAGAGCATTATAATAACTTTTTTCTTCAATATTCATTAAAATTGATTAAAAAAATAAATTTCATTTATTTACATCTAATCTAATATTATTGCGCTACGAAGTGCGTAGGAGTCCGCTAGTAGTATGTAAGCAGGTTTACAAAAATAATTGATCTGAATTTACTAAAATTACTTCAACACATTTGCTGTGAACCGGAAAGAAAAAAATATGACAGGTTATGATTAGAAAATATCAAAATCGCGAATGGAAATTTTTCCCCCTGTTTTGCTTGTTTACAAAACAATCCGATGGAGTCAAACAGTTGTGACGTTCCATCGCGTGTTCGTCGTGCTGGGCGTAACTGTAAAACTGCTTCTAAACCGTGCCCAATTAGCAAAATTTTAAGTCCATATTATCAACACGCTTAGTCAGTCTTTGTGGGCTGCTTCGCAAATCAGCGCGTTTTATGTTGTTGTTGCATTTCAACGTCGTAATTCAAACTCTTAACGAATTTCCATATTTTCTCCATTGGCGAGAAAATCCGTTCGAGTTGCGCTGGACCGTATTTTCGCCCGTTCGAGCAGCGTGTTGCGTCGGCCCTTTTGAATAATTCATCGCACAAATGTAGCAGAAAAATCGAAACATTCGTGCTAGCGATCAGAAGCGAGCTTTCGGCAGTGTTTTCAATTGCATGTTTTTTTCGGTTGAATTTGCTAGATTCAAAAAATTGAGAAGAAAAGAAGAAAATAAACCACGTTTTAGTTTAGAAGCACTGATAACTTGAAGTGACCACCCAAAAAGTGGTATCTGCATGCCGCTTTCAAACATTACGTGCTAATTTGGTGTCAAAACTGTGCCAAACACAATCCTTGACTCTGCGTGATTGATTCGGTTGGTTACGAAATCAAAACAACTTTCGATTGTTTGCCGGTTGCCGAGTAGTAGTAGTAGGCGTTGTTTGCCACTGCTGCCAATTTTCTACTCTCGTTCGGTTGTCAAAAGCAACTAGCACGCGAGCCAGCCCCGGAATGGCTTCCTTCGATTCGTTCGAACGATCAACCAAACCGATTTGTTTGCTGCCCGGGGTGAAGCGGAATCGCGGGATGAGGCTGTTTGTTTATTTGGTCACACAAACATCAAACTATCGAGACAAAGTAACTCGGCGGAAGAAAGCGAGCTGCCGAGAAGAAGCTGGTAATAAAATAGAAAACGCGGTAGAAATTAAATAAAACAAGTTTGCGATGTGGAACCAAGCTGGAGATAAACAATGACGACGAAAACGGTTGTTGTGAGTCCATCTATCCCTCTCTCTCTCTTTCCGTCCCGTTCCTCCTGCCGGTTTGCCAGTTGCGACAGTTTGATTAGCATGTGTGAACACAGAAACAGACAGTGTAATACTAGGAGCGGAATATCGAGTGGTTGGTTATAGATTAGGGTCACTGAATTCCCTACGGGGGTTTGATGTTGGAGTACAAATCGTGTTGCGACGGGTCGTAAACTCAAGTAGGACCACATTTTGATTTGCGATGTTGGAAGAGTTGTTTTTTTTCTCTTTTGCTTGAAATGATGCAGAATTAGATGAAACAGAAATTATCGAAAAAGACCAAATTTGCAATTCGAAATGTGTTAGGCAATCGAAGCCACCACGCTACTGATGTTACGCTTCCAGTAATCCGCAAAATTTTCCATTCGATGAGGACCTGTTCCTGTAATCGGCGTCTCTGAATTTATGGGATTTTTTGTCCCGATTCGAATGATACGAGCAACGATGTGGGACTGTTATGGTACTACTTCCGTACATTTTTACTGTAGTGATAATCAATCCAATGTCCTTTATCAAATTACCAGCAAATGTTGGCTTGGTTTTCTGTCAATATGACTTCCTTCATTATTGGACGCCTTTTTCAGATTTTAAAAGAATGGGTAGAACTCAATCGCAAATATTGTTGGTTGTATTAACCAAAGACAATATTACCAAAAAAAAATTATGAAATTTACAGGAGACGCAAATCCACACACGTAATTGGTAGAATGATTGAATTTTACAAAAATGATTTAAACATGTTTCAAGCATATAACGCTATTCAATCAGACGTGTAAATTAACGTGTTACTGTAAAAATGAGTCATTTTGGATGGAACAACAAACTCAAAATTGAAGTTTTCTAACATGTTTGGTATGAACAAGCATTAAGGTGAAATTCAGTGCCAAAATAAGACACGCTAAGCTCCAACCACAACCTTATCATTTTAGTGAATAGCTTCTGCCGAATTTAAACGATAGTCAGACTCAAATGATCTAAGTTATTCGCATATCAGTTAAGATTTATCACATTTAATAATTGAATTCAGTATTTTGATTGATTTAGTGTAAGAAATCTCAAGCACTCTCACTTACTCACATAAAGCCATAAAAACTGTTAGAATAACCAATTTGATTTCGCTGTAAATAATTCACAAGTGTTAGATATTCAAATTTTATTCGATATACTGTTAATAGAGTAGTAGTCTAAACAATAGAATATTATTCTCAACATTTGCTACTTAGCCATTGTAGACTAGCTAGCGCACCTTCTTGCGAACGTTCCTCATTCAATTCCGTACAGACTTCTTGGCGACAAGTTATGACACTTTTTCGAACTGCTGAATGGTTTCGGCTGCCGAGACATGTTTCCTAAGATGTGCCTTCGTTAATGCCTGAAATTCCTCAATTGGTCGAAGTTGTGGGCTATTTGGTGGATTCATGTCTTTTGGGACGAAAGTGACATTTTTGGTAGTATAGCATTCTACCGTTGATTTCGAGTAGTGGCAAGAAGCAAGATCTGGCCAGAAGACAACAGGATCCTTGTGGCTTCGAATCATGGGTAGAAGTCGTTTTTGTAAACATTCCTTGATGTATATTTCGCTGTTCATTGAAGCAGTGGTGATGAAGGGTTTCGAAATCTTACCGCAGCTACAAGTTGCTTGCCAGACCATAGCTTTCTTACCAAATTTATCGACTTCAATCAATGTCTCGGACACTTCCCCTCCTCGCACCGTATAATATTGTGGTCTCGGCAAGGATTTGTAATCGAGTTTCACGTAGGTTTCGTCGTCCATGGTTATGCAGTTCAAATTTCCAGCAAGAATCGTATTGTACAGCTTTCGAACCCTCCCACAGTGGTTCGAATCAATAAAAACGTGGACATAAATCAGTAGCTGCCAAACCGTTCTTTTAATGCATATAGTTGCTTTGAAGAAATTATTTACAAATATATACGGCGTAATTTGATTTTATCATTAATTGTTCATGGCCTACTTTGACAAAAAATGTAACCATAACTTTTTTTTTGAAGAGATAGAAATTTTTTTTCTTCTACAAAGTTTTAGAACTATTAAAAATAATTTACTTTGTCAAATATACCAAAAGTCTAGGTCGCACCGTTTCGGATATACAAAGCGTTTTTAAAATCAGTTTTTTATTCATAAATTGTTTCGAGTTATTTTGTTATGCATACTTTGTTTGGAATAATTGTAGAATTTATAAAATCGCATATTTTTGTTGAAGATAGTGCATAGGTTTGTTCTTTCCTGGCAAAGTTATGCAACATTTTACCTTTTTTTTACCTAGGATAAAACCTTGCACCGAAGCGAAATATGCAACTTTATGCAGCTGAGTTTTACAAAATTTGTAGGAAAAGATGTGCCCAATATCATAAAAAAAATCTAAGTGGAACTCGGTGGAACTTTTTTTTTAGGTCTTTTCAAAGTTAGTTTTAATTACGGAATTATGGCAACCCCCTTAAAACTAGTTTTCTAGTCATAACTTGTTTCGTGTTATTTTTTTATGTATACTTCGTTTGGAATAATTGTAGAAAATATAGAATTTCATAAATTTGTAGAAGCTAATGCATAAGTTTATTCTTTTCTGGAAAATTTATGCATAATTTAACTTTTTGCCTTTCTCATATAGAAAGGTTATGCAATCACTTGAAAAACCGACCAGTGAAAATTGGCCCGGAGGGCCAAGTGTCATATACCATTCGACTCAGTTCATCGAGCTGAGCAATGTCTGTGTGTGTGTGTGTGTGTGTGTGTGTGTGTATGTGTCAAATAATCTCACTAGGTTTTCTCGGAGATGGCTGAACCGATTTTGACAAACTAGGATTCAAATGAAAGGTCTCCCGGTCCCATACGGAATTCCTGAATTTCATCCGGATCCGACTTTCGGTTCCGGAGTTATAGGATAAAGTGTCTTCAATATTGTACAGCGTCACTTAAAATATTTTCGGATGCAACAAACATTTAAATCGTAATTTAGAGTGCGTACTAGTAGAGCTTGGATATCATGTTAGTTGTTGGCCGTACGAACCGACTTTGATTATACCGGTTCTCGGGTTCCGGTGCCGGAGGTGCATATAATAGTGAACCCACTTCGTTTTCTTAAGGATGACTTACGCAATCAAAGCACTGTTTTATTCTGTATGTTTTGTACAAACAATCTCTTGGTTTCTTTCAAAAATCGAAGAGAAAATTTTTGAATAGAATACCACAATATTATATGTACATGAGAAAGGCATCATTACACCACTAGGTGGATTAAAACAGGTTTTTTTACCTAGGAAACCTTGTGCCGAAGCGAAATATGCAACTTAATGCAGCTAACTTTTATAATACTTATAGGAGAACATGTACCTTATCCAATTTATTTTCCAATGAGAATATCTTGAGTACTCTTCGTGTGACTCATTTTCACTATGGTTATGCTGAAACCATGAATGGTTAAGAAACAGAGGGCGTCACGCGTCTGCTATTTCTGTAACTCACTTTCGCAGTGTGCGTCGCCCGATCAACATCTCGTCTTAAAAATCGTGTTGCTTCGCGATAACTCAATTTATTTACCCGTTTAAACATGAAATCTCTTCGTAAAGGTTTGTACTTTAACAATACTTTATCATATTTTGTCTAGAAAACATTTTTCCATTTTTTAAATATGTGTTGAAGTTTTGATAATTTTTCGGATTTTCAATAATTAAAACTAAATTTGATAAGGCCTAAAATTGCATCTAGTTCCACTTAGATTTATTCTAATATTGTCAATTGTAAAAAGTAACAAAATAAAAATCGCAACAGTTTGCTTAAGTTGCGCGTGCAAGCATGAACTTGTTTATGCGTGTTTACGCGCGTCCAGACTGGTAGTCGGAAATAGCATAGAAATATCTTTCATATATTTGCATACGTGCATAATCCATGGGGTATTTCACACAAAGCCTTTTTCCACCTGCCTGTAAAATATAACAGAGATACAAAAATTCGTCCAAGGCATGAATGTACGGTTTTTTCTTAGGTTTCAAATAAGCGATTCCATAAAACAACCTTTATAGTTTATTGAATAAAAAAAGTTAAAAATTAATAAACAAATAAAAAAAATCCAAAATTGGGCACGAGGAAAAACAGCCGTGAAAAAACGATGACACATGTTTTTTAGACTCCTAGTAGCGTCTGACCCACTGATTACGAATATTTGTTACGAACCTATCAAAACTGGAAAGAAATTGTCACTGGAAGCAATTGATATGCTAGAACTTACAGCAGAACAAGAAATTAGCGATACGGAAAACTCGGACGATAGCGTGACTGATACTGATTGATCGAATACAATGCGACTAAGTGACATATTGTAATGATTTATTAGGTAACATTAACTACCTAGTTGATTGATTAGGTTGTGAAAAGTATTGGGAAAAGTTACTCATTTAAATGCTAACTTTGTAGTAGATACTTAGGTAATAGAGATAAATTCTACGCAGGTAAATCCAAAAAAACTGTTTTTAAAATAAAGCGAATATCTCAAAAAATATTTTTTTACATTATTCATATCTTCAGCAAAAATACTTGAAATGTTTTTACCTATTTTTATATATATAAAAAATAGGTATAGAATTCGCTCAAACTTTCGAAAATTTTTCCGAGGCCCGGAGGGCCGAATGACATATACCAATCGATTCAGCTCGACGAACTGAGCAAATGTCTGTGTGTGTGTGTGTGTGTGTGTGTGTGTTGTCAACTAAGAGGTCGAGATCTCAGAGATGGCTGGACCGATTTTCATCAATCGCAAATGAAAGGTCTCCCCGTCACCCAAAACGCTATTGAATGGTTTTGAGATCGGATGTTTACTTTTTGAGTTATACGAAGTTTTATGTCAAAATTTTCAGTTTTTTGACAGTATCTGTCACAATTGACCTTGAAAACAGAATATGTTTTCAGACTTAGATTCCGCACGGTAATACCTATCCAACAAGCCATAGATTGTTAAAATCCGTCCATTTTTAACGGAGATATCGAAATTTTTCTGTAAGCGACTTTTCCCCCTATTCCAGCAGTAGAAGTTCTGAGCGCTGTATGACAAAGATATGCTTGGGAGCAACGGAAAACACGATTTTTTATACTGTTACATACAATTGTTTCTAAGAACCAAAAGGATTGTGTACAGCATTCTTTTTCATGACATTTAGCCTCGGACCGATTTTGGCACGGCTCGTTTTTGGCAACATAATCGTTCGAATATGACATATATAAACCAGATGATGGCAGAATTTTTTTAAATTATTTTGTTTTAAACTACTTACAGCAATAAATGCTGGAACAACATAACATCCATATACCATTCGAATCAGTTCGTCGAGATCAGCAAATGCGTGTGTGACAAATAACTTCAATTAATTTTCTCGGAAAATTTCTTTTCTACAAATTCAGATTCATACGAAAAGTCGTATGCTCCCAAACAAAGTTCCTGCATTATGTTTGGTTCCGACCTCTGGTTTCGGAACTACAGGATGATATGTGAAACGAAATCAAAATTGTGTAACTCATTTTTCTTGAAGATGGCTGAACCGATCTAAGATGCAAATGAAATCTAAGAATCATCTAAGATTCAAATGAAAAGTTTCAAAGTTCTATAAAACATCTTGCTTTTCAGTCAGATCCAACTTCCGGTTTCGGGGATTGTATAAAAATGTCTATTCCACATAATTTAATCAGGTTTATCGGTTAGCAGATTTGGATAGTCGATAAAAAAATTAACTTTTTTCAGTTTTAGTGGTATTCAGTTGTCGATCAGAAGGCACCTAAAAATTTAATTCGTGCTATGATCTCTCAAAGATGTCTTAACTGATTTTCAAATGTTTTGAAACAAATGTAAAGTGTACAGCTACTCAGGTGAATTTATCTGACTTCGGCCATACCGCTTTTAGAATTTCGGTTCCAGTATAAAATCGTTTCTCAAAGCTCAATCGTTTTCTCAAAAAAAGCCTAATCAAATTTCAGAAACAAAAATTTTAATTAAAACAAACTTATATACAAAAATTAATTATTTTATCCAATTATGACTTCCGGTTCTCGAATTACATGATGATGAATTTTTAAAATTCAAACCGATATAGAAGATGACAATCCCGAAAAGCTTCAAAGTTGAACTCAAAACTGTTGTAATTTATTCGTCATATGGCCATACGAATCGGTTTGGGTTATGCTGGTTCCTGAATACCGGCTCTGGAAGTACCTTAAATTACCGTAAACTCTAGAGTGGAACTTACATATCATGGCATGTTTAATCGATTATCACACTTCTAGATTCAAATTCGATCCGATTTGCAGTTTCGACATTACAGAGTAATGAGTGATTAAAATCTCAAATTGTCGCTTAAAACGAGGGTCATTAAAATAATGTCATGAAAACTTAAACACCGAAGAATATTCATGCAAAAAACACATGCGGATTGATAAAAATAGGTATCATCTCACTGCTAGGTGGATTAAACACGTTTTTTCTTTGAAATGAGATAGAAAAAAAATTTTTTCGTCAAAAACAAAATTATTTTTTTCTCGAAATCGGTACTACCCCCTTAACAAAAATTGAGGTGCTACTTTCAAAAGAAGCGTTATATAATTTTGTAAAACTTCTTCGAAGACACGCTAGCTCTTAAAAATCAGTGAAAGTCAGTACAGACTTGTTACCGTCTTTTTCCAGTTTTGGACCACTGTGCGCCCTCTGTTTCTTAACCATTCATGGTTTCAGCATGGCCATAGTGAAAATGAGTCACACGAAGAGTACTCAAGATATTCTCATTGGAAAATAAATTGGATAAGGTACATGTTCTCCTATAAGTATTATAAAAGTTAACTGCATTAAGTTGCATATTTCGCTTCGGCACAAGGTTTCCTAGGTAAAAAAAAGTTAAATTATGCATAAATTTTCCAGAAAAGAATAAACTTATGCATTAGCTTCTACAAATTTATGAAATTCTATATTTTCTACAATTATTCCAAACGAAGTATGCATAAAAAAATAACACGAAACAAGTTATGACTAGAAAACTAGTTTTAAGGGGGTTGCCGTAATTAAAACTAAATTTGAAAAGACCTAAAAAAAAAGTTCCACCGAGTTCCACTTAGATTTTTTTTTATGATATTGGGCACATCTTTTCCTACAAATTTTGTAAAAATCAGCTGCATAAAGTTGCATATTTCGCTTCGGTGCAAGGTTTTATCCTAGGTAAAAAAAAGATAAAATGTTGCATAACTTTGCCAGGAAAGAGCAAACCTATGCACTATCTTCAACAAAAATATGCGATTTTATAAATTCTACAATAATTCAAAACAAAGTATGCATAACAAAATAACTCGAAACAATTTATGAATAAAAAACTGATTTTAAGGGGGTTGCCATAAAAACGCTTTGTATATCCGAAACGGTGCGACCTAGACTTTTGGTAAATTTGACAAAGTAAATTTTTTTTAATAGTTCTAAAACTTTGTAGAAGAAAAAAAATTTCTATCTCTTCAGAAAAAAAAGTTATGGTTATACTTTTTGTCAAAGTAGGCCATGAACAATTAGGGATAGAATCAAAATACGCGGTATATATTTGTAAATAATTTCTTAAAAGCAACTGTATGCATTAAAAGAACGGTTTGGCAGTTACTGATTTATGTCCACGTTTTTATTGATAGAACATAGCGTAGAGGGTGAAACTCTTTTGTTAACATTATCGATTTTAACTAGCTGGTGATAATTGAAAACTCAAATGAGAACCGCCACTCTCTATTTATCATTATGGTCGGAGAATGTTTTGTGTTATCGAGTTGATGTTTATGTCTATTCATTCGCACTTGCTCACTACCCACAGTGAAGACAATGCAACAGGTAGCTTATTCGGCACTATAAACTGAGAAAGCTAAACTTCAAGTAACTAGGTACGGTTATTCAATTGACAATGAATTCAGGGAGTTTCGGCAACAAAAGTAAAATTAATGGGAAGGGATATACTGACAGTCAACGGGCATAAATTTCATTTCTATCTAATAATATTCGATTGAAATGAAGATTTACCGCACTAGTTACGATTATAGATACAAGGAATAATATTCTTCACAGAATATTTCCATTGCTTTGTAAAACAACTCTAGTTTAAAGGTTTATTGTATTAAATAGCGCATGCCTTATCGTGAACAATTATTTATCATATTGCCTATACTTTCGTTGCGTTTTATCATATTTCATATTGCACTTAATATTACTAAATATGTTTCAATTAGCACAGTTTTGACCTGTTGATATCGTGCTTTATAAGGCACAGTTTGAGGTTCAGCAAACCATTCTTTTTCGTATTCACGTCAATCCGGTTATGTATCTGACATTACACACTGCTTTTTCTATATTTTGCAATGGATGATCCATTAGAATATCGAGTTGAAATAATTTCTGTTTTTTTATAATTTATTTATTCAGGCCAATTTGCGTACAAGCTTTACGTGGCCGAAAGAGCCTTGTTTTTATTACATAAAATAATTTTTCTACCGCTGGATCTCGTTGTTATAAAAAATAACAACTCTGCGGGCTTCCATCTACAGACGGATTAAAACACTGTTCGTTCTAGTGTCTTTATTGCCAAATTCATAGAAGTCCCTCCAACAAGAGCCGATTTTCGATCGGATTTCGTGTCCAGCGGAGAGAAGAGAAAAAACGGAAAAAACTCATCAAGCATAGTCATCAGCTGGCGCACATCTTCATGAACTAATGAACAAACGAAGCAGCTCTCCTTGCTTGGGTTGCGCTGTGAATTCTACCCGACACACAGTGGTCCAAAACTGGAAAAAGACGGTCAAAAGTCTGTACTGACTTTCACTGATTTTTAAGAGCTTACGTGTCTTCGAAGAAGTTTTACAAGATTATATTACGCTTCTTTTGGAAGTGGCACCTTAATGTTTGTTTTTTTCACAAAAAAAATTCTATCTCATTTTGAAGAAAAAAACATTTGAAGTATTTTTACTGAAGATATAAATAGTGTAAAAAAATTATTTCTTGAGATATATTACCTTTATTTTAAAAACAATTTTTTTGGGTTTATCTACGTAGAATCTATCTCTATTACCTAAGTATCTACTACAAAGTGCGCGTAAACACGCATAATCATGCTTATGCTTGCCCGCGCAACTTAAGCAAATTGTTTGGATTTTTATTTTGTTTACTTTTTGACAATTAACAATATTAGAAAAAATCTAAGTGGTACTCGATTCAATTTCTTTAGGCCTTTTCAAAGTGGGTTTTAAATATTGAAAATCCGAAAAATTATCAAAAGTTCAACACATACTAAAAAATGGAAAAATGTTTTCCAATCAAAATATGAAAAAGTATTGCAAAAGTACAAACTTTACCAAGAGATTTCATTTTTAAACGTGTAAATAGATTGAGTTATCGCGAAGCAACACGATTTTTAAAATGATATATCATTCAAATTGAACTGAAGGTTTGTTTTGAGCGCCGTTTTTTTTGCGCCGTTTTTCTTTCATATGCATGATCGAAATCATTGACGCACAAAGAACACAAAGAACTGTGATCAATTTCAAGAATCTGTGATCGATCTCAGAATCTGTGTAAATCTGTTCCATTTTTTAAATCTGTGCAAAAGGTTGAAAATCTGTTGAACACAAATTAATATGTGAACCTGGCATCTCTGCTTACCAGTGCGGTGAACTGGTGAGCTGCGGTTCTTTTAAAAAGAGCTGTGAGCTATCAGCACTTTTTAAAGATTCGATTCACTGGAATAGCTCAGGAACGAATTGCCCATCTCTACGCTCTCTGCAAAAGTGAATAACAGAAATATCAGACGCGTGACGCCCTCCGTTTCTTAACCATTCATGGTTTCAGCATGGCCATAGTGAAAATGAGTCACACGAATAGTACTCAGGATATTCTCATTGGAAAATAAATTCGGTTAATAATATATTTTCCTATAGGTATTGTAAAAGTTTGCTGCATTAAGTTGCATATTTCGATTCAGTACAAGGTTTCCTAGGTAAAAATAGGTAAAATGATGTATAACTTTTTCAGAAAAGAATAAACCATGCATTACCTTCTACAAAATTATAGGATTTTATATTTTCTACAATTATTCCAAACAAAGTATGTATAAAAAAATAACTTGAAACTAGTTATGATTAGAAAACTAGTTTCAAGGGGGTTGTCATAATTCAATAACTAAAACTAACTTTGGAATGGCCTAAAAAAAAGTTCCATCGAGTTCCACTTAGATTTTTTTTATAGTATTGGGCATATCTTTTCCTATAAATTTTGTAAAAATCGGCTGCATAAAGTTGCATATATCGCTTCGGTGTAAGGTTTTATCATAGGTAAAAAAAAGATAAAATGTTGTATAACTTTGCCAGGAAACAACAAACCTATGCACTACCCTCAACAAAAATATGGGATTTTTTATTTTCTTCAATTATTCCAAACAAAGTCTGCATAAAGATTAATTTGAAACAAGTTTTGAATAAAAAATTGATTTTAAGGGGGTTGCCAAAAAAAACGCTTTGTATATCCGAAACGGTGCGACCTACACTTTTGGTATATTTGACAAAGTAAATTATTTTCAATATTTCTAAAACTTTGTAGAAGAAAAAAAATTTCTATCTCTTCAGAAAAAAAAGTTATGGTTATATTTTTTGTCAAAGTAGGCCATGAACAATTAGGGATAGAATCAAAATACGCGGTATATATTTGTAAATAATTTCTTCAAAGCAACTATATGCATTAAAAGAACGGTTTGGCAGCTACTGATTTATGTCCACGTTTTTATTGATTCGAACCACTGTGCGACAGTCAAAATTATTGCCACGATAACATTCACCATTAACAGTTTTTATTTTTTTAACTTTAAACTTTTTTTCTGTTCTTGTTGCTATACTTTCTGCACTTATTCCTATACTTTCTGATCTTGTTCCTGTACATTTTTACTTTCTGTGCCTATTCATGCACCCTCTGAACTTGTTCCAGTGCTTTATGTACTTGTTTTTCTCATTGCTGTAGTTGTTCCATTCTTTTCTGTATTTTTTTTTTCGTAGTTTCTGTACCTTCTACAGTTATTTCTGTGCATTTTGCTTTTGTTCCTTTTAGAGTGTCTAAAACCAGAAAAACGACAACTGTTCGTTTGGAAGGCATGGTTTTGATAGTATCATTCCAAAGGAACAAACGACCGGTCAAATACAATGTAAAGCTATCGAAACTGCCAACGTTTCGAATTAAACGCTTCGAGTTAGAAATGGAAAATAGCGACGAAAATTGGCTATAGATAATATATAGATATTTTGCAGTCCGATATCGATATTATCGATAAATATCAATGGTTTTATTAATCAAAGTTGAAATTTATAATAACAAGAAAATATATATGATACCAAAAATGAATTTCATCCATAAGTAGAAATGAATATATCTGCAAATAGCTATAAATATGCAATATAGTATAACATACTAAAAAGTCGATTTTCACAATGATTGCATAACTATATAAGAAAGGCAAAATACTCCTCTACTTAATCCAAATAGTGCTGTGATAATGCTTTTCTTTTGACATTAAAACTGCCTTACTCTTCTCCATCAATTAAAAGATGCAAAACTACTTAGCCGCATAACCTTTTTCTGTCGTAATTTTGAACGATAATAACTCAATCATTTGTTGATAAATTAACATAACTCAACAACCAATCAATTCGAAATCATTTCACTTAAACATGTATGACAAGCATACCATTAAAAAGTTGGTTTGAATCGACCTATGTTTTAACGAACCAGTCACAACATGCCATAATGAAGTTATGCTTTTGATTCCTCTAACACGGCCGATTGTTTCGATCGTTGCTTCACATCTCGCATTTCATTCAGTACCAGTTCTGCTTCGATCGGTAATAAAAGAGACATCATGTCATGCATGAAAGAGTACTGCTCCATTCTGAACAGTATGAACCTTCGCACAAAACGGAATCTAAAAATATATGCTATGTCACAAATTTCGCTTCAGTCGGTGGCTGCCTGCGAACAGTAATTTGCCTAATGAGTGGATGACAAATTTATATTCAAAGTCATTTGAAATTGTGTGATTTGAAAATTACTTGGCTTGAATTAGAATGAAATAAAAAACAAAAGACCGATAGCAACAGCGTGACTTGAACCGAGAAACATTAGATCACAAAGCACAGCGGTTAATCGACTGAACCACAAAAGTACATATCAGCTTGTTGAATAATTGATTCATATAAATCTATACAGTGGTAGGCGAGTGCAAATTATACTCGGAGCGTGTGAAATTCAGTACGAATCGTTTGAAAAATTTAGAAGTTTTAAATTGTTTCGTTTGTAGGATTATGACAATCCTGTAAAATTCATAATATCTTTCTGTGTAAGAATCCGTCAACTGAACTCGGAGATACCGATTTTTTCGCCATATCCCAATAGTTGGATGTTTAAACGAAGTACAATGAAATGACACTTGGAAATAAAATTAGAAATAATTTGCAATACAATTATTTCTAAGTGATTGAAATGTTGAATACACGCTAATTTACGTGGAAGAACATTTAATATTGTGTCTTAAATTTCATGACATGAAATTCATCGAAATAAAAAAGATTAATACTGATTGCGACCACCGCGATTCGAACCGAGAATCTTTGGATCACAAAGTACGTCTGGTAATCGATTGGGCCACAGAAGCTAGCATCTGCTTGGCTGGTGAATGCAAGTTACAGCAAAATTCAAGCTAATCTAACATTAAGTCATTACAAATGACATATTCCGTCATTTGACAAATTAGGTCTTTGTGAAGCATAGTATTTTGGCTCGATTTGTTTATAGCACGGATCCTTTTTGTTCTGACACTGAAACGTGTTAAACCTTACATTGAAAATACCGCATTATCTTCGAATTCAAAGTTTAAACTCATGCATTTTTATAACTAAATCGATGGTAGCTGTCTTCAACTACAACCTGAAATGAAGCCGTCATTTATTTCTAACCGTCGAAAATAACAGTTCGGCTGAAAATTTCGTATCGTTTAATAGAAACACACATTTTTTTGCCAAAATTCGTTTCTATTATTCAACATAATTGCCATCAGAGGCGATAGAGCGATTATAGCGATCTTCCAACTTTTCGATACCATTTTTGTAGTACAATTTGTCCTTTGCCTCAAAATAGGCCTCAGTTTCAGCGATTACCTCTTCATTGCTTCTAAATTTTTTACCAGCGAGCATTCTCTTGAGGTCTGAGAACAGGAAAAAGTCACTGGGGGCCAAATCTGGAGAATACGGTGGATGAGGGAGCAATTCGAAGCCCAATTCGTTCAATTTCAGCATGGTTTTCATCGACTTGTGACACGGTGCATTGTCTTGATGAAACAAAACTTTTTTCTTCTTCAAATGAGGCCGTTTTTTTTAAATTTCGTCCTTCAAACGCTCTAATAACGCTATATAATAGTCACTGTTGATGGTTTTTCTATTTTCAAGGTAGTCGATGAAAATTATACCATGCGAATCCCAAAATACAGACGCCATAACCTCACCGGCCGATTGTTGAGTCTTTCCACGCTTTGGGTTCGCTTCATCGCGTGCAGTCCACTCAGCTGACTGTCGATTGGACTCCGGAGTGTAGTGATGGAGCCATGTTTCGTCCATTGTTATATATCGACGAAAAAAATCGGTTTTATTTCGATATAACAGCTCCAAACACTGCTCAGAATCATCAATTCGTTGTTGTTTTTGATCGATTGTAAGCTCACGCGGCACCCATTTTGCACAAAGCTTTCTCATATCCAAATATTCGTGAATAATATGTCCAACACGTTCCTTTGATATCTTTAGGGTGTCAGCTATCTCGATCAACTTCACTTTACGGTCATTGAAAATCATTTTGTGGATTTTTTTTCACGTTTTCATCGGTAACAGCCTCTTTTGGACGTCCACTGCGTTCATCGTCTTCGGTGCTCATATGACCAGTACGAAATTTTGCAAACCACTTACGAATTGTTGCTTCGCCCGGTGCAGAGTCTGGATAACACTCATCAAGCCATTTTTTGGTATCGGCGGCACTTTTTTTCATCAAAAAGTAGTGTTTCATCTACACACGAAATTCCTTTTTTTCCATTTTTTTTCACAATAACAAAAGTAGCTTCACTCAAAATGCAATATATCACAAACTAATAATCAGACAGCTGTCAAATTTATACATGTATCTTTTGAAGGTTGGTACTAACTGAAAATGGTATGGATTTAATTCTAGTGGCGCCCTCTCATAGAAACGATACGAACTTTTCAGCCGATCTGTTAGTAGTCAAAATTTTTAAAATGCTGCTCACTTCATTTTCTCAGATGTGGTTGAATAGATCTTCCCTACCGTAAACTCAAATGTGGTATGTGAATGTTGTAGTCTTCAAACCTAGGTTCTAACACCTGGCCACACAAGTTCACTATTTTACTATTCTTATACCGAAATCGTAGTCAAAGAATCTGAAATGGAACTTTATTTAATTTTGTAACTTATCCGCAATGCGAAAAAAATTATTACACCACTTGGTGGATTAAAAGTGTTCTTTATTGAACGTTTATTGTTATCAAAACCATTCTTCTATTTTTTTTCTTCCCTATTCTCTATTCTCTATTCTCTATTCTCTATTCTCTATTCTCTATTCTCTATTCTCTATTCTCTATTCTCTATTCTCTATTCTCTATTCTCTATTCTCTATTCTCTATTCTCTATTCTCTATTCTCTATTCTCTATTCTCTATTCTCTATTCTCTATTCTCTATTCTCTATTCTCTATTCTCTATTCTCTATTCTCTATTCTCTATTCTCTATTCTCTATTCTCTATTCTCTATTCTCTATTCTCTATTCTCTATTCTCTATTCTCTATTCTCTATTCTCTATTCTCTATTCTCTATTCTCTATTCTCTATTCTCTATTCTCTATTCTCTATTCTCTATTCTCTATTCTCTATTCTCTATTCTCTATTCTCTATTCTCTATTCTCTATTCTCTATTCTCTATTTTCTATTCTCTATTCTCTATTCTCTATTCTCTATTCTCTATTCTCTATTCTCTATTCTCTATTCTCTATTCTCTATTCTCTATTCTCTATTCTCTATTCTCTATTCTCTATTCTCTATTCTCTATTCTCTATTCTCTATTCTCTATTCTCTATTCTCTATTCTCTATTCTCTATTCTCTATTCTCTATTCTCTATTCTCTATTCTCTATTCTCTATTCTCTATTCTCTATTCTCTATTCTCTATTCTCTATTCTCTATTCTCTATTCTCTATTCTCTATTCTCTATTCTCTATTCTCTATTCTCTATTCTCTATTCTCTATTCTCTATTCTCTATTCTCTATTCTCTATTCTCTATTCTCTATTCTCTATTCTCTATTCTCTATTCTCTATTCTCTATTCTCTATTCTCTATTCTCTCTAGTGAATAGAGAGTAGAGACTCTATTCTCTATTCACTATTCTCTATTCTCTATTATTGGCCCATATATCAGCATTTTTTTATCTAAACAATCTTCTTTTTTAACTACTTCTCATGGAGACATGACACCTTAGATATTTTCAGGTTCATTAAACTCTCTTCATCAGTTTTTCTTTACAACGTCAATAAAATTTGTCATTACTCCAAAAAAACACGAACTCGACCTAATTCATACCCCCAAATGGCCGCAAAATTTTCTCGCCACAAAACCAACCATCTCCGAATTAGACAAAACAGTCCTAATTTCCGTAGAAAAAGACCCGGAATGTCGTAAAAGTAAGACGCACTGCCGTAGAAATCCGACGCTCGAAGACGGCGTAACATTGCTAGCAATTGATGAAAACCAGTAAAAGAACTGACAGTTGAGAGAAAAACTTGAAACGCAACAAAAAAAAAAAGAAACAGAACACACAACTTCGAATCAAGGCCACCTCGGATTGAGAAGCGAGGTAGCCATGATTTATTTTATTGCCTTTATTCAGCGAGACGTGCAGGGCCTACTTGTTTTTTTTTGCCTGCGACGCAGACTCCGGCAGAAGAGCAAGTGCACGAATCTTCTCGCCATTTTTTCCGTTGTTGTTGTTGTTGTTTGGCTGTAAGTGTTGGGGGTGTGGGAGCTGCCGTACGCGGGTATGAACTTATGCCCATTTTCCCATTACTCCCCTTTCCTCGCTCGCCCGTCGCGACGTCAACGTCGTAACCGAGGTAGTAGTAGGCCAAAGTTCATGCGTGTTTCCATTTTCAGTGTGGTGCACTTAGGTTTTTTGCCGTTTCGCGCAGCCGCGCACATTTGAAATGATTTCCTGCCCTTAAAAATGTGATTGATGGGCACATTTATAATGTTTTAATGCGGGTCAATGCGTGTTGGAGCTGGGATTTGCGTTGAAATTGAATTTGCTCCGGTTTTGTCGATGGTTTTTCTTATTTTGTTTTTTTTTTTTCGAATGTTTTTATTTTTAGTTTTCAACGGCTGTGGGCTGCTAAGTGTCTTTCGATTTTCTCACGGTTTGAAAATGTGACTGCTCCGGATCGGGCGATTTAGCAACGCAACACGTCAGAATGTGCGGAAACTGTTTAGCTTTGAAAGTGCTGCTAGATTTATGATGATATAAGCCGAAAGGATGGATGCCCATAAATTGGATTTGGACTGAGTACTGACCGAATTGTCCCACGAAAAAATTGAAACGTCGGTTGGTGTTGATTGGGTCGCCATTATTTTCACTTCCGCCATCGCAATTCGTCTGCCTGATTGAGTTAGACAATGAAAGTCCGGAAACAATTGAGTCATCATCGGTGAGTTCTGTGAAAGGTTCATCCTACGATTGAATTCCGTCCGAATAACGGCCAGCAAATCAATTTTTCGTATCTAATCTAAGTAGGCTTTTTTCGTTTCTTGGCGGGATTACCCGCGTCGGGACCAGCAAACATCAATAACCGATTACGGTTCAGGGCAGACCCCTGCCTTAATTACGCTTGCTTTGTTTACATTTTAATTGACCAACCGTGGCGAAGGGACCCTCAGCTTCCACCGTAAACCCATTAGCAGCAGGTCGCGGCATTCTTTCGGGGCCGGTTTTAATGGGCTTTTCAGTTAGGCTTTCCATCTCAGCCCGGCACCGGAGTCTACTTGTTTGTTGGCCCGTTTCATCAGGGATGAAACGGATCGTGACCGGCATGACGACGACGACGACGGCGGCGGTCCATGCGATGATGCTGCGGTGTCTTCCCCTGCGTTCTCCTCCCCCCTCCCCCCTCAGGAAGGATGGTGCTGATGGTGATGATGAATCGAAAGAAGTGACCCCGCATGCACATTCGATGAGGGCGTTTTTTTAATTCAATTCAAGTTAAAATCAAAATCGTACTCACGTTGATCTTGCCGCTGCTTGAGTTCGTGCTGCCCCAGTTCTAACATCGACCTAGGCTTTGCCCATAACGGCACGGAAGGAGGGTCGGGAGGGGGTGGTAATCGAGTTCAACCAGCTCACGTCGTCGCGTTCCAGGGCCTTCGATTGAGAAAGTTCAATTATGTTTGATTATCCCGAAGCTGCAGCTCGGGATTTTTTCTTATATTAAGCCATAAAATAGCCACTTTCACGAAGTTTTTCCCGATTGCTAATCACATTTTTTTCTGCCTCTTTCCCATTTTCAGGTAACCACCGGACCGACACCGGACAGCTCCGGACCGTAAGTCAGATCCTTGTTAGGAAATTGAACCAAAGATGCAATTTCCATTTATTAAAAGATTAACCTAAACCCCGTCGCTCTCAGCTGTGTTAACGCAGCATTTAGAGAGAAATTTACCTTTCTGATGTGAATTCCGCGATAGTCGACTTGTTTGCACCTCGCACTCCCCATTTCGGGAGACACCGAGCGACGTCGCGTCGGAGAGTTAACAGTTTGTCACCCCACGTTGGCTTCGAACTTCGAAAGACTAGTGTGTGTCGTTTGTCGATGGTATCGAGCGGTGACATTCTCGCCTTCACTCCACGCGGCAACTAATGGCCTACTGTGATCCTAAATAGTTGTTATGCATGAATGGCGCTAAGATTCATTGAATCTTTTTTTTTCTGGGACCATCGCAGCTGGCGGCAGATTTCTCTGCTGATGGCAAAAAAAAATTTGCTAGGCGTTTGTCGGAGAAGGGAGGTTAGATGTCACAAAAAAAACCGGGAAGCAAAGTGCAGTTGCTGATTTGGGGTTTCAGAGGTTTCACTAAATTCGAATTTTAACTAGTTACAGAAGAGGGTTTGATATGATCGCGACCAGTATTGTCAATTATCAAAAAGCTTGGTGTTTATTTAAAGCTTCGGTAAACGCATAATATAACGAATTTGTTCAGACATAATGGCTGATTTGCTGCTAAGAATATAGGTATAAGCAGAGTATTCGAAACGTACAGAAAGGTTCTTTTGGTCCTTTCAAACGGTCTCTCTAATTACTCAATTTTAAGTAGTTTTACCAACTAACCAATAGCCAATAGAAGCCTTTTTGCAAGGGTTTCCAACAGCTTGGGTTACTGCCAGTCTCGAAATGGATTACTTCGATTACTTACATTATTAGCCTGATTATTTCTGGATTACTCGATTACTTTTAAAACCAGATTACTTGGGATTACTTCTTGTCTATGGTAATATTTCTTCAGGATTACTGAAATAATTTCAACATACAATATTTCAAAAGAGGATTACGTCAATATACAATTTTTCTTAAGTGAGCAAACCAGTAAATTTAACTTTTTCGCATTATCCGATTGTTTCTATTTTGTTTGGTGAATGAAAAGTTACCAGAACCCTGTGGGAACAATAAAAAACTCGTTTCAGAACATCGATTCTATGCAGGTTCCACGTAGAAACATTTATTCAATATAGGGTTGCAACAATTCAACATGGATGATATTGAAAACCCTTTGGTTGGACTCAGCGGTCGAGTACGTACAATGTTTGCCTGTGTATATGTGTGAGTAACGTTTGACTTTTCTCGGAGATGGTCGATTTTCACCAACTTAGATTCAAATGAAATGTTTTCTGGTCCCATACAAAGTTCCTGAAGTGTGGTCCGGTTTTCGATTCCGGAGGCGTCGGAAACAGTGGTCAAAACTTTAAAATTGAACACACTTTTCTCAGCCATAGTTTGAGTTACTTTCACATATTTAGGTTTAAATGAAAGTTCATATTCCTTTATTTCTTCCGAATAAGAGCTGGAAACTAAAATATTAAATGCACCTGTACGAACATGTGCTCGTACTGATCAAGAAAACACAACACATCTCCCGTAGTTTTTCTCAAAAAAAACTTTTTTGTAGAACATTTACAACATTTCTGATTTTCAACACTTCACAAGGCACTGCTCTGTAAGCTTTCAAATGTTAAGTAAAAAAACTCACTCCATATTCTCAGAAACAACTGCATTTTCACAAACTTTTCCCCAAATGAACGGTCTCTTAGTCCCTTAATCTGCTATTGAATTTTGTCGGGACTCGACTTCCGGTTCTGGATCTACAGATTAGGCGTAATTGAAACTTTATGTCGGCAATTAGAGCGAAACTACAAAAAAAAACAATCTAATTTCGGCTCAAATCTGTTCACAAATTGAACAGGTTATACTAAAAGGTGATTTTTTTGAGGTTAGGATTTTCATGCATTAGTATTTGCTCAGATTTTTTGAGGTTATGATTTTCATGCATTATTATTTGCTCAGTATGCTCTGACATTTCATCATGAATAGACTTACTAACGAGCAACGCTTGCAAATCAGTGAATGGGCCCTAGAAAAGTTGGCAGAAAATCCGCTTTTTTATCGACAAATTTTGTTCAGCGATGAGGCTCATTTCTGGTTGAATGGCTACGTAAATAAGCAAAATTGCCGCATTTGGAGTGAAGAGCAACCAGAAGCCGTTCAAGAACTGCCCATGCATCCCGAAAAATGCACTGTTTGGTGTGGTTTGTACGCTGGTGGAATCATTGGACCGTATTTTTTCAAAGATGCTGTTGGACGCAACGTTACAGTGAATGGCGATCGCTATCGTTCGATGCTAACAAACTTTTTGTTGCCAAAAATGGAAGAACTGAACTTGGTAGACATGTGGTTTCAACAAGATGGCGCTACATGCCACACAGCTCGCGATTCTATGGCCATTTTGAGGGAAAACTTCGGAGAACAATTCATCTCAAGAAATGGACCGGTAAGTTGGCCACCAAGATCATGCGATTTGACGCCTTTAGACTATTTTTTGTGGGGCTACGTCAAGTCTAAAGTCTACAGAAATAAGCCAGTAACTATTCCAGCTTTGGAAGACAACATTTCCGAAGAAATTCGGGCTATTCCGGCCGAAATGCTCGAAAAAGTTGCCCAAAATTGGACTTTCCGAATGGACCACCTAAGACGCAGCCGCGGTCAACATTTAAATGAAATTATCTTCAAAAAGTAAATGTCATGTACCAATCTAACGTTTAAAATAAAGAACCGATGAGATTTTGCAAATTTTATGCGTTTTATTGTTTAAAAAAGTTCTCAAGCTCTTAAAAAATCACCCTTTACAATGCTAACTAACAACTATTGAAATTGTCTAATTATCTTTAAAAAAAAACTAACGGGTAAGATTCGGAGAAAACGATTTTTAATGGTGTTAAGAGATGAATTGAAATCAAATTCATCAGAGCGAGTATTCGATACGCGACACATACTCGAAAGCGATTCATTAAAGCCATAGTTAGTTCTAGCACGAGGAATTCTAAGAAAGGGATTAAACCGCAAATTACGCCGATGAATGTCGAAACTTAGCTGTTGTAGGAGATCTGCACTATCAATTCGAGATTGGATGAGGTCCGCGACGGAAACAGCTTTTTGTGTATCACGGCGGACAGATAGCAAATCTAGGTGTACGAGACTACATCGATTTTCGTAGCTTGAAAGATTCAATGGATCTCTCCAAGGCAGGCGACGCAAAGAAAAAACGAATGAACTTGCGCTGGACAGTTTCAATGCGCAGCTTATTAGTTTGGTAAACAACGATTTCAGGTAGTATATGTTATCGAAATTTTTTGAGATGCGAAAAATGAAACCTAGCATCTTGAATGCTTTAGAGAGGGTATATTCTATGTGATATTTGAAACTAAGATAATAACACTCCAATAACACTCCTAGATCCTCAATTGATGTCTCCCGTTTTAGTACAGCTTGCAAAATAGTGTAATCATACGTGATCGTGGTTCTTTTACGAGAGAATAATGGAGATAATGGAGCATTTAGAGACGTTCAGAACCATTCTGTTGACGTTGCACCAGTTAGAAAATACATCCAACTGTAACTGCAAGAAATTTCAGAGTCTTTCAGATTTTTGATGAGATTAAACAGCTTGAAACCGTCGGCAAATGATAGCTTCATACATTGCAATGCGAAATTCAGATCATTTAGATATAGCAGAAATGTGAATGGTTCTAGATGGCTTTGATATGTTCGCGACCAGTATTGTCAATTATCAAAAAGTGATTCGTAAATTTGCGACGTGTTTTATTTAAAGCCTCGGTAAACTCATAATATAACGATGAACATATGTTCAGACATAACGACTGATTTGATCCGGAGAATATAAGTATAAGAAGAGTAACCGAAACGTACAAAAAGCTTCTTTTGGTCCTCTCAAAAGGCCTCTCTAATTGCTCAATTTTTAAGTAGTTTTACCAACTAACCAATAGCGAACAGAAGCATTTTCTCAAAATAAATCCCTGTTCTATGTAATCTTTTTCAACACTATTTCAAAGTCTATTTCATGAACAATTTTGCAACTTTCTTACCTTCTCAGACGAATTATTCTACGAAAAGTCATCTGTGGAAACTTGCTGCCTGTTCTGAATTCTGCTTTACCGTCTGAAATTGTAGAAAATAATTCTGATGCCTTGTAGCCTTTTCATACTTAGTCAGAGTTGACAAATTTTATTAAGGTACGGCAACTTATTTTGCTTAGAAAGTCGAGTTTTGATTATGTGTTGTGACGTTGAAGAAACGGAGTTAGAAGTAAAATGAATATTATGGGAATCGTGTTTCTTCAGATTACGCTGTGGATTATTGATTTCGAGTGTTGGCCGAAACTCCTCTGCCGAAGAAACTCGCAGCGAATACGCAGGACGATGTCCAAATTGATACATGAAATGATTTTAGTCGAGCAGAAAGTACGATTCTGTACAAGCTAGCAGATTTGAGATCACAATTTTGGACGAAATTCTCCAATTAAAAAAAATTCTTTCTTTTGATGGCGCACATATTATTGACCAAAAACACGAACGCGAGCACACTTCGGAAGCGTTTTGGGTGATTCTGTTGCAGAGCTTAGTGAACTTTTGGCATCGATATAAACACAGCAGAGAGTGTTGGCATTAGACCGAAGCCACCACGAATGCTACAAAGCAGAAAAGGTAACGACGTTGGTATTGTGGGACTTTAACAGCACACTTCCTTTTAACTACCTCGAAAAAAAGGCGGGTGGGTAATGTCAGAGACATAACTGGATGTCGTGAATACGAAAAAAAACTGGCACGCTCCCATCACTTTTCCGAATATCAGTTAGTTGATTGATTGTATGAATTGTGCAAGCTTTCCCCTTTTGCACTAATAGAGTTTGAAGCGATGCACCTACATTAAAGTACAGATTAGTTACATTAAACAGCTACTATTCTACAACTATATATTTCAAACTTGAAACAATTCCTTTTTAATTTGCTAATATAAGAGGCTAGGTAAGACAAATTTGTAGTTTATTTTTATTGAAGCTAAGAAGTTTGAAGATATCTGATTCGAAATTTCAGTACGAGACAATTGCAATGGCCTGGTATGCAAATGTATCGACGATCTTCGGTGTGCAAAAGTAATTTTCATAATAATAATAATAATAGTAATAATAATAATAATAATAATAATAATAATAATAATAATAATAATAATAATAATAATAATAATAATAATAATAATAATAATAATAATTATAATAATTATAATTATAATAATAATAAAGATTAATTTGTATATATGGCAACCCTGTTTCGCATGGCATATTTTCACACGACCCCATACTTGTATAAAGATGTGTTCAACATCATCATTTCCACTTTCGCATTGCCGTTCGTAATTGAATGTGTTAGTGAATCTTTTGGTAGGAAATATTGACAGTTCAATTAACTCTTAATGATTATCTGTGGCACTAAAAATTGCCTTGAATTGTCACAATCAACCAGATCTGCATTTAGATCTGAGATGGTTCTCATGTGTGTCTTGTTTCGACAACAGTTGCTCAGAAAATGGTAGGAAAGCGACAAAATTCAACTAGTTTTTTGTAATGATCTTTAGCACTGAAAAGTGCTTCAATTTGTCTGAAAAGTGCTTTGAATGGCCCTTGCTGGACTTTTTGGCTGCCTTTCTACCGGTTTTCGGTGTCATCGTGCTGACGGTGTCTCGTGCATTCAGAGTAGCTGCTTTTACTTAAATGACGCTATTTCTCAAATCACATTTCATTTTATACCTGCTACTGGCAGCGGAGTACGGACAGCCCCTTTGCCAAAATTCCTTTTCCTGTTCGCAGAACGGGAAACAGTGACACGACAAGTCCTCGAAATTGCTCTCGTGTGTGTTGTTTCGGGAATAGTGGCTCAGCAAGTGGTAGGAAAAATGAACCACTCAACTTGTATATGAATGCTCTTGTATAGATGCAGACATCTCGCGTTCTGATTGGCTGGTGCTGTCGTGGGTTAAATCAAACAGGTTTTTCAATAGTGTACTATTGAAAAACTTCAATGTTGTTGCAATACACGTTCAAGTTGAAAATTTTCGATTCTATTGGTAGTTAGATTATATAAATCCTTCTACAGATCACTGAGCTATGAGCTTTCAAAATACGAGAAAGGCAAACGCGCCTTATGAATTATCCTCTTTGATACTCGTTTATACCAAACATTTCAGAAAAGTTTAATTTTGAACTATTTGAGATTATGTCACACAACTAAAAAATTAATCATAAAATTGTGATCATCAACCGGAGATATTCACGATCAAAAACTTATCACTCTCTGAGAGGGTAAATTTTGAAAAGGCGCCCCATAAAAAAGTAAGTCGTATTCACGACAAAAGAAAATTCCTGCAACAAGGAAAGTTACTGTGCATTATTGAGGCTCCGAAGGCCTAAGAAGTAGTCTCAACTAAAGTGATTCTTGCATTTCTCATACAGGAAGATGATGAAATAATTGTGAAAACTATACGATTGAAATCAGTTCGTCGGAATCAGCAAATGTCTGTGTGTGCATGTAGGTATGTATGTACTGTTGAATGTTCTCGGAGATGGCTGAGCTGATTTTCACAATTTTAAATTCTAATGATCGATTTTCACGAACTTAGAGTTAAATGAACGGTTTTTAGGTGCCATACAAAAGGTCTGAATTATATTTCGATACATAAATCTTGACAATTCTAATTTAATTAATATTACTATAAAAGGTACACTAAAACATATTTCAAAAGGGTGACGAATGCTGAAAAATTTCATACTGTTCTTCAAAAAGACGAAACAAATCTCATAAATACTCTCTGAAACCATACTAAAACTATTCTAATTCATAGACCTTGTTAATTTATGAACATCAATCTGATTTTGACAATATCGATCCTCAGTTTCCGATTTCAGAAGTATCGGAAACAGTAGTCAAATAAGCGGAACTCATTCTGATGAATTAAATTAATCCTGATCCAACTTTCGGTTCCGGAATTATAGCGTGAATGGTGCTTAAATTTTCTAATCGTTATTCAGAGCGACAATGCAAAAATTTGTAAAATAAAAATGTTAGTCAGATTATAAATTCCCAAAGAACTCAAGAATCTCTCCACCACATCCTAGAGCTCGTTGTCATATTGAAAAATTGGTCATGGAAAACTAAAAATCGGATACACAATGCAGGTGCTGCTAAAGGTGATTCACAAAAGGGTACACGAATAATATCCAAGAATCTGAACAGTAACCATGTAACAGTTAATTTTACAATGTGCTGTCTAGAATCTGTCAAATTGAGAAACATGCAATTAGTTATTATATACGGTCGAATTCAGATCAGATAAGAACTATCCAATCTGTACGGTTAGCAAGCCAAAACTTGTTGCATCAGTTTTGACATTACACTTTATTATTGTTACATTACATTACATTACATACCATCGCAAGCAATCACTGAATAGGTAGGTACCCGACAATCCAAGCCGAATGAGAGCTGCCTTGTACTCCGCAGAGAATTACAACAACACTTCTGTTTGAGAAACGGTGCAGAAACCATTCAATGAATAAGAATACTCGAATGTCATCTCATGACGATAGACACCAGCACTGGCCTGTGCATTCCACAAAGAGTCGACAGCGTAGCAAGTATATATTCTTCAGGTTGTTGTTCCTACCAGCATGATCGCTATTCTTCACTGTTGAAGAAAGTTTCCGTAAAACATTTCATTGGAATCTAAGTTTATTAATGTAGGTTTACCCAACTAGGAGAAAAGTGAGTGATTTTTGTACCTTTTTACTACTAATACCATTACCTCCGAAACCGGTAAGTTTGTAAAAAATTGTCACACCATCAATGAGGAAAGTGAATAAGTAATATGAAATTGAAAGACTGTAGTCGAGTAAGCATGCGAAATCTACCCCGAAAGAAAATTCATTTCGCTATACCATATTTGAAAGAACTTGAACTGGAAAAATTTTTTCCCAAATTTTCAACCTTTTAATTGTCATATTGACGGTGAATTTATTTTCTTGATCTTGCGAAAAATTCGTAAAAAAAACAGGGCTGTTTTAGGTATTACCGGGAAGGATCACAATTATTTTCAAATTTGTTGAAGCCAAACAATTATTTTTTCCCACAATTCTATTAACACATTGGGTGAAAAGTCCCGGGCCTAACAAATAGAACACGATTTTGTTTTATTTAAATTAATTTTTTTTATCAACTTAATCTCCATCAAGATTCGCTCTAACATTTCAATACCACTTTTGTAGAACGATTTCTGGTCATTTTTTTTCTGGTCTGTCAACAGCCAGTAGTCGCAGGGAGCCAAATCTGGCGAATACGGTGGAAACGGGAGCAATTCGAAGTTCAACTCATGTAGTTTTGCATCATCAAAACGTTCTCGTTTCTGGTCAACAGTGAGCAAACGTGGCATCCACTTTGAACCGAGCTTTCTAATAATCAAATGCTCATGCAATATAATTTGAAGACGTTACACCCAAACCTCCGTTTACGAACACTTTTTATACGTAACCTCTTTTTACGTAACTCTTTTCACGAATCAAATCCCATATAACGTAATCTTTTTTTACGAAACTGCTTGCGACTTCCGGTTGATTGATATTCTAAGAAAACTCCTACAATATTTGTATTTTCGGAACGGGGTTGATGAGTAGCCATCTCCGAGAAACATACGCGGTAAAAAAACAACACGTTTTGTCGGTTACGTCATCTATGCCATTATATCCAAATATTCGGAACTAAAAATCACAGCCATTTGATCTTCGAACTTGATCAATGGCCCGACAGTAGCTTTCAAACGAGCCTAAGTTTGTTAAAATCGTTTCAGTCATCTCTGAGAAAATTGAGCGGTAAAAATATCTTCGAAAAGTGCACACACATTTTCCGATCTCGTCGAACTGAGTCGAATGGTACATAACACTATGGGTCTCCGAGGCTCCGTTCGAAAGTCGGGTTTTCCAGCAATTCTAATATCTTTCTATAAAGCAATTCCAGGAATGAGTAGACGAAAAAGTGACAAAATCAGAATCGCCCTTCTCCGATTTGGATTAAACTTTGCACATGGCTTCAGTATGGCAAACCATAAGTTTTGAACCGATGGAGAGGTCAATCCGACTCACGACTGATTTTTAAAAAAGGGCGTATGTTTTTTTTTGCATTTCACAAAAATTGCCTTTTCCAAATCGTTGTAACTCGGAAACTGTTAATTGTACAAAAATGACGTTCAGGAAGAAATTGTAGGGAATCGATTGGACTCTGTAAAAAATATACACTGGAAAAAGAATTGATTTTTTTTCTCAATAATTTCAAAATGAAGCAAACAATTAAATAAAAAAAATCAGGGTTTCGATTTTTTTATAATTTTAATTTTAAAGCTCTTATTAAAACCTTAAGATTGATGGCTATCGCAGATAGATTTTTACTAACTTAAATTCAAATGTAGTATATCGATGTAGTAGTATTACGCGACAGAAATTTTCAAAACACTTTCCTAAACTTTTTTAAATTGTAGTTTTTCGATGATTTTTTTCTGTAATATATAGAAGCAAATGAATAATCAGAAAAAGGCATCATTACCCCAGTAGGTGGATTAAAACATTTTTTATTAAGATTTTTTATTTTATTAAATTTCATGTCATGGAATATTTTTTTATTACACGTTCTTTCATGTAAATTTTCGTGAACTGCGGAGCTGCTATTTATGTGCACCTAATAAGATGTGAAATCGCATGTTTTTTTTTTCGAAGTGTGTGAATAAATACTTCAAAAAAAAATTTATAATCAACTTTTATAATTACCTGTAGTGACGACTAATTAAATCCAAATGACGTGACGGTATTGTGATCAGAGCTTAAAATTGTCACACATTCTCAATGTTAAAAGAATCCAATCCACCAATTTCACATTCGATTTTACACCGTCTTATTCTCATAATGATCGCCTGCAAAACAAACGAAGGAGAAATGAAGAATTTTCGTTACTCATTGCAAAAAAGAGAGTATCAATGTTAACGTCACTCGTTCTCCTACCAAACGACGAAACCAAAAAAAAACGTCAAGCAGGGAAAATCAGTCAAATCCCAATTCTCATTCTTTCGTCGATATAATGAAAATCTGTGATTTCTGTCATTATCGATTCTAGAAGCTTCGGTTGTTTTTACTGAAAACCGAAATTCATTGAAAGTGTAATTGAAAAAAAGAACACTTCCGCTTTTGTCGTTGACTGGGCATGGGTCTCGTTCTCAAAATTTGCAAGCGGAGCTGAGAGTGACATTTATTTTTCGTCTTTTTCGTCATCCGTTGCTATGACTGTAGATGATATGAACTAAGAACATGCATTGAACCTTCCAATAATGGAAACTGTCATTTCGCATCAACGAGTAAAATTTTGAAAAAAAATCATTGTAATACGTGAAGCATTCTACTTAATGCTTTAAGTATGTGCATGAAAATAGACAATATACCAGAATACCTCAGATATTTCTATCGTATGAATATGATTCGACACTCGTGTTCGTCTCCAGATCATCCAGGTACTGAACTCTTCCGTTTCAGTTCCACAGGCCATCACTAAATTCAACCTAGAAAGTATTACAATCAAACAAGTCATGTTTTATTTTCAAGCTCAATTCAGAATAGAGAAAACATATTCATTTAGGTTTATGTTTTAGAGAACTCGAGTTGCCGGGTGTTTCGTTCCCATCAGATTTTGTACAGCCTCTTGGCCATTTTCCCCGCCACAGAACACCAGTTTGACTTAAAATGTTTTTGGCGGAGTTCTGACATTGTTCCATAATAGCAATGTTAATGCTGAAGGGAGAGCGACAGACATTTTTTTCCGACACATGAATTTCCTGATTGATGTTCACGATCGCAATGATTATATCGCTCTTCAAACCACAGGAACAGATGGCCTGCCATACGGGATATATTTTACGAGCTCCGATAGGACTACGAAATCAAACTTCGTTGGTAGCTTCCACGACACTTCGGCTAGTGCTCATCCGGTCGATGCACGTTAGAGATGGTATTTTTACCCAATACCCGACCCGAACCGAACGCGACGGGTATTGGTCGGGTTCGGGTTAAAAAATTTGATCGGGTTTCGGTACGTTAATACTAAAAAATTTCAATTGAAAATCTATTGGAAATTGAGAGTTTGTCGAAGTAAAGTTTATGCTGACCTGCTTGGTGGCACAACAGTTCTACATAAATTGTTTTGCACTGCAGAGTCGAAGACGAAAGGTAAAGCAAAAACTAGAGTTTTGTTTTGTTGTGTCACATTGAAGTCTAGTTCAAGCCAAATCCAAGTGTAAATACAGGGTGATTGAGAACTTTTTTAAACAATAAAACGCATAAAATTTGCAAAATCTCATCGGTTCTTTATTTTAAACGTTAGATTGGTACATGACATTTACTTTTTGAAGATAATTTCATTTAAATGTTGACCGCGGCTGCGTCTTAGGTGGTCCATTCGGAAAGTCCAATTTTGGGCAACTTTTTCGAGCATTTCGGCCGGAATAGCCCGAATTTCTTCGGAAATGTTGTCTTCCAAAGCTGGAATAGTTACTGGCTTATTTCTGTAGACTTTAGACTTGACGTAACCCCACAAAAAATAGTCTAAAGGCGTCAAATCGCATGATCTTGGTGGCCAACTTACCGGTCCATTTCTTGAGATGAATTGTTCTCCGAAGTTTTCCCTCAAAATGGCCATAGAATCGCGAGCTGTGTGGCATGTAGCGCCATCTTGTTGAAAACACATGTCTACCAAGTTCAGTTCTTCCATTTTTGGCAACAAAAAGTTTGTTAGCATCGAACGATAGCGATCGCCATTCACTGTAACGTTGCGTCCAACAGCATCTTTGAAAAAATACGGTCCAATGATTCCACCAGCGTACAAACCACACCAAACAGTGCATTTTTCGGGATGCATGGGCAGTTCTTGAACGGCTTCTGGTTGCTCTTCACTCCAAATGCGGCAATTTTGCTTATTTACGTAGCCATTCAACCAGAAATGAGCCTCATCGCTGAACAAAATTTGTCGATAAAAAAGCGGATTTTCTGCCAACTTTTCTAGGGCCCATTCACTGATTTGCAAGCGTTGCTCGTTAGTAAGTCTATTCATGATGAAATGTCAGAGCATACTGAGCAAATAATAATGCATGAAAATCACAACCTCAAAAAATCTGAGCAAATACTAATGCATGAAAATCCTAACCTCAAAAAAATCACCTTTTATAAATGCAAAGCTCGATTTCAATGAATTCCTCTGAAAAAAAAGGTTCGAATTGAATTCTCCTCGTGACATACCGTGAGTCGACCAGCCGTGGATAACAAATCTAGCTAAGTTATGAGAAAGAAACCGATACAAGAAGCCTCGACCTTTCGCAGTAAGTAATTATTTGCCAACTTCATTGAAATTCTCCAGCGTCAGTCACTCGCAGATCCGGCAATCACAAGTCCATTCCAGCGGAATCGCATCCAGCCACATCCACACACACAAATTATCCGACTCTGCTCGACTTACTTACGAGTGAAACCGAATGAAGGTGCTAATAATTTGTAGGTTTAATTCAGTTCCAATCTCGCATTGTTACGATGCGAAGGATTTCGTTTCTCTCTCCGGACAGTCGTGTCCGTCGGTGCGAATTTGGGACGAAAGGTGCTCATTAGTTCACAGCTGGACTCGGATTCGGACGTCGGACGTCGTATAGTCCTTGTAGCCCGGAGCGGCTCGCAAATGGGGGTTGAAGAAGATGCCCCAGTTTGCATAATGATAGTGGTTTTCACTTGTTTTGTTCCGTGGACTGACTGAATTTGACTGTTTCGGGGCGCTTCGAGTGTCCGGGTTCATCGTTTCGAGCTCGCCAACCCCTTCGGAAGACAGTGGCTAATGGTGCCACATTTCTGATTCGTGGTTTCAATTTCAAAGGTTCGAAGAACAAAACAAAAAACAGGACCAGCGCACCCGCGAGTGCAAAGCAAAAGTGAAATTGATTAAACAATGGGGCGATTTTCCCTGCATCGCGAAAATTTTTCGGGCGCAATCGAAGATTTATCACGATCATTAAGATGAACGAATCGATTTCGAATAATGATCGCGCGGCCGCCGATGCCGAAATCAATTAAAGCGATAAATTTTTAAAATCAACTCGCTCCGAGCGAGCGTCCTTTTGTGTGATGTTTCGAGGGAGGAAGTCGGGGGATAAGAAGCAAAAGGTGAGAAATATTCGCGCCTATTGAATTCGATTCGCATCACCGAGGAAGCTATGGAAAGGGGCTTTAATTTGGGTAATTGAATTTCTCGACCATTGTTTCTGGCTCCGCTTCATCATCGGAACGATTATGGCCGGACGACCGACCGACTGCGAGGGAAAATTCAAATCAGTAAACTTGGGCTTTTTTCCCCCGTCTTCTTGACTGTTACATGTTACATCATTCTCGCGATCAAGTGAAAAAGAAAGTGTATTTACAAATCATGTGCGATCGAAATTGGAGGGCAGTTAAATTAAAAGAGGCTTTCGTTGAGTCTGCCACAAATCCGTACGAATGAAGAAGAGGAAAAGGAAGAAGAAGACTAAAGAAACACAGAACAAAGCACAATTGTCGATTTCCCACAAAAGCCCACACCAGCGCGCTTTAATGGAGGGTTTTTAATTATTCTCCCATTATCAGCCCACGCCCCACTCGTGTAATTAAAAGGTTTTGAGGTTTCCAGTTTGACCCGACCCGGGTCACTATTGTTTCGGGTAGCTCGACGATGCGGTAATCTTCCTTTCTTTACTTTCCTGCTCAATTAAACAAACGATTGGCGAACAGAAAAGAAAAGAAGGCTTCATGCGCTCGCGCTCATCCCCGATGATCAGCGATGATCTAGACAACAATAATCATCAATAAGGGTCATCCGCAGGCTCACCCTGCACGAAAGCCACGATGCAAGCCGCAATTCGCGTGTGAAAATGCGTCGTAGTAGGCTCAGGCGCAACATTTGCAGCTGGTCAAAGCGCCAACCACGAAAAAAGAATCTCCTCTTGTAAAAACGGCTAACCCATCCACGGTCGCGTCGTCATCAGCCGAAATCTCCGCAGCCCATCGAGGAGGAAAGCCGACACTTTAATCACGACCCCGAGCGTAATAATGCGTGTGCGGTGCGATGTTTCCTGGGTGGTCATCAGACACCGCAAAAACAATAAAATAAAACCGGGCCACCACAGCCTGCTGCGATGTGCGATGACCTCGGCACTGACTCGGGTTGATGGGCGATTTTTTTTTTGCGGTGGAGATTTTCACGAATTGCGATGCGAAGTGTCAAATTTCTTGCCGCCATTCAAGCGCAGTCAGTTCCTCGGAATAATAATATCTTTATCGTGGGGCCTGTTTTTTTATTGGTATGTTTGCCTAACGCATCCGTCGACGGACTGGCGTTCGCTGGCTTGAAGGTTGACAGCGCATGAGTTCCGTTTTTTCTCTTCTCTCCGCTGGACACGAAATCCGATCGAAAATCGGCTCTTGTTGGAGGGACTTCTATGAATTTGGCAATAAAGACACTAGAACGAACAGTGTTTTAATCCGTCTGTAGATGGAAGCCCGCAGAGTTGTTATTTTTTATAACAACGAGATCCAGCGGTAGAAAAATTATTTTATGTAATAAAAACAAGGCTCTTTCGGCCACGTAAAGCTTGTACGCAAATTGGCCTGAATAAATAAATTATAAAAAAACAGAAATTATTTCAACTCGATATTCTAATGGATCATCCATTGCAAAATATAGAAAAAGCAGTGTGTAATGTCAGATACATAACCGGATTGACGTGAATACGAAAAAGAATGGTTTGCTGAACCTCAAACTGTGCCTTATAAAGCACGATATCAACAGGTCAAAACTGTGCTAATTGAAACATATTTAGTAATATTAAGTGCAATATGAAATATGATAAAACGCAACGAAAGTATAGGCAATATGATAAATAATTGTTCACGATAAGGCATGCGCTATTTAATACAATAAACCTTTAAACTAGAGTTGTTTTACAAAGCAATGGAAATATTCTGTGAAGAATATTATTCCTTGTATCTATAATCGTAACTAGTGCGGTAAATCTTCATTTCAATCGAATATTATTAGATAGAAATGAAATTTATGCCCGTTGACTGTCAGTATATCCCTTCCCATTAATTTTACTTTTGTTGCCGAAACTCCCTGAATTCATTGTCAATTGAATAACCGTACCTAGTTACTTGAAGTTTAGCTTTCTCAGTTTATAGTGCCGAATAAGCTACCTGTTGCATTGTCTTCACTGTGGGTAGTGAGCAAGTGCGAATGAATAGACATAAACATCAACTCGATAACACAAAACATTCTCCGACCATAATGATAAATAGAGAGTGGCGGTTCTCATTTGAGTTTTCAATTATCACCAGCTAGTTAAAATCGATAATGTTAACAAAAGAGTTTCACCCTCTACGCTATGTTCTATCAATAAAAACGTGGACATAAATCAGTAACTGCCAAACCGTTCTTTTAATGCATATGTACAGTTGCTTTTAAGAAATTATTTGCAAATATATACCGCGTAATTTGATTTTATCCCTAATTGTTCATTGCCTACTATGACAAAAAATATAACCATAACTTTTTTTTCTGAAGAGAAAGAAATTTTTTTCTTCTACAAAGTTTTAGAAATATTGAAAATAATTTACTTTGTCAAATATACCAAAAGTGTAGGTAGCACCGTTTCGGATATACAAAGCGTTTTTTTGGCAACCCCCTTAAAATCAATTTTTTATTCAAAACTTGTTTCAAATTAATCTTTATGCAGACTTTGTTTGGAATAATTGAAGAAAATAAAAAATCCCATATTTTTGTTGAGGGTAGTGCATAGGTTTGTTGTTTCCTGGCAAAGTTATACAACATTTTATCTTTTTTTTACCTATGATAAAACCTTACACCGAAGCGATATATGCAACTTTATGCAGCCGATTTTTACAAAATTTATAGGAAAAGATATGCCCAATACTATAAAAAAAATCTAAGTGGAACTCGATGGAACTTTTTTTTTAGGCCATTCCAAAGTTAGTTTTAGTTATTGAATTATGACAACCCCCTTGAAACTAGTTTTCTAATCATAACTAGTTTCAAGTTATTTTTTTATACATACTTTGTTTGGAATAATTGTAGAAAATATAAAATCCTATAATTTTGTAGAAGGTAATGCATGGTTTATTCTTTTCTGGAAAAGTTATACATCATTTTACCTATTTTTACCTAGGAAACCTTGTACTGAATCGAAATATGCAACTTAATGCAGCAAACTTTTACAATACCTATAGGAAAATATATTATTAACCGAATTTATTTTCCAATGAGAATATCCTGAGTACTATTCGTGTGACTCATTTTCACTATGGCCATGCTGAAACCATGAATGGTTAAGAAACGGAGGGCGTCACGCGTCTGATATTTCTGTTATTCACTTTTGCAGAGAGCGTAGAGATGGGCAATTCGTTCCTGAGCTATTCCAGTGAATCGAATCTTTAAAAAGTGCTGATAGCTCACAGCTCTTTTTAAAAGAACCGCAGCTCACCAGTTCACCGCACTGGTAAGCAGAGATGCCAGGTTCACATATTAATTTGTGTTCAACAGATTTTCAACCTTTTGCACAGATTTAAAAAATGGAACAGATTTACACAGATTCTGAGATCGATCACAGATTCTTGAAATTGATCACAGTTCTTTGTGTTCTTTGTGCGTCAATGATTTCGATCATGCATATGAAAGAAAAACGGCGCTCAAAACAAACCTTCAGTTCAATTTGAATGATATATCATTTTAAAAATCGTGTTGCTTCGCGATAACTATTTACACGTTTAAAAATGAAATCTCTTGGTAAAGTTTGTACTTTTGCAATACTTTTTCATATTTTGATTGGAAAACATTTTTCCATTTTTTTAGTATGTGTTGAACTTTTGATAATTTTTCGGATTTTCAATATTTAAAACCCACTTTGAAAAGGCCTAAAGAAATTGAATCGAGTACCACTTAGATTTTTTCTAATATTGTTAATTGTCAAAAAGTAAACAAAATAAAAATCCAAACAATTTGCTTAAGTTGCGCGGGCAAGCATAAGCATGATTATGCGTGTTTACGCGCACTTTGTAGTAGATACTTAGGTAATAGAGATAGATTCTACGTAGATAAACCCAAAAAAATTGTTTTTAAAATAAAGGTAATATATCTCAAGAAATAATTTTTTTACACTATTTATATCTTCAGTAAAAATACTTCAAATGTTTTTTTCTTCAAAATGAGATAGAATTTTTTTTGTGAAAAAAACAAACATTAAGGTGCCACTTCCAAAAGAAGCGTAATATAATCTTGTAAAACTTCTTCGAAGACACGTAAGCTCTTAAAAATCAGTGAAAGTCAGTACAGACTTTTGACCGTCTTTTTCCAGTTTTGGACCACTGTGTGTCGGGTAGAATTCACAGCGCAACCCAAGCAAGGAGAGCTGCTTCGTTCGTTCATTAGTTCATGAAGATGTGCGCCAGCTGATGACTATGCTTGATGAGTAACGTTCGTATCCGTACACCGAGCTAAATTCTCATATTCACATTATATGGTATTCTAATGATTTTTCACTATTAGCATTTCCATTGATAGCTACAAAGTGTATTCAACATCATGTCAAGCCCCTGGCATCTTAGAGCTTAAGCAGTGTGCCTTAAACATTATATTATTGAATAAAAAAAACATCTTGTCAAATATATAAGATAATCTTATGAAACATAAAACTCTTCGTAACGTTATTTTTACAAGATTTTCATAAAACGAATGAAATTTCCTGTCTGAGTCAGATTTATTGGCACGCCCTATAACCATTACTAGATATCCACACAACATACATTGGAACAATTTATGAAGCGCATATTATATTCACTTCGAATTAATATAGATAGGTTTATCTATACCATATGACTAGTTTCATAAATTTTATATATAACTTTTGATGGAGGTCATCCCAGTTCTATATAGCAGTTATATATAGAACAAATGATTGCTATTTGATTGAATAAGTGATACATATAAGATTCAAATTAATTAAAATACTGGGATAATGGTGCTTAAGAGAATCAAAAACAAAAAAAAATAATTGTCTTATCAAAAACTTGTTATATTTTTCGTATATAAAGAGTTTCATAATGAAAATTTATTTTAATATTCCAACTACACTTACTTCTTTGGAACTGGCTGATTTTATCGGATATTTACTGTTACCATCGAATTAGATGCACAACGAATCGGACAGCTACTTCTTTTCTCGAGGATTTGAGCTATACTAGTCGTTAATTTCTGTAAGGGAGCACCTCTTGATATTTGCGGAGGAGAAGTAGAATCCCGAAACTATAAATAAAAAATTATAATCCTCTCATTAGGCAGACAGTTAGGGCATATCCTTGAACGAAATTGAAAACTGTCTTGTCAGTGATTAAAAATAACGGAACTTCCTAAAAAAAACTGTCTGGAGCAGTTGATGAATATAGAGGGCACAACTCCTTCTTCAGCTTCAAGCAGTACGATTCACAACTATTCTTTCGTAAAAACAAACTCCATTATATGTCTAAGTTAAAAAATAATTTCTTGTTATTTTCTTCAGTTTAAGAAAACAGTGTCTCGTTTTCTTCCCTTTTTGCAGATTTGATGTACGCTTCCAATGAAAATTATAAGTTTTCACATGACTTTTATTAAACATAATCAGCATGCGATTAATCGAAAAATGTAATGAATATTTAAATTATATTGGCTTAAGTTTTATCGACTTTTCGCATAACTTGAATATGGTATTTTTATCAATATCATAAAGATTATGAATATATAAAATTTATTGAACATCATTTAGATTTTATGTAGAGTTCCATTAAAGGTAATAAGTTGTCATATGTCTTTTGTGAAATACCATCTGCGTACGATTCATAGACATATCCAATGAATATAAATTATGTAACGAGTTAGGTTTCATCGGATTTCCATATACATTATAAGGGATATACTTATAACTTTCATTATGGTAACGTCTATTTAGATTTAACGTACACTTTAAATAAAGATTATAAGTTTCCATATAACTTCTATAAATTATATTCTGCATATGATTCATATGACAAATCTAATGATTATAAATAAGATTCTCATGTCAGTGTACTGTATTTTCGACCCAAATACTGCGTACTGTTTTTTACCCTCAAATGTACTGTATCCTTCACACTGAAATGTACTGTATTCTTCACACTAAAAATTTAAACAGAATTTTAAATCTTTAACGCATTGATTTTCGATTACATTGAATGAATGTAAATACATGCACACAACAATTTTTTCATTAATTATTCTTGTTCCGAGCGCGTCACAATTTAGTGAAATTTCTATTATTAAAAAAAAAAAAAGAAAAATGTCTCAACCAAGCAGAATCATACGCTGCTACATTTTTAGTTCTTGTTGAACTTAAAAATGCCCTAAAAAGGAAAAAAATATTGGGATTATTAAAAATAAATCATTTGATAATAATTTTCTTTTAATGATTTGTCTTGTTTAGGCCGTATTGAGCTAGTTTTACATTTGATCAGTATTTAATGAGGAAAACAGATTTAAAATATGATATGCTACACGGAAAGACCGAAATCAGCTTTTAGGCGAAAAAATTAGCTAATTTTCTGGTTTTAGTTAGTTATTTTTTGAGACAACTAAAAAAATCTTACTTTTACTAATTTAAATTTTCAAATTCTAGTTCCCTTAATAATAATAAAATATTTGTTGAAATGGCTATTTTTTTAGTTGAATTCACCAATTAAACGTGCTGTCATTTCTTACCTAAGGCACACTTCATTTCCATTCAACTAATTTTTTAGTTGAATTAGAGAAATAAAACGTTGTTTTCAACCAACATGAATGGTTGAACTGGCTTCTGCAATTTGCCGATATATGGCGCTCTGTCACCGAAAAAAACATTAACACCGTAATGACTACTAGCCATTAGATGGCACACTACTACCGAAAAAAATGTCAGTCGCGGTTGAATTTTCTATATTGTCAGGTATAAATACGATGTTGTATTGGAGAAAAAGACACAAACGAAACATCAACTTCTTTTTGAAAATTTTTCTTCTAAATCGCTGTTTTCTTCATTCGACTTCGCGAAATCGACTCTCTCACTGAAAACTTTGAGCACTTGGAAAACAAAAACCGAATACAAGTAGCACATCGGATTTTGTAGCCCGGAAGGTTGGAAGATACAAGAAACATCATTTGACATATACAATTAGAGTGCAACATTCGAAACTCACTTCACTCTTCCACGTAAAAACATTATTACGCACAATCGCTTCAAATGAGCACAAATTCTGAATAAATACACTTTCCACTAACGGTTTACGTCATTTTTACATATCGGTTTAGAAATTTATATATGAATATATCGTAACACATGCGAAAAACATCTAAACAATTTGCAAGCCGTTTCCACAAGACTGTCCCTTTTAGCTTTGACACTTCTCATGAGTTTTTAGCTAATAAACTTGTTAATAAAACCAATTTCATTTTAGTTTTCTTTGTGCTGTCCTTCAGTAATGATGGTGATAGATTAATAGAAACAAATTTTCTGATTTTAATAACAAAATTAGTTGTCAATGAGAATTTCGTGTTGGATTGAAATATTGCTGGTTTGTGTCCAGAATATTCGCCAACTAAACACATTCTCTAAAAATAAGAGTTTTTTTCAGCAAAGTAAATTCTCAATTTTAACTAATTTTATAGTTATTTTGGAAATTCTGTTGTTAAAATCAACTAATTCAGAAACAGTAATACGAATTAGGCGCAGAGCTAATTTCGGTCGTTCCGTGAATACAAATGTGAACCGTGTGATGAAAACAGCAAATTAGCGCTATTTTGCTATTTGGCGCAGAGACGGGACTCCAACCCGTAACTAGCTCCTATCCGCGGAAATCGTTTTGCCAATTAAACTATCCTGCATGTAAAACACACGAAAAAAACAGACTGATTGAGGGCTGAAATCAGAGATGCCAGGTCTGCAGATTTGTATGCAAATCTGCAGATTTCGTGTATAGTGCTGCAGACATTGTTTGTGGCAGACTTTTTTTTTTGTGGAGTTATGAAAATCCAGGTTTTCGCAGATTTTCGTGAAAATTTACAGACTTTTGAAATTGCCGCGACGTTTTTTTTTTTTTGCTCGCAAAGCCAGTTTTGTGTATCATAGTTTATAGAGAAATTGAAGCCTGCAGACATTTTTTTTTTCTCGGATTTACAGACTTTCGCAGCCCTGTCTGAAGATATTTAGAATTTACCCGGACAGGAGCTAACTACGTGTTCGAGTACCGTTTCTGCGGTGGCTTTTTCCCTGGTTCTAATTACATAGTTGTATTCGCATGTCAGTTTTTCAATCTGTTTTTTCTCGTAAGATACTGATCAAATTTATTTGCTTTTGTTTTTGTCTTTCTCATATAGAAATCGACTTTTGATATGCACCACAAAAAATGGAAAATGTCACTCACTTTTCTCAGAGATGGCGTGACCGATTTTCACAAACTTAGATTCAAACGAAAGGACTTATGGTCCCATAGATTGCTATTGAAGTTTATCTCGGTCCGACTTCCAGTTCCGGAATTAAGTCAAATTTGAGATTATATGAGGTAATGCGCACTCAATTTTTGCGGAAATTTCAAAACCGATTTTTACAAAATAAGATGCAAATGAAAGGTCTTGAAATTGTTTAAAAAGTCCCCGAGAAATTGATTCAGATCCGTCTTCCGGTTCCGGTATTACAGTGCGATTAGTAAAAATTTTCAATTTCAAAAGTATTTGAACAAAACAAAAACAAGCGATGGCGAAACGAGGAGCACATTTTTATAAAATTTAGTGGTAAATTTTTTCTCTAGTTGGCAGACCTTGTTAATTGGTCGATATAAAAATCTACTTTAGGGCTACTAGTACCCGGTTTCCGCTTCCGAACGCACCGGTAATAGTGAAGAAAAGCTCCAAAAACGGAACTCACTTCAATTTCTCAGCAACGGTTGAATCGATTTTCGCAAATCATAATCGAAATTAAAGCACTTAGTGTCTTAAAAGATACTGTGCAATTTCATCCACATCCAACTTCCGATTCCGAAATTATAGGGCAGTGAGTATGATAAATGTTCAAACTGTCATACAAAATGATGCAAAATCGATGCGCATCGGTACGTGCTGGTACGGAAGAAGAAGAAAGCGCACCTGCCTTGCACACAGCGTGCTTTGTTCAATTTTGTACAGTGTGCAGGGTTGCCACATTTAAATCTATATTAACTTGACATAACTATTTTCAAATTGAAAAGGTGATGGTAGTTTATTCCAAAGAAAGTTTTAGATTTTATTCAACTTTGAAAAAAAAATCTTGACAGAATCTTCTAGTAATGCTTTTGAAAACATAAGTAATATGAGAAAGGCATCATTACATCACTAGACGGATTAAAAAAGGTTTTATTCACTATTAAAAAAAATCGTACTGTGAAAAGTACTGTTTTTTCGAAGTCGATATAATGTGTTTTTTGTGATTTTTACGCCGAATGTACTGTTTTTTGATCTAAAAAAATATACGAGGTTAGCATTTGATGAATGGTACTTATATTGAAGATGCCTCTGAGAAAACTAGATTCATGACTTTTATTTCCAATGAATATAAATTTGAAGAACGTTGATTTCAGTGTTTCTAGGACATATACACAGTGCAAACTCCCAAAAAACAAATTTATCGTATTGAAAATGGGCTCAAATGCTAAATTTATACTATACAAAGTTTGAAATATTTTTTAAGTGTAATCAAATTTGGTCTTGGAGTACAAACTTCAAGAGATAAAATTTCGGTGGTTAAACTGAGCGTCGGTAGAAAGAGAAACGAATGAAGGACGGGATGGTGGCCATTCGGTGCGACAGCGAAGGTTGTGTGTTAGAATGTGAAGTTTACTGCAGTAGAATGATCGTCAGTGTGTGCACAGGTTCAATTTCAATTGTGTTGAATGAAGTTTTACAGCACTCATTGTGACCTCTACGATTAATATAATTTCGTTAAAAGGTTTCATTTATTGCATTTTGCCATAGGCTTTGGATGATGAGCTAAATAAAGGGCACGTGTTTCCGCTTGACTTTTTTACAAGGTAAAAAAGTTGGACACAGTCGGATCATACCGAGATCGATCGTTCGCGTTCGTTTCAAGCATTCTTATGACTGGAATTGGTTACCAATTTGAATTAACTTGATGCAGTTAGGGTGAATATTAATACGATGGTTGTTACTTATGTAGGGTAATAAAGGTATTTTGGCTCACTTTAGGATTGATTTTATTTGGCCCACTTTGCAAAAATATCCACCAAATGTTGTAATATCCTTGAAAACCCCTTCCGCAATAGGTAATTTAATGCGATTAGCTTCAAATTGATGCAACATGAGTTACTTAACATCGATTAAATCCATAAAGTTTGATAGGCGGGCCAAAATATATGAAGTGGCCTTACAAATGAAAACAGTATTATATTTGATCGGAAATGGTTTTCTTGTTTTTCTAAATATTCCACTTATTTCCACTCTTCTTGCTCTCGCTTCAACAGTTTCTTCAGGAGTGTTGAATCGCACGGAGTATTCTATCTGCAGGCAGTTTTATTCCAGGGGTGGAAATAAGCATTTTTTTCGATTCACAGTGAATAAAAATAGTCAGTATTATCTTTTCATATCACATATTTATTGTAGATATTATAATGAATTTTGAAACAAATTAGTTTTGAGAAGATAAATTTTGGTTTTACTTAGAACTTAAAAATGTAGGAATTCAACATTTCAACAAAGTTGAGCTCGTTTCAATGCTACTCAGTGTTCAATAAACAGGCTTGAAGTTCAAATGGCTGTCACTCCGGTGATATAATGGTATAAGTGACGTAAACGTCAAAGCTGATTATCACTCAATTTTATCGGACATGGATTATCCGATATCAATAATTATGGGCTCGTTGGGTGAGCTTATTTCGTCGGTCGCATCGAGATTCCATGCGCCGTGATGTATTTGAAATTTATGCAGCAATACCGTCGTGGTGTAGTAACATAATCCATAAAAACAGCTAATAATATTACCCTACATGCTGCGATGGATAGTAATTTTAATAATAAGAAAAACATGTCCAATCTTTGTGCGTGCTATGCAGCTAACCAATATTTAGCTTAAATATCATTCATAGAAGTAACAGGAGTGCAGGATTCTGTTACGCCAGTTCAAACGCACCATTCAAACTTTGCATCTAAGTTCGTGAAAATCGATCGATACCAGTTCCATTTTGGGGGTATAGACCACTATAATTTTAAATTTTTACATCGTGATTTAAATGAGCGACAACAACAATGAACAGTATAGAAGCTGGTTGTATGTATGGTTTTTATGTATGACCACGCAAACATTTTTAAATAAATCTTAAGATGGTGTTGAGCAAGATCGCACAAGGATTTTCTAAAACTAGATAAAAAAGCGTTAGAATGATTCAAAAGTTACAGATACTTTTTCCCGCTATTGAAAACCTAACTATTACCAATGGTGCCGTACGCCAAGGAAAGTGATTAAACAAGTCTCACTTCCAAAAAAATGTAGGGTTTAAAATTCTGACAAAATGTTAAATGTTATTAAACAGGAGCACTCGTACCTCGTTCTTGGCTAAATGCACCGAGAGCGAAAGAAGCGTCGTACACTCATTTCTGCCGCCGTACACAGATGCGCGAACGAGTTTTTGTGAGAGCAGCTAAAGCTCTTCGCCTGCGCATGGTTGTCTTCTGAGAATGAGAACAAATTTGTCTCAGCGCAATAAAAAGAGCGCATAAGGACTGCTGATACACTGTGTCATATACAATTTCCACAATTTAAAAAAATAATCTTAATTTTAGTTTTGTTACCCAATTTTTTTAATTCGCGGTGTTCGGTTTTTGATTCACAATCAGAAATCTTGATTCACACTTTCGTACGCAAAATAGGCTTATTTCCACCTCTGGTTTATTCTTCTCGGAAGGGAACAAATAGAAGAAGTCGTTAAGTGCCAAGTCAGGACTATACGGCGGGTGACTCATTAATTCGATGTTTTGGGTGCTTAAATATTATGTTGCTTGAGCTACCATATGAAAACTTGCATTATCGAGATGAAGGATGATTTTGTATCTTGCGTTTTTATTTCCTTATTTCACGAAAAACTTCTGGCAAACAAATGGTGGTATATCAATTAAAATTGACGGTCTTACGATCCTCTAAAGCACGCGGTAGCGATATGTCCGTCCATACCGAAAAAAACAAGCCACCGTTTTCTTTGAAGTGCTTCGAGCGCAAACAACTTTTGTTGGATTTGGGTTTTCTTGGAACACCCATACAGTCGACTGCTGTTTGGATTCGGGCTCATATGAGTAAATCCATGTTTCGTCACCTGTGTAAATGTTATACACCAAATTTGAAGCACCACAATTGAATTTTTTTCAGCATTTCTGTGCACCAATCGTCACGAGTCTATTTTCTAGCGATTGTCAAATTATGTGGGATCCACCATGAACAATTTTTTTGACGATCATGCAAAATAACATACAAGATTTTTACACTAAATCACATGGCGATCTTCCATTATCCGTTTTTGCACTGCATCGATGATTTCTAGCAAGACAACTGATTTTGGACGACATTCTTTGAACTCATCGGCAAGCGAACTACGACCACGATTGAATTCGTCATACCAGTTTTTTTACAGTCGCATAGCATGATGCTACACTGCCAAAAGTCGAACTAAGTTGGTTGAAGCAGTCATGTCCTGATAATCCACGACAAAAATCGCAATAAATCATTGCACAAAAATGTTCACTATTTAATTTCATTTTTTGCAGAGGTAAAATTTTCCACTTACTGTAAACAAAACAAATAGCGCTCAAATGACAGAATTTAAAGATATGGTTAAAGATGTCAAACTGTATGATGAAACGTCAAATCCACCAGGAAAAACTTAATGTGGCCAAGGCTAAATACTTAAGTAACAATCTACGTATTTCAATATTTCTGTTTCCCCTGCCTTATGGCCCCTAGGAGCCACAAACAGCATGGATAACATCGTCCAAAGTTGGCACACCTAGTAAATTGATTGCATGTTAAAAGTAGCTTTATTTAAGATTGCGTTGTAGAATGCTTGGTACGTTCTCTGACATTCGTTACCTTCACTCAGTTCCTCACCAATGCTACACTCATTCATCAATCATCATTTATTTCCCACTATGGGGATGCAAAAAATACTAAAAAAAAAAAAAAAAATATATATATATATATATATATATATATATATATATATATATATATATATATATATATATATATATATATATATATATATATATATATATATATATATATATATAAATGGATGTAAGTTTGCATGTTTGTAACGCGATAACTTCGGAACTACTGAACGGATTGCCACCAAACTTGGCACAAGTACTTCTTGTATTTCAGAGATGGATTAGGGAGTATATTTATATGAGAGGGAGCGTAGCAAGTGTCATTACCAAAGGGGGGTCATAGAAAAATTCGTATAACTTGACAAGAATCGATACGTCTTGAAGACCGTAGAAACATTTTGCATACCTTAGATTTTACTATATGGGGGGTGGATGTAGCAAGTGCCTTTAAAAAAGGGGGGTGTAATGTTTGTAATGGCATAACTCCGGAATTACTGAAAGGATTGCTATCAAACTTGGCACATGTACTTCTTGCTCTTCAGAGATGGTCATAAGCGTATTTTTATGGGGGGAGGGAGCGTAGCAAGTGTCATAACCAAGGAGGGGTCATGAAAAAATTCATATAACTTGATGAAAACCGATATTTTTTGAAGATCTTAGAAGCATTATGCATACCGTAGATATAATTTAATGGGGGATGGATGCAGCAAGTGCCTTTGAAAAGGGGGGTGTAATGTTTGTAATGGCATAACTTCAAAACTACTTAACGGATTGCTATCAAACCTGGTACATGTACTTCTTGCATTCCAGAAATGGTTATAAGAATATTTCCATGGGGAAGGAGCGTAGCAAGCGTCCTCAACAATGGTGGTCATTAAAAATATTATCTAATTTGACGAGAATCGATACTTTTTGAAGACTATAGATACTTTTTGCGCAATTTAGGGTATTCGTGTAGGGTGGATGTAGTACGTTCCTCTAAAAAGGGGATGTAATTTTTGTAACGGCGCAACTCCGGAACTACTGAACGTATTGCTATCAAATTTGGCACAAAGAAGCTCTTCAGAAATGATCATTAGGACATTTTCAGGGGGAAAAGTGTGTAGGAAGTGTCCTTAACATGGGGGGAGAGGGTCGATGACAAAATTTGAAGAGAATCGACATTTAGACTAAGAGGGGTTTTTGAAAATAAATTTTAATCTCCCATTTTTTATAAAACAAAGTGGCAAGAATTTCAAGGTCGTATTTTTCTTTAAATAATTTCAAAAGATCTGGTTCCATTTTGCCAGGGAATTCAAAGAACTAAGGGAAAATAATCTTTGTCTGCCTATGAACGTGAATGTATTCAAGTCTCTGCATAACTACAAAACAACTAAACGAATCGCCATCAAGTTTGGCACATGTACCAAAGGTGCGAATCGATATTTTTTGAAGAGCACAGTTACTTTCTACACTACTCAGGGTAATCATGAAGGATATCTGTAGTAAGTTCACTGACAAAATAGATTATAAGTTTATTTAGAGGGTGAGAGAGTGGAGTAAGTGTCCCGAACATGGAAAGTGAAAGGGAAAATTGATCGGGTTTTACGAAAAATTGGTACTTCTTTACGAGTACAGTATATTTCTAGCAACTAAGTGAGGATTGTCGAGAATACCATGAAAATTATGATTATTGTGAGATCTGAGATGGGGCACTGATCATTCGCAATCTGAACATGAACGAAGTATTGCTCGATCGGGTTTCCGTCTAAGTTATGTTTCACTACAAGAGTATTTCACTAAGCAGGACAACTTCGAGAAGTTTTTTCGGTCTTCCCTTCACGAAACATTTCCGAGCAACGCCGGGTAATTCAGCTAGTATAAATCGTTAAAGATAGAAACAATCAGAGCAGAATAGAAATTTTTTCTAGATGATTAAAGTATTAATCGTATTTACCGCTTCTGACATGAAAGACTACATAAAAAAAAGCAGGGCCAAGACCGAAACGGATACAATACGATGTTTTATTAACGAAGATATTGAAAACACAGAAGCAGTTGGTAAGATGATAAAATATCGATACCATACAGCCGCACGACCCAATGATTGACTGGTTACCGGGTGAAGTACATTTCCTGCTCAAGTGATAAATTTTCTGGCGAACTTGCAATAGCAGATAATCGTATTTTTAGTTGCAAATTAGTTACCTTAAAAAGAAATCTGTCGCTTGGGTTACATGCTGGAGGGTTTCCTCCTTCGTTACTACCCCGGTAACTAAAAAGCATATACTAATGCCGCATTACGACAGAAAATAATCTCTAATGGGCATTTCAATCGCACTTGAGACTGCATTAAGGCCGACTTTGGCAAAATATACTGCAATTCATAGATAATGCTTATTTGTGGCTGATGTGCATTCTGAAAGCTGAATTCTGCTTGATTTACAACAGATGAGCTTTCAGTGCAGATATAAAGCTATAAGCATTCTTGGTGTCCATAAAAGGCTATTTTAATGCCATTATTAGTGCTTACTGGTTACCTGGGTAGTGTTCATTTGGGTACCATAGCCTAGTTCGTCCGGTATGAAAAGTGTTCCGCCAGAGTAGCCCATAAAGGGATAAAAAAATTTCTTTATGTTACGATTTCTTCTTCTGCAGAATGAACCGAAATTTTGCAGAATCTTAGCTCAAGTGTTTTGACCGATCCCTCCAACTTTGATAAGGTTTCCTCTTGGGACCATTCGACTCAGCACTCTTGAAGCGTTAGTGGTTCTAAAGAATCTGTTCAAATTCAAATGCGAGTGCCTTTATATGATAACATGTGAACAAAACGGTTTTGAGATTCCAAATATCCTGTTTATTTGACAACAAGCGGTAATCTACAAAGAGTATTTGAACAAATCTCTTTTCTAAATTCTTTCATTGAACTACCGTTTTATTTGAATACATTAATAACATTTGATTTAAGCAATGTTTTTTACCATTAGAAGAGTCAACAGTCAATTTTCGATTCGAATTTTTCATTTCAATAACGAAACTCAACGTCTCTCGTTTGCCCGGCCTACTCAAAAGCGCCATGCAAACCTGAACACGTTCGAAATCACATCTGTCTAGGTTTATTAGTTTTGTTCGGTTTAGTCAAAGCAAATTTCTCTGACTAAGTTAAATCCAAACGAACGACTGCGCGTTCCGAATCCAATACAGTCTTCGATTAATCTCGGAAAAAACATCATAGTTCGCACTTGCTCCGTTCCGTTTTTTTGTTTTCATGCCGATTGACAAAGTTCCGCAATTTTTTTTTCTGTTGTTCCGGCTTCCAAGCCTCGAGTCAACTTTGTAGTGGATGATTGCACTACGGTTTTCCAATTGATTAAAATCCCATAGGCGATTGTTGTTTTTTTTTCACTTCAGTTCAATTCGAATTTATTCCCCCCCCCCTTTCTCGTTTTAACCCTGCCGTCTCGTGACACCCTCCATCGGTACCAAGAAGAAATCCGTCATTAATATTTATCACATTGATCCGCAGCAGCACAGCTGTCAAAGAGAGTGCTCCGTGCTCACCGTTTAAGATTATCATTTTTGATTTATTTGATTTCTAATAATTCCATCAATTCCTCGATGACGGATTCCTCGGCGTCGCCGCCACCGTCGGACGCCGTAGCTTCGGCTTCGGCAAATTTTTGCTGCACGCCAGTTTTTTTTTCTCTCTCTGTTCGCCACCGTCCTAGGAAGCGATCTTACGGATCCCAATTACGCTTTGGAAAAAGATTTAATTTCACCTGCTCCTTCGCCGCTTCATCGCGGGACTCCCATCGGTTTGCGGGTTTACCAAATTTGGACCGAAGCCGCCTGCCTTGATTGAGTTTCGATCGAGTTGGCTTCGATTTCGCTATCCTCGGCTATTCTCGGCACAAACACAAACGGCGCACATTTTTAATTAGATTATGGTAATCGATGCCGATGCCGTGGATTTCCACGATCCGATCCGAAGCCTACTACGATCCGCTGGCAAGAGAAGGGGGAGGGGGCAACGGGAGTGAAACATGAAACTTGCGCCTCATGCGATCATTTCGCGCAATTTTTCTTCTTCTCTCTTTGGGGCCCTGTTGACATCCCTGGTGCGGCGCTGACGGCGCGGTAGATTCCGTTTGGCGGCTCAATTCGAACAATTTTAATTGGTTTCTAACGGCGGCGGCGGCGACGACAGCGACGGCTACGGCATGCGTCGTTGAACGCATCAGTAGCCTAAGCCGCTGAGTGACTGCACGCTCCGCGGTATTTTCTGTGAGTTATGGACATTTGAGTGAGACGGGGTGGGGGGTTCCGAGTACCGAAAGCAGCTGCTACCGTAAGGATAATTGATTGCGCACTAAATTGAGCGGCATGCTGCCAGATTCTTCGAGCGTGTGAAATTCAGTCCGAACCCGGGTTGTCTATTTGTGTGATTAGCGATTTTAAATGGGCAGTGTAATGAAGAATGTTAATAGATTTTATTTTCGCATTGCACGGTAGATTCTTCGGGCGAGGAAAAGCGAAGTTTAATGCAGTTAGTTTAATGGCTTGATTGCAGTGCACTTTGTGAGTATTTAGTGTATGCAAAGCAAAAGTTTGCTGACACAATTTCTGTAGTAAATCCGGAATAGAGCTTAAAACATTGTTTAACTTTACTAACTACTTTTTTACAACTAAAAAATTTTTTTGGGTAAAACTAGTTTACAGTGTAATGTTTATACATTAAAGCATACGCCAAGCAGATCCCCAGTCAGGAAGTTTACACCACTAAGTCCCACCTGGATGTGCCGGAAAAAAGAAGATCATCAAATTTTACAATGCTTCCAATGCTTATAGAATGCTTCCAGAAAGGGCCCTCTGCTTTTCCTCCGATCCTATGAAAATTACGCACTGTTTTTGGTAAGCTACGAAAAGCAGAGAAGGTTTTCATAAAACGACAAGGATTTGAAGAAGTTGATAAAAGTATGTATGAAAGATGGCACTAGTGTTGTATAGGATTTGACGGGTAGCGGGCTGTTGGCCTAACTGAGAAGACTAACTTTACGCAAACTTGGCTAATATGTGTTTATTTATTCCTTCGGAGTTTCAAAATTATTCGACTAAAAATTGATTTTTGGACTCAATTTTAAGTAACCAAGAAAGTTTTCTTTTATGACGAGAATACGTCTTACTTTAGCGTGGAACACGTTTTAGTAATTTACTACGTTAGAGAGCGAAAAATTTTTGATCGCTAATATATCAAGTAGGCAAAAGATAACAACATAACAGCAATTTTAGATATTTTTTTTGCAGTTAACTTCTATTCATTTATAATCAATTACGACACTTAATAACAGCGTTGACATTTGTGTCGAGAGTCAACAGGGTATCCTAAATATGACAATTTTGACACTACTAGTCCCTGGTTTTCAATTTCGAAATATAACACCGATAATAGTGAAGAAAAGCTCCAAAAACGGAACTAACGGCACGATTTCTCAGCAACGGTTACTGTCAGATACTGTGCAATTTTATCCATATCCGTCTTGCGGTTCCGGAACTACAAGGCGGTGAGTGTCAAAACTTTCAAACCATCATACAAAATAACGATGCAAAACCGCTACGGACTGGTACGGAAGAAGAAAATACCGCCGCATTTGCGAACGAAACACACAGCGTGCTTTGTTCAATTCCGTATAGCGTGCAGGGTTGCCACATTTAAATTTATATTTTGCAGGAGAAAATTCAGAATTCAGGAGGGATCAAAATTCTGCATTGAAAATCTGTACACTGAAGTCTTTTTTTATGCGAGTTTACGTACCGCATAAAAAACCGCATAACTCTAAAAATTCGCATAAAAAAACCGCATAACTCTGAAACTTTGCATAAAAAAAAACGCATAAAAAACCATAGTGTATATGGAAATTACTACTATAACACATGGTCTGAAAAGTCCCGGGCCTAACAAAGAGAACACGATTTTTTTTCGGCTCAAAATTAACTTTATTCATCAACGTAATTCACATCAAGAATAACGCAATCATTCAAGCGCCGCTCTAACATTTCAATACCACTTTTGTAGAACGATTTATCTTTTGCCTCAAAATAGGCCTCAGTTTCAGCGATAACCTCTTCATTCGTGCGAAATTTCTTACTCTCAAGCATATTTTTCAAGTCAGCGAACAGCAAGTAGTCGCTGGGAGCCAAATCTGGCGAATACGGTGGATGTGGGGTTAGTTTGTTAGTTTTGTTAGTTTTGTTAGTTTTGTTAGTTTTGTTAGTTTTGTTAGTTTTGTTAATTTTGTTATTTTTTATAGTTTTGCTAGTTTTGTTAGTTTTGTTAGTTTTTTAGTTCTTCAATTCCGTTAGTTCCTTTAGTTCCTTTAGTTCCTTAAGTTCCTTAAGTTCCTTAAGTTCCTTTAGTTCCTTTAGTTCCTTTAGTTCCTTTAGTTCCTTTAGTTCATTTAGTTCCTTTAGTTCCTTTAGTTCCTTTAGTTCCTTTAGTTCCTTTAGTTCCTTTAGTTCCTTTAGTTCCTTTAGTTCCTTTAGTTCCTTAAGTTCCTTAAGTTCCTTAAGTTCCTTTAGTTCCTTTAGTTCCTTTAGTTCCTTTAGTTCCTTTAGTTCCTTTAGTTCCTTTAGTTCCTTTAGTTCCTTTAGTTCCTTTAGTTCCTTTAGTTCCTTAAGTTCCTTTAGTTCCTTTAGTTCCTTTAGTTCCTTTAGTTTCTTTGGTTTCTTTAGTTTCTTTAGTTCCTTAAGTTCCTTTAGTTCCTTTAGTTCCTTTAGTTCCTTTAGTTCCTTTAGTTTCTTTAGTTTCTTTAGTTTCTTTAGTTCCTTAAGTTCCTTTAGTTCCTTTAGTTCCTTTAGTTCCTTTAGTTCCTTTAGTTCCTTTAGTTCCTTTAGTTCCTTTAGTTCCTTTAGTTCATTTAGTTCCTTTAGTTCCTTTAGTTCCTTAAGTTCCTTTAGTTCCTTTAGTTCCTTTAGTTCCTTTAGTTCCTTTAGTTCCTTTAGTTCCTTTACTTCATTTAGTTCCTTTAGTTCCTTTAGTTCCTTTAGTTCCTTTAGTTCCTTTAGTTCCTTTAGTTCCTTTAGTTCCTTTAGTTCCTTTAGTTCCTTTAGTTCCTTTAGTTCCTTTAGTTCCTTTAGTTCTTTTAGTTCCTTTAGTTTCTTTAGTTTCTTTAGTTTCTTTAGTTTCTTTAGTTTCTTTAGTTTCTTTAGTTTCTTTAGTTTCTTTAGTTTCTTTAGTTTCTTTAGTTTCTTTAGTTTCTTTAGTTTCTTTAGTTTCTTTAGTTTCTTTAGTTTCTTTAGTTTCTTTAGTTTCTTTAGTTTCTTTAGTTTCTTTAGTTTCTTTAGTTTCTTTAGTTTCTTTAGTTTCTTTAGTTTCTTTAGTTTCTTTAGTTTCTTTAGTTTCTTTAGTTTCTTTAGTTTCTTTAGTTTCTTTAGTTTCTTTAGTTTCTTTAGTTTCTTTAGTTTCTTTAGTTTCTTTAGTTTCTTTAGTTTCTTTAGTTTCTTTAGTTTCTTTAGTTTCTTTAGTTTCTTTAGTTTCTTTAGTTTCTTTAGTTTCTTTAGTTTCTTTAGTTTCTTTAGTTTCTTTAGTTTCTTTAGTTTCTTTAGTTTGTTTAGTTTCTTTAGTTTCTTTAGTTTCTTTAGTTTCTTTAGTTTCTTTAGTTTCTTTAGTTTCTTTAGTTTCTTTAGTTTCTTTAGTTTCTTTAGTTTCTTTAGTTTCTTTAGTTTCTTTAGTTCCTTTAGTCCTTAGTTCTTCAGTCAGTGCTTGTTCAGTAGTCCATTAGTCTGTTAGTTCGCTAGTTTTTTAGTCCGATAGTCCGTTATTCCATTAGTACGTTATTCCGTTAGTTCATTAGCTCGCCTTGTTCACTAGTCCGACAGGTTGTTAGTACGGTAGTATGTTAGTTCATAAGTCCAACAGTTCGTTTGTCCTTCAGTTCGGAAGTTCGTTGATTATTTAGTGCGTTATTCCGTTAGCTCACTAGTCTATTAATCCGACATTTTGTTAGTCCGATACTCTGTTAGTTTGTTAGTCCGTTGTTTCGTTAATTCTCTAATTCGTTAGTCCTTTACTTACACAGTCCGTTAATTCGTTGATTAGTTAGTCTAATAATACGTTAGTCCGACAATTCGTTAGTTCGACAATCCGTTACTCCGACAATTCGTTAGTTCGGCAGTCCGGCAGTTCGTTAATCCAACAGTCCTTTATTTCGTTAGTACATTAGTATAATAATCCATTTCATTAGTACGCTAGTTCTACAGGTCGTAAGTCTGCTAGTTTGTTGGTCTTTTAGTCCTTTAGCCCTTTAGTTCGTAATTTCGTTAGTCCGTTAGTATGTTAGTTCAGTAATCCATTAGCCCGTAAATCTGTTTTACCGCCAGTTCTTTATTCGTTTAGTTCCTTATTCTGTTAGTCCGACAGTTCGTTAGTTGTTTGGTCGATTATTCCGTGGGTCCAGTAGCTCGCTAGTCTGTTAGTCCTTTAGTCCATTAGTCTGCTATTTAGTTATTTTCTTAGTTCGTTAGTTCGCTAGTCCGTTAGTACGACAATCCTTCAGTACGTTAGTTTGTTATTCCGTTATTCTGTTAGTTCGTTAGTAAGCTAGCCCGTTTGTCCGACTGTCCGTTACTCCTTCGGTCCATTATTCCGATAGTTATTAGTCCGACAATTCGTTAATCCGATAATCCGTTAGTCCGACAATTCAAAAGTTTGAAACTGTTCCAATATGTTGCTGGCAAACAAACCAACTTCGGCTATTCTGGTCATCTGAATCCGGTATTGGAAGTATTGGAAATGGTAATCAATCCGACAATTCATTAGGCCGATAATCTGTTAGTCCGGCAATCCGTTAGTCCGACAAGTCTTTAGTTCGACAATTCGTTAGTCCGACAATTGATTACTTCGACAATCCGTTAGTTTGAAGGTTCGTTAATCCAACATTTCATTGTTTCGTTAGCACGTTAGTCTTATAATCCATTTCGTTAGTACGCTAGTTCGACAGGTTGTAAGTCTGCTAGTCTATTAGTCTTTTAGTCCTTTAGCCCTTTAGTTCGTTATTTCGTTAGTCCGTTATTCTGTTAATCCTACTGGACTTATCCATCCATTAGCCCGTAAATCTGTTAGTTCGCTACTCTGTTTTTTCGCCAGTTCTTCATTTGCTTAGTTCTTTATTCTGTTAGTCCGACAGTACGTTAGTTCTTTGGTCCATTATTCCGTGAGTCCAGCAGCTCGCTAGTCTGTTAGTCCGTTTATCCTTTAGTTCATTATTATGTTAGATAGCTATTTTCTTAGTACGTTAGTTCTCTAATCCGTTTGACTTTTAGTCCCACAGTTGTTTAGTCTGCTAATCCATCAGTTCGCTAGTCCGTTAGTACGACAATTCTTCTGTTCGTTAGTTTGTTATTTCGTTATTCTGTTAGTTCGTTAGTAAGCTAGCCTGTTAGTACGACTGTCCGTTACTTCCTTTGGTCCGTTAGTCCGACAATTCAAAAGTTTAAAACTGTTCCAATTTGTAGCTGGCAAACGAACCAACTTGGGCTATTCCGGTCATCTGAATCCGGCTTCGGAAGTATTGGAAATAGTGATCAATCCAATTCGTTAGTCCGACAATTCGTTAGTCTGATAATCCGTCAGTCCGACAATCCCGTTAGTTTGACAGTTCGTTAATCCAACATTCCATCATTTCGTTAGCACGTTAGTCTAATCATCCATTTTATTAGTACGCCAAATCTACAGGTCGTAAGTCTGCTAGTCTATTAGTCTTTTAGTCCTTAATCCTACTGGACTTATCCATCCATTAGCCCGTAAATCTGTTATTTCGCTGCTCTGTTTTTCCGCCACTTCTTTAATCTGTTAGTCCGACAATCCGTTAGTTCTTCGGGCCATTATTCCGCAAGTCCAACAGCTCGCTAGTCTGTTAGTCCGTTTATTTTTTAGTCTGTTTATTTTTTAGTCCATTTTTATGTTAGTTAGTTATTTGCTTAGTCCGTTAGTTCGTTAGTTCTCTAATCCGTTTGTCTTTTAGTCCCACAGTTCTTTAGTCTGCTAATCCGCTAGTTCGCTAGTCCGTTAGTAGGACAGTCCGTTACTCCTTTGGTCCGTTATTCCGATAGTTCGTTATCCGACATTCCGACTACAATTCGTTAGTCCGACAATCCATTAGTCCTATAATCTGTTAGTCCGACAATTCGTTAGTCCGACAGTTCGTTAATCCAATATCCGATTAGTTAGTCCATTGTTAGTCTAATAATCCATTCCATTAGTAAGTTAGTTCGACAGGTCGTAGGTCTGCTAGTTCGGTAGTCTTTTAGCCCTTTAGCCCTTCAGTTCGTTATTTCGTTAGTCCGTCATTCTGTTAGTCCAGTAATCCGCTAGCCCGTAAATCTGTTAGTTCGCTAGTCTGTTTTTCCGACAGTTCTTTATTCGTTTAACTTTATATTCCGTTAGTCCGACAGTCCGTTAGTCATTTGGTCCATCATTCCGTGGGTCCATTAGTCTGTTATTTAGTTATTTTCTTAATCCGTCAGTTCGTTAGTTCTCTAACCCGTTTGTCTTTTAGTCCCACAGTCCTTTAATCTGCTAATCCGTTAGCTTGTTAGTTCGTTAATACGACAATTCTTCGGTACGTTAGTTTGTTATTAAGTTATTCTGTTAGTTCTTTAGTAAGCTAGCCCGTTAGTCCGATTGTCCGTTACTCCTTTGGTCCGTTATTCCGATAGTTCGCTAGTTCGACATTTTCTTAGTCCGACATTTCGTTTGTTCGACAATTCTTTAGTCATACAATTCTTTAGTCCAACAATTCGTTAGTCCGACAATTCGTTAGTGTGCTAATATGTTAGTACAACAATTCAAAAGTTTAGTCCGACAATCCGTTAGTCCAACAATTCGTTAGACTGATAATTCGTTAGTCCGACAATTCGTTAACGCGATACAACGTTAGTCCGACAATTCAAAAATTGGAAACTTCCCATTTGTAGATGGAAAACGAACCAACTTGGGCTTTTCCGGTCATCTGAATCTGGCTTCGGAAGTATTGGAAAGTGATCAATCCGACAATTAGTTAGTCCAATAATGCGTTAGTCCAAAAATTCGTTAGTCCTACAATCCGTTAGCCCGACAATTCGTTAGTCCGACAATCCGTTAGTCCGACAATTCGTTAGTCCGACAATTCGTTAGTCCGACAGTCCGTTGGTCATTTGGTCCATCATTCCGTGGGTCCATTAGTCTGTTATTTAGTTATTTTCTTAATCCGTCAGTTCGTTAGTTCTCTAACCCGTTTGTCTTTTAGTCCCACAGTCCTTTAATCTGCTAATCCGTTAGTTTGTTAGTTCGTTAATACGACAATTCTTCGGTACGTTAGTTTGTTATTAAGTTATTCTGTTAGTTCTTTAGTAAGCTAGCCCGTTAGTCCGATTGTCCGTTACTCCTTTGGTCCGTTATTCCGATAGTTCGCTAGTTCGACATTTTCTTAGTCCGACATTTCGTTTGTTCGACAATTCTTTAGTCATACAATTCTTTAATCCAACAATTCGTTAGTCCGACAATTCGTTAGTGTGCTAATATGTTAGTACAACAATTCAAAAGTTTAGTCCGACAATCCGTTAGTACAACAATTCGTTAGACTGATAATTCGTTAGTCCGACAATTCGTTAGCGCGATACAACGTTAGTCCGACAATTCAAAAATTGGAAACTTCCCATTTGTAGATGGAAAACGAACCAACTTGGGCTTTTCCGGTCATCTGAATCCGGCTTCGGAAGTATTGGAAATAGTGATCATTCAGACAATTCGTTAGTCCGTTAATCCATTAGTCCAAAAATTCGTTAGTCCTACAATCCGTTAGTCAGACAATTCGTTAGTCCGACAATTCGTTAGTCCGACAATTCGTTAGTCTGATAATTCGTAAGTCCGCCAATTTTAAAACTGTTTTACTTGTAGCTGGCAAACGAACCAACTTGGGCTTTTCTGGGCATCTGAATCCGACTTCGGAAGTATTGGAAATAGTGATCAAAAACTGCAAAATGGATCTACTCACTTTCGTTCAAGATGGCGATTTTCACAAACTTATAAGTTCAAAGGAAAAGTCTTACAATTTCATACGGAATTCCTAAATTTGTTGTGGGTACTACTTCCGTTAGTCCGACAATTCAAAAGTTTAAAACTGTTCCAATTTGTAGCTGGCAAACGAATCAACTTGGGCTATTCCGGTCATCTGAATCTATTTTCAGTATTGGAAATAGTGATCAATCCGACAATTTGTTAGTCCGATAATCCGTTAGTCCGACAATCCGTTAGTCCGACAATCCGTTAGTCCGACAATTCGTTAGTCCGACAATTCGTTAGTCCGACAATTCGTTAGTCCAACAATCTGTTAGTCCGACAATTCCTTAGTGTGATAATACATTAGTCCGATAATTCAAAAGTTTCCAACAGTTCCATTTTGTAGCTGGCAAACGAACCAACTTGGGCTATTTCGGTCATCTGAATTCGGTTTCGGAAGTATTGGAAATAGTGATCAATCCGACAATTCGTTAGTTCGATAATCCGTTAGCCCGACAATTCGTTAGTCCGACAATTCGTTAGTCTGATAATCCGTTAGTCCGACAATTCAAAAGTTTAAAACTGTTCTAATTTGTAGCTGGCAAACGAACCAACTTGGGCTATTCTGGTCATCTGAATCCGGTTTCGAAAGTATTGGAAATAGTGATCTAAAACTGCAAAAATGATTTACTCACTTTTGTTCAAGATGGCGATTTTCACAAACTTATAAGTTCAAAGGAAAAGTCTGTTTCAAACGGAATTCCTGGTACTTCCGGTTCCGGAATTACAGGGTAAATTGGATTTGTAGAGTTGTTAGATTAAGCCCGAACCAACTTTCCTATTTCTATTCAATGAACAATTGTTTTTGCGAATTCCACTGTAATATTTATGATGTTATGAGTAATATGAGAAAGGCATCATTACACCACTAGGTGGATTAAAACAGGTTTTTCATTAACATTTGAGTCATCATCATCATCAAGTTTACACATAATGTATAACCACAAACACTCCGCTTTCCAAACTGCCAGTTAATCAATGGCAAAACAAGTCTTGAACAAACCATCAAACAATTTTAATGGAAAGTCAACATCTGTTTGGACAAATTTGTGATAAGCCCTCAGAATAACATCCGGAATACTTTTATAAGCTCTGCATAATCCAGCCCCGCTGGTCCCATCAAAGAAAAAAAAATACAAAACACGGCAGCCTCATCATAGCAAATCCAGTCAGTCTGGTCAGTCGAGGAAAGTCGTCTTCCCAGAGCACCGAACCGAAAATACAGCTCTGCGGCCGTGCCGAGGGGCCGACTAACGCCAGCTAATTTGTAAAGAATGTGTTAATTACCGAAAAACTACAATCATAATCTCTACTTTGCTTTGCTTTGCTCGGCATTTGTTTCGCCCAGCAGCAGCAGCAGCAGCAGCTCTCGGTGTGGCAGTAATCCAAAGCTTCGTCTATCCTTCCTCTACTTTCCGCCCCCCCCTCCCTTTCGGCATTTCATTTCACTCTCCGCCATCCGCCACGGCAGCAACGTGGAGTGGGAAGCAGAAAAAAAAAACAACAAATGTTCGAATTAATAAACATCGCGTTTTTCGCTTGCTCCCGTGTTGTCCGTCCGCTGCTGGCGATTGCAACCAACTCCTGAACGTCTGAAGCGAAGCGCTGATAACCGCCGCTGACCATTCGACTCGCCAAAACCCTCCCTCCGGACCCGAACCAGGCCCGGCAACACAATCGAATAGAGCTCATTCCGAAAAATGTTTAGAGAGCTATTTAATAAATATGATAAATTAATTAGCGAGAAAATGTTTAATTAAATTATTAAATGAGCAATTCATAATCGTCCACTCGAGTTTGAACAGCTTTTTTCGCTGTTATTGTTGTTGTTGCTATTGTTGTTGCTCTTGTTATTGAGCGGGCGTACAAAAATGCTTGATCGCGAGCGCGCGCTTTTCCCTGTCGAATTTGTACAGCAAAATGATTGCGCTCGCGGTGTGATGAGTTCGGCTGCGACTTCGACGATTGGCAGCGAAAATAATGTAATTTATTCACTGCACTGGCTTGATTTAGCAGAGTGCTGTTGTTTTTTTTTTGCTTCTTTACCATCGCCTACTAAGCATCGTTTCGAATTGACGACGCCTAGACAAGAGGTTTTCTAAGCGCGGACGAAGCAACCTCGAGAAAAAAAAGCTAATCGAATTGATTGCACTTTTTGCCGGGCGCACTTTCAGACTTGCTGTCTGTGACGGAGGAATTTGACGATACAATAATTAGTGGCTCGAGGGGCGCTACTTGACTGGAGCCCCTCAGACTCACAAACGCCCCACTTTTACGCAACGGACAAACGGACAGTTAGCTTTCCTGGACAGTTGCGTTGCGTGCGTTTGCGGTCGTTTGATTGGAGCCCCTTTGCCCAGCCAACCTCCCCGTGGCTTCGGCACCCGTCACAGCACAGTCGCACTGATAAGACCAGTTGACTAGACAAGCGGCGGCGAAGAATAGGAATGGGACATAAAAACGTGATTGAAAAGCAATTAAATTTGCAATAATTCACGTCGTTGCCGATTAACTGTGTGTGCCCCTAGGCGGAGTTGCGCCGAGCCTAACGGCAGGGGCTTCTAATTACAAGCAGTTGTCTGCAGCGGGGAGTCGACATTGTCCACTTGTTTTTTTTTTCATTCATTCACTCTCCATTCGTAGACTAACCCCGGTGAAAATAGACGTAATTATTGTGATGATAAATCACTTCTAATTAACGCATAGCGCAGTGCGTTACTCTCCCTTGTGCGTGACCCGCGTAAGATAATCTTCCAACGAATTCTACTCAGCCCGAGCAGGGCTGCGAAATGGGCTAGGCCAAACGGTTGAACCCTGCCAGCAATAAAGTACGTCAAGCTTCGAGCTCTATAAATTGGCTCTATCTCCTTGCACTGAATCTCAAACGCGCGTCGCCCTTCAGCCACCAGCCACCCGAGAGAGCGTGGAGGCGAAAAACAAAATATCATTTCAATTCGAACTATGTATTGTACGAACCAACGGCGGAAAGGTGGAAAATGCTCGCACTCTTTTGTGTTCCGATGATTTGTTTGTCATTATGTCCATTAAAGTGTGGAACAAAGCAGGCCGCGACGGCGCATGACGTATGAAAACAAATCGCACCCCGGCCGAAACGACGATTTGTCCACTGGCTGCACTGGAATCAGCAGGCGGGGAGAGCTGTCGGACTTTTGAGCTTTTGTCAACAAGCATACAAGCACACACACACACACACACACTCACACGCGATAGGCACCGTTGGAAGAGTGGGCCCATGTCATGCCGTATTGGTGGTATTGGGGCGGGATACGCCCCTTGTCAGTTCAGCTCGGTTCAGTCACGGAGCCGCCACAATCACCGCACGCCATCTTAGAGTGCCATGACAATGGTAATTTTTATTTCGGGGGCATTACTTACTTATTCGCTGTAAATGTGATTGTCGTGTTTTGGTCCGAAAGATAACGGACCACGGATGACGAAGCCGCCGAGGGTGCAGGAATGGATACGAAACTGACCAAGCAAAATCTCCGAGTTCGAACCAAATTCTGCACCCGTGCTGGAATCGCTTATGAAACCATTCGAAGTTGGTTTACAAAGTTGAATGTGATTTCATCTTCTAAGATTTCAACATTTTCTTAGTCCACGTGAGCGTTTGACAGACGCAATTCGTGTTACCATTTTTATTCCCGATTTTCATCTTCGTTTATTTTATTTTCAACCTTATTACTATTTTACTTTCTGTTCATCTTGTTCGACACTACCCTTTTTAATCCTTCGGGCTTTGTATAGTCTGCTCATTACTTTCGATTCTTTTTCTTAAAACATACTTGAAAGCCTATATTTTTTCAATATTATACAAACATCATCTACATCCGTCTACACGAAAACCTCAATTTACGCGACTTTATTTACGCTTTCCATTTGAAATAATGCGGTTTTATATTGAACTAGCTGACCTGTCAAACTTCGTCTCGCCCAAAAATTATTTGTTGGCATTTATGTGTTCGGAGAGCAGAATTGTCAAACGACTAAGTGGTTAAAGTTTCTCTCCAATATTTTCCTGATTACTTAACCTACAATCAACGGAATTCGACACACATTCGTTTTATCCCAAAAAAATAATATCACCCAAATTTACAGTGAAAATTTTAGGCATCGATGTTTTCTCAGAACTTGCTCTAATAAAGTAAATATTTTTAGATAGGAAAGAACTTTTAGTGACTTTGAGAGACAACGTTTACATTTTTAGTTGATATTGATCTTACCAATTTGAACATTCTTCTCAGCAAGAATGACTTTTATCGTATCAAAGAACGATCTCTAGCAACTCTTAACACAATGCAATCAGTGCCATCAAAGGGAGACGGATATCATTGCAGCAACCAACAAAAAACCGGCATGGTTCATTTAACATAGAATGGATGGTGCGAAAGCGAGTTCCTCTCGATGACCCGTCTTAGCATTATGGGTAAACACGGTGCGGTAGGGATTCGCTCTGAAGCAACTCTTGTTTTGCGATCCGATTCTATACGGGCAGTGGAAAATTGTGATAGAATCATTTTTACTATTGCCGCTTATTCTAACTATGTGCATACCTTTGTATCACGGAGAAGAAACTGGGCATGTTGAAACAACAATAATCACATTTGATATTTGATATTACGTATAAGTTATTTCAACACTAAATATATTTGATAAACAACCACATTCATGTTCAAAACAATCATATTTTATCGTTATTCTTAGTGGTTTAATATGTTAGTAGCTTAAACATAAACTGTTCCATAAAACCATAATATAACAGTTCGGCTGAAAAGTTCGTATCGTTTAATAGAAACACACATTTTTTTGCCAAAATTCGTTTTTATTATTCAACATAATTGCCATCACAGGCGATACAGCGATTATAGCGATCTTCCAACTTTTCGATCCCTTTTTTGTAGTACGATTTGTCCTTTTCCTCAAAATAGGCCTCAATTTCAGCGATTACCTCTTCATTGCTTCTAAATTTTTTACCAGCGAGCATTCTCTTAAGGTCTGAAAACAGGAAAAAGTCACTGGGGGCCAAATCTAGAGAATACGGTGGATGAGGGAGCAATTCGTAGCCCAATTCGTTCAATTTCAGCATGGTTTTCAACGACTTGTGACACGGTGCATTGTCTTGATGAAACAAAACTTTTTTCTTCTTCAAATGAGGCCGTTTTTTTTTTAATTTCGTCCTTCAAACGCTCTAATAACGCTATATAATAGTCACTGTTGATGGTTCGATGAAAATTATACCATGCGATTCCCAAAATACAGACGCCATAACCTAACCGGCCGATTGTTGAGTCTTTCCACGCTTTGGGTTCGGTTCATCGCGTGCAGTCCACTCAGCTAACTGTCGATTGGACTCCGGAGTGAAGTGATGGAGCCATGTTTCGTCCATTGTTATATATCGACGAAAAAATCGGTTTTATTTCGATATAACAGCTCCAAACACTGCTCAGAATCATCAATTCGTTGTTGTTTTTGATCGATTGTGAGCTCACGCGGCACCCATTTTGCACAAAGCTTTCTTATATCCAAATATTCGTGAATAACATGTCCAACACGTTCCTTTGATATCTTTAGGGTGTCAGCTATCTCGATCAACTTCACTTTACGGTCATTGAAAATCATTTTGTGGATTTTTTTCACGTTTTCATAGGTAACAGCCTCTTTTTGACGTCCACTGCGTTCATCGTCTTCGGTGCTCATATGACCAGTACGAAATTTTGCAAACCACTTACGAATTGTTGCTTCGCCCGGTGCAGAGTCTGGATAACACTCATCAAGCCATTTTTTGGTATCGGCGGCACTTTTTTTCATCAAAAAGTAGTGTTTCATCAACACACGAAATTCCTTTTTTTCCATTTTTTTCACAATAACAAAAGTAGCTTCACTCAAAATGCAATATCTCACAAACTAATAATCAAACAGCTGTCAAATTTATACACGTATCTTTTGAAGGTTGGTACTAACTGAAAATGGTATGGATTTAATTCTAGTGGCGCCCTCTCCTAGAAACGATACGAACTTTTCAGCCGATCTGTTAGTTTGTTCAAACAGAGCCTTATAGATACAGTCAATCATGAAAATGGTGAAAATAATTAACCTTTGTATCTATTTTCACATTTTTTTCTGAAGGTATTTTGTTCAAATCTGTTGTTGAATTATTTGACCTGGTTTCTATTATATAGATAGTAAAGACTGTCCCAGGAAATATGGACGCACTTTGATTTCGCTGTAAATAATTCACAAGTGTAAGATATTCAAATTTTATTCGATATACTGATAATATTAGACTACAACAACAGAATATTATGCTCAACATTTGCTACTTAGCCATTGTAGACTAACTGGCGCACCTTCTTGCGAACGTTCCTCATTAAATTCCGTACTTGGCGACAAGTTTTGACACTTTTTTCCAATCTTTTTCGAACTGTTGAATGGTTTCGGCTGTCGAGACATGTTTCCTAAGATGTGTCTTCGTTAATGCCCAAAATTCCTCAATTGGACGAAAGTGACATTTTTGGTAGTATACCATTCTACCGTTGATTTCGAGTAGTGGCAAGGAGCAAGATCTAGCCAGAAGACAACAGGATCCTTGTGGCTTCGAATCATGGGTACAAGTCGTTTTTGTAAACATTCCTAGATGTATATTTCGCTGTTCATTGTAGCAGTGGTGATGAAAGGTTTCGAAATCTTACCGCAGCTACAAATTGCTTGCCAGACCATGCATTTCTTACCAAATTTTTCGACTTCAATCGATGTCTCGGACTGGTTTAACACTTGCCCTTCTCGCTCCGTATAATATTGTGGTCCTGGAAAGGATTTGTAATCGAGTTTCACGTAGGTTTCATCGTCCATGATTATGCAGTTCAAATTTCCAGCAAGAATCGTGTTGTACAGCTTTCGAACCCTCGGTCTGATCGATGCTTCTTGTTTCGGACTACGTTTTGGTTGTTTCTGCATCTTATAGGTTCGAAAATTCAAACGTTCTTTGGCACGAAGAACATTTGACTTCGAAGTGCCCAACTGAGGGTTAGCAGGAACTTTTTTTCGACCCGTTCTCGGTTTATCCTCAAAGGTGTTATCTTCGCCAAATTTTCTAATTGCATTTCGCACGGCTTTTCCACTTACTTCTTCCATTTTTGCTATCTTTCTCAGTGACAGTCCGCGTTCTGTGCACCATTTGTACACAATTTTTCGACGTTGTTCTGCTGAAAGTCCACGCATTTCGAAACAAACTAATGAAAACGAATAAACAACTGCACAAGTGGTTAGAGAAGAGTGTAAACAACAGGACGCAACCATCAAAATTGACAGATTCTGAACCATTGCGAAATGGCAGCGGTTTTTGGTTGCGTCCATACTTCCTGGGACAGTCTTTGTTTAGCACAGTTTGATTTTTTTTTTTGTTCAATAGAAAAGTTAAAGAATCCGGTAATTTTCTCGTGCTACATACGATTAGACTTAACACTCAATTTTCTCGGCGATATTCAAATCGTTTTCCACGAGCTTAGGCTCGTTTGAAAACTGTTATTGTAAAATTTATCGAGTATGAAGATCGATTGGCTATCATTTATAGTTTCGAAGATATAAAGGCATAAGTGACGTAACCGACAAAACGAATTTTGTTCCTTATCGGTAAATTTTACCGGAGGTGGCTGAACCTTTTTTTTATAAAAGCTACTATTAGTTCATTGATCAAGTTCAAAGATCAAATCACAGATCCAATCCAGAGTCGAGAGTTGAGAGTCGATGAGCAAATAAACCTATTTCAGTTTCACCGGTATTCGGTTTTCGGTCGAACGCGGAAGGTACGCAAAAATTTTATTTGGAATGAAATGGTTTACAATCCGTCAGGTGAATTTAACTGACTTCGGCTACACCGATTTCCGAATTCGATTAATCGATTGTCACACGTTCAGATTAAAAGGACTAATTTTAAGGTTTCATTCAATTTCTATCTTCGATTCGTCTTGCAGTTCCAAAATTACAAAGTAGTGATTGAAATTTCAAACTGTCATTTCAAACTACGGTCATTAAATTAATTTCATGAAAACTAAAACATAGAAGAATATTCACACAAAAAAGAACACATGCCGATTGGTGAAAAAAGGATCATCTCACTGCTATGTGGATTAAACCCTTTTTCCTGATTTCAGCTATCTAGTCAGTTTTTTCTTATTCACTTCACACCCATTATAATAGAGATTTTGTTTTTAACGCTTTATTTTCTAATCCTAGGTTTAGATTAATAGCTTCAGCATTTTAACGTTCGATTGATTTTTTTTTAAATTTCCTCTTTAGGTATTAAGGGCTGAGGCCAGTAGGTCGCGTATAACCACGTGGCTAGCAGTGCGTATTACATTTCTCTCCATGCTCTCTCGCAAATGTGAAAAAATTACTCTCGATGCGGCCGGGTGGTCAAGAAAGTTTTGATATTTTCGGTTACAAGTTTGACTACACACGGGCAAAATTCCGATTCTAGAAATGAGCAAAACGAGTCATGATTTGGGGAAAATAATATATTTTCATGTTATGATAATACATGATTAAAAATTCTCGGACTGATTTCTATGAAATTTAAACGTAACGCACTTGAAGTTGTTGGGTATAACTTCAGGCGTGTTTCTGCTACGATGGTAATTTTTGCAACATATGTTATGTGTGATTTTTGCAATATAAATTCAGTAAAAAGCACGACGAAATTCTTTTAAAATGAAAATATTCTGTTTTGAAAAACAACGACGCAAGAGATAACGTGTTTACTTGCGTTCATTACTTTAGTTTTGATTTTGTGTTTCAGAATTTAAACACTTAAACGATGAAACTGCATGAAAAAACACGAGTAAATCAAACCTCTTAAGAAGAAACTCTATGTCAAATTCTTGCAAAAAAATCGTCTTATTCATAATATTTAGGCGCATCAATACAGCTTATGTTGTTATATCTATGGAACAAATTTATCAAAGTGGTTGAACAAAATAATTTTCTGATTTTCGTTAGATGGTGTTTCAAATTCACAATCGAATTAAACGCTAGCGCTCGGAATGTTATTCTAGCAACAACGATCACATCGAATATGTAAGAATACATTCAAACAAAATGTAACATTGATGTTTGTTAAATGAAAAGTGTAGCCGTGCTTAGTCTCTTATGATGTCAATTTTCGGTTCATTATCTTTATTTTTATGTTATGTTGGTAAAACAACACGATTATTAAATAACATGCTTCAGGATCAAGTAAACATTTTCAGTAGGTCTTGCTTTTCAATGTCTGCTTTTTGATTTACCATTAATCTATTAATCTATCACATCACTTGTGGCAGAGGGTTCAAAGTGATATACGGGTAGAACATTAGAGTTACGAACTTTGAAAGAAATGCATTCTTCAAGTAACGAATTTTCGAACCATGATTAATTTTCGTGGGAGAAGAGTTATTGCTCATGATTTCATGATAAGTTAAAATGATTTGTTTCATGATTTTCTAATCATAACAGCAGGAACGGATTTCTTTCCGTGCATCACATAAAATCCAATAAAGCTACCGCTCGTTTGGCAGCCTTGCTGAGCCGATTTTATTTCTCTCTCATGTTCCCGGGAACTAAAATGGCGCCAACATAGAAATCGACTTACCATCACAAAAATAACATTCACTTCATTTTTATCGCGACAACACATATGTTTTTATGCAACAATCGCATCTAAATTAAATGATCTAGACATTGTCAGGATAGATTTTTGATCCATGCTTTTGAAGGTGAGATATTCAATGAACAAGTTGAAAAACGGAGTTTTCAGCTATGAAATTCTTCCTTCAGAAAAAAGACATTCTCGACCACTAAAGTCTATGAATCATTCAGAAATTTTCACATAATAATCCAAACTAATTTTCTAAGAGATTGTCAGTTGGGACACACTGGACTCAGCCCTTTATGATGGCTTTTGCATCATTTTACTTCCATTTCTACTGACAACCAATCTGACCTCGACTTACTATTGACTTTGATTCTTCTCTTTTGACTTTCTTCTTCCAACTTTGTACTGTCGATTCATTATTTTCCACTTTCTATTCTTGGACATTTTATTTTCGACTCTTCAGTACGTTCGACCCTTCGACTTTCGATTTTTTTTACTCTTAATTTCATGTGGACTCAATATTTTCAATCACTTATTTTCGACCTCTTCTAATAACAATTTTTCATCACCTTGAATTTTTTTCGCATTTTTTACATTTGATTTTTCACTATAGACTGTTTCCTTCAAGCACTTTCTTTTTCCTTGTTGCATCTGCTAGTTAGCCAACACCATCACAGGGCTTGCTAATTCGGGCTTTATCGACAGTGGCAGTGCCCTCCCCTGCCCTTCCCCCGTATGGAGCGCTAAACCTTAACGGAAATCCACAGCGCACAGTGGTTCAAAAGCGCAATTTCACGCTCTTAATTGATAACTCCCCTAAAAGTGAGAAAACATTTTTATTTTAACTCAGGACCAACAAAGGGGCTAAGTTACTTCGACGAAGTTGTGCAGTAAGTTATTTCAAACAAGTTTGCTGAAGGTACTATTCCCGTAACTTGATTGTAATTCATGATATAAGGTATTTTCTGAAAAGGGTGTCAAAAAAACAGTTTTTGTAAGAAAACTCAGATATTTTCAATTTATATGAGTTTTTCATGTTATACAAAGTTTTTCATCTTTAAAAACTACACAACTTTCTCAAACATACTATGCTGCCATCATTTCAGTTTAATGAAATAGAGCAATTTTTCATGTTTTTTTTTTATTTAAAATTCTAACTTGTCTTTTATCAAAAGGCGCAGGAAGGTGTTAGGTGTTAGTTAGATTATATAAATCCTTTCACAGATCACTGAGCTATAAACATTAAAAATACGAGAAAGGCAAACGCGCCTTATGAATTATCCCCTTTGATACTTGTTTATATCAAACATTTCAGAAAAGTTTAATTTTGAATTATTTGAGATTATGTTACACAACTGAAAATTTTATCATAAAATTGTAATCATATTTCCGATGGCATGTATCAAAAATTATGTTGATTCGTTAGATACAACAATAGATATTCACGATCAAAAACTTATCACTCTCTCAGAGGGTAAATATTGAAAAGGCACCCCATAGTAAAGTAAGTCGCCCAGGCAAAGTGTAATAAATATATTAAATGTTTATATCCTCTTATAAACAGATATTCTAAGCTCTGTCTAAAGAACAAATTGTTAATTTATAAACAAATTTTCAGACCAGCCATGCTTTATGCGGTACCAATTTGGTCAAGCTGTTGTTCCATCAGGAAGCAAACGTTTCAAAGGATTCAGAATAAAATTCTGAAAATGATTTTGAAGCGTCCTCCCTGGTTTAGTACAAAAGGGTTCACAGACTCACAAATATAGAACCATTAGATGTAATGTCACATAATATTATAAGCAAATTCCGACAAAAATCGATGCAATCTTCAATTGAATCGATTCGCTCTCTGTATTAGTTAGTAAGTTAGTATATAAGTTCCTTTTCCCCATTACACAATACAAGTAGGTTTATAATTTTCCCAACACAAAAATCTCAGAATTGCGGAAGCAAATAATGTCCCCATGGTAATAACCAAATCATATATATAATAGGGCTGAAAAGTCACCACTTGTGGCTGAACACCCAATTTAAATCTTAATAATTTAATTTTAACTCATATTCCAATAAATAGTTATTAAAAAAAAAAAAAGTAAGTCGTATTCACGACAAAAACTCACCAAAAAATACACGACGTAAATCGACATGATGATTGCCTTTTTTCAAAGTCGTGGCTTCTTATCTCACTTTCAAAAAACTTCTGTAATTATTACTAAACTTTTCTATTTGTAGACTTCGATGTCCATAGAAACCTTTTATTGTGAGAGTTTCCATGGTAACGAATTTATACTGAAATTTGATCTGATATTAAATGAACCTTATCATTGCAAATGCCAAGGACAAGGATATTTGAAAAGAACATATCTCGCCTGCAGACCAGAGTTGCACTGAGTCGTGATCATCATCTACACGTCAAATCGTATAAAGTAGTTCCGTCACGAACCAAAATGATCGTCATTCAACGTTGATCGAATTCATGCCATGGGCAGCGTACGGCGAACGAGAACAACATTTACGCGAGAGTGGCAACACGCAGAAAGTGAAATATTTCGAATGAGAGAAGAGATCGGTCATTCTCTGTTTGTTTTTAAAGCGGTCTGTTTATAGTTTTATAATAAATTGAAAATGGATCAGAAGAAAGCGAAAAAACCTGTTATAATCCACCTAGTGGTGTAATGATGCCTTTCTCATGTACATATTTCATATTTCATATTCATATTTTAATTTCAAAAAAATTCTCTTCGAGTTTTGAAAGAAACCAATAGATTGTTTATGCATAACATACTGAATAAAAGAGTGCTTTGATTGCGTAAGCCATCCTTAAGAAAACGAAATGGGATCACTATTATATGCACTTTCCGGAATCCGGAACCGGATACCGGGAACCAGGATAGCCGGAATCGGTTTGTTTAGTTGCCTACTGATAATGACTATTGATTTGTATAGTTTTGAGACCAGTTTAGAAAATTTTTTATGTTTTTTGTTTCGCCGGTTTAAGTGACGGTGTACAATATTGAACACACTTTACCCTATAATTCCGGAACCGGAAGTCGGATCCGGATGAAATTCAGGAATTCCGTATGGGACCACGAGACCTTTCATTTGAATCCTAGGTTGTCAAAATCGGTTCAGCCATCTCCGAGAAAACCTAGTGAGATTATTTGACACATACACACACACACACACACACACACACACACACACACACAGACATTGCTCAGCTCGATGAACTGAGTCGAATGGTATATGACACTTAGCCCTCCGGGCCAATTTTCACTGGTCGGTTTTCAAGTGATTGCATAACCTTTCTATATGAGAAAGGCAAAACGTGCCTTTGCATCGATTGTCCCCGAGTGTATAAAAATTGAAGAAAAAGTTTTCAAATGCAATATAATCGAAGGTGGAGACTGCGAATATTCACAAAAAATTACGATGCCGCTAATTTCACTCGCCATTTCCGTACAAAGCATCCAGAGCAAGCTAAATTTCGAGGCTTTGTCAAAAAATCTGACGATACTGCTACCACCAAACGTACAGTTGCTAAACGACCAGTGACCATCGATACACAAAGTTTTATCGAAGCTTGTTTGAAACTGATTATTTGTCATAATCTTCCAATGCGATGTTTTGATTGGGAAGGTCTACAAATGTTACTGGACCCAATTTCGGAAGCAGTTAACATGTAGCAGTAAAAATCGTTGAAAAATTAAAGAGCGAAATGGCAAGCCGATTAATATCATTGAAAATCGATTCAGCGTCAAAACATAATATACATATTCTTGGGATTGACGCTCAATATGAATTTATTAATAAAGTGGTCATCGAACCTTATGTAAGTAAGAAAAAGGTGCTCTTGTTACCAAAATTGACAAATTCTTTTTATAGGTATGATTGAAGTACGCGAGAGCCAAACAGAAAAGTTCCTCAAAAAAAAGATATTGGAAATTCTCCACAGATACGATGTGACGATTGATCAAATTTTTTCAATCACTTCTGACAATGGAGCTAATATGCTTTCTGCCTCAAAACAGCTTCAGGAGTTTTTCATGCATACAATGCAATCTGCTGATATTTTTTCAGATACAACCATAATCGAAGATGATTTTTTGCAAAACTATCTAATGGAAGGGTTAGCGACGGAAATGAGTGTCCATTTGAATATTGTTCGCTGCGCCGCTCACACTTTCCAATTGGCTCTGAATGATGTTATCAAGTATAGCGATCCAAATATCAAATGCATAACTGATTTTGTGAAAAACGTCAAAAAAATTAAATACAAAAGTTTCTTCGATATTAATGGAGCTTCTTATCCCCCTTTGTGGTCACCTACTAGATGGAGTGGAAAATATATTATGATAAGAAGCATCATTGAACAAGAATCATTCTTTTCTAGCCTAGTGGAACAGTTTCCGGAATTAAGTAATTGACGTATATTCATAGTTGATTCATCTACTCTCATTTGCAATAATTCTCTGTTATTGTTTTCAGTTTTGAACGATGATGATTGGGAGTACATGAAAAAGTACGAAAACGCTTTCAAACCATTATATGTGACAACAAAACTAATGCAGGGCAATCATCAGTCATATTCAGATTTTTATTTGCAATGGTTGTTGGCAATCAAGGATATTAGATCATTAACTAATAACCGATTTTCGGATCCTTTGTTAGAATCTTTCAATCGTCGTGTGAAAGTTTTGAAAGAAAACATGGCATTCAATTCAGCTCTCTACTTGGATCCTCGTTTCAATTTTATAAACTCGACAGTGTTTACACCAGATGAAAAAAATAATATACAGGTAAAAATTAAACCATGCTCAAATAAACCGTATTTCTGTTAAAATATTAACACAATATTCTCATTTATAGAAATATATTGTCGGTATTTGGAATAGGATACAGAGTTTAAAACCGTCGGAGTCTTTATGTGTCAATGAAGATCTTAGTCGTACGAACCACGATGATAAGAACGATTTTCTGACTGAATTGTTCGGTGGAACATTGCATGGTTCATCACTTGTTACATCGCCTTTACTTCAACAGCTCAAACTGCTAGAGTTAGAATCCCGACAGTCACATGATTACAATGTTTGGAATCATTGGATTGCTCGTAAAGACTCCCATCCTCAACTTTTTGCTGTAGCAATGGTGGTATTAGCTACTCCAGCAAGTCAAATTTCAGTGGAGCGTGCATTCAGTGCATTGGGTTTGATTTTGTCACATTTTCGGACAGGGATCTCTGAAGAAGTTTTAGAAGACGTTTTACTCGCTAAATTAAATTATCAGTTATTTGAACATACTCTTCCCACACTCTACGACTGGAAAAATTTAAACAATCTGTGATTTTCTACTACATATCCATTACAATTATTATTTAACGCACTGCATTATAGATATCATTTCATGAAATACACGAAAGAATTTGAATGCAAATAAACACGTACTGCTACTGTATATACATATGAATCGTTCTTCCATTTCTTTTCCCTGAAAATTATTAAACTGAAAACTTTGAATAAACGAAACGTTTTTTTACGAACTTTCCTTGCAATTGACGATCACGACGGAAATTTTTGAAATTGTCCGTCACTCTGAGGTTTCAGTCATGTTGATTCGTCTCCAGGTAAGCATCAGACTGAACTGACGGAATATCTCTCTCAGTGAAACTCATATATTATTAATGACAGTACATGCAGCTTCTTAGTGAGAGAGCTTGCAAGAGAAACGATGCCTGTTGGAACGCTTGTGTCCGTCAGTGAATATTCTCTGTTTACGGATACTGGATGCAACACTGCTGCAGACGATCGCAGACGATTGCAGACGAGTAATTCAACCACGATATGAAAGATCTTTTGAAGTAGTTTAATATGTAAGTAGTCTCATCTGCACCTTCCTGCGCCTTTTGATAATAGACAAGTTAGAATTTTAATAAAAAAACATGAAAAAATGCTCTATTTCATTACACTGAAACGATAGCAGCATAGTATGTTTGAGAAAGTTGTGTAGTTTTTAAAGATGAAAAACTTTGTATAACATGAAAAACTCATATAAATTGAAAATATATATGTTTTCTTACAAAAACTGTTTTTCTGACACCCTTTTCAGAAAATACAGGGTGATTTTTTAAGAGCTTGAGAACTTTTTTAAACAATAAAACGCATAAAATTTGCAAAATCTCATCGGTTCTTTATTTTAAACGTTAGATTGGTACATGACATTTACTTTTTGAAGATAATTTCATTTAAATGTTGACCGCGGCTGCGTCTTAGGTGGTCCATTCGGAAAATCCGCTTTTTTATCGACAAATTTTGTTCAGCGATGAGGCTCATTTCTGGTTGAATGGCTACGTAAATTAGCAAAATTGCCGCATTTGGAGTGAAGAGCAACCAGAAGCCGTTCAAGAACTGCCCATGCATCCCGAAAAATGCACTGTTTGGTGTGGTTTGTACGCTGGTGGAATCATTGGACCGTATTTTTTCAAAGATGCTGTTGGACGCAACGTTACAGTGAATGGCGATCGCTATCGTTCGATGCTAACAAACTTTTTGTTGCCAAAAATGGAAGAACTGAACTTGGTTGACATGTGGTTTCAACAAGATGGCGCTACATGCCACACAGCTCGCGATTCTATGGCCATTTTGAGGGAAAACTTCGGAGAACAATTCATCTCAAGAAATGGACCGGTAAGTTGGCCACCAAGATCATGCGATTTGACGCCTTTAGACTATTTTTTGTGGGGCTACGTCAAGTCTAAAGTCTACAGAAATAAGCCAGTAACTATTCCAGCTTTGGAAGACAACATTTCCGAAGAAATTCGGGCTATTCCGGCCGAAATGCTCGAAAAAGTTGCCCAAAATTGGACTTTCCGAATGGACCACCTAAGACGCAGCCGCGGTCAACATTTAAATGAAATTATCTTCAAAAAGTAAATGTCATGTACCAATCTAACGTTTAAAATAAAGAACCGATGAGATTTTGCAAATTTTATGCGTTTTATTGTTTAAAAAAGTTCTCAAGCTCTTAAAAAATCACCCTGTACATTATATCATGAATTACACTCAAGTTATGGGAATAGTACTTTCAGAAATCTTATTTGAAATAACTTTCTGCACAACTTCGTCGAAGTAACTTATCCCCTATGTTGGCCCTGAGCTAAAATAAAATTTTTATCTCACTTTTAGGGGAATTATCCACATAAATAAAATTTGCTAAAAGATGGCGTCTATCATTCTGAGCAACTTTGCTGAAGATACTGTACCTCAAAAACCACGATTCTATGAGTTATCAATTAAGAGCGTGAAATTGCGCTTTTGAACCACTGTGCATTGATGCTTTTGAGCCGTGCATTGCGAGAAGAACGCCCGGAATATAAGCAAAGATATGATAAAGTTATTCTCCTGCATGACAACGTCTGGCTTCATGTCGCAAAAGTCGTGAAAAAATATTTGGATACGCTCAAGTGGGACATTTGGTCGCACCCGCCGTATTCTCTTGACATTACTCCTTCTGATTACTGGTTGTTCTAACGGATATAGCACGATTTGACAAGTCATTGGTGTACTTCTGTCGCAAAAATCGAAAATTGGCTTCAAACCTACTATTCTATGAGTTATTAAGAGCGTGAAATTGCGCTTTTGAACCACTGTGCAACGCCCGGCTAAAAGGAATTCCGTATCCCTCGAACACGACAAACCGACGCCTTGACCTACGATAGCCTGAAAGTGTTAATTCGCACCCCTTCCGTCGATTTCTCGGTCAGCAACGGCAGCGTCAAATGGTTCATAAAATTTAGCTAAAATCAAATCACCAAGCCATCAATTCCGCACGAAAGTCGATCATGAAAAAGCGATTTTCTTTCCCTGGGGCGGCCAGAAAACGACGAACCGATTGAATAGAATCGGTCGACTCCGGTCTGAAATTGGCAGGTCGGTTGTTTCGGAAAACGACGCCGGGTGCGGACGATCGGTAATCGAGTAATGGCGTTAATTGGCGATTGAGGTCGGGAGTAAATAAGTAACTCGAAGCTTTCCTGTGTGTTGTTAGCACGTGGTCACGAATTCGCGCTTTTTTTCCCCCGCCATCGCCACCATCAAAGTAGGCAGTTTGCGAAAATCGATCATCGCTCAAGATGATAACAATCATCGGTGGCCGGGCTTCGGCAAATCGTGCCTAGGCTAGCGAATGGCGTTGCTTCCCACAAACAACCTCTGCCCGGCTACTGCGATTCGCTACTCTGACCAATTGATAACACTAACGGGTGAAAAACGACGAACCCCTGCCGGTGCGGAATCGAGACGACGCCGGCCGAGTGTCGAGTGTGAAGAAAAATGAAATAATTACGTGATGTAATAGTTTAATTATCATCCGCTGCCATTTTTCTAATTTATTTATCAAATGGTTCGAACGGTTACATTTTTCTCACAGCCAGTGTCGGAGTTTTAACCCATATAGTGCCCGCCTGCCTGTGCGCTGGGGTCTCCCCCCAGTAGCGAAATGAAAAATGCACAGAAAACTGTGTTGTGTTTCTGCGTGGTTTCAGTCCCCCCTTCCTCCTCTCTTTTTTCTTACCGTCACGTAGTTGCCCTGGTAGCGTTTTGCAGCACAAATGGCGCACTAGTTTTCCTTTGGAAGTGTACTATAATTCATTGCCCGGCTATGCGGTGGGTTAGCTGGGTGTGGCTCGCGCTTATCGTGATCGCCTCTTTGCCGAGCCGCGCCAACTTCTTTCAGAAGAAAAGAATCAAACGAAAAAAAAATAAATAGAAACTACACACTCTTCACGCTCTTGTCTCGGGTGGCTGTGAGTTGAGGAATCAGCTGGTGAGTGTGTAAGCTTTTGGTTGATTTATGAGCTCCCGATCGGGTTCGGTGTTCTCTGTGACGACAACGAACCGCTAGCCGGTCGGTGGCCCCCCTGGTAGGCAACCCTAGGCCACATACCACAGACCGACTGCGGAGTGCCGTTGGGAGAGTTGAAGCTTCAACCGGACTGACAAACCAACACCGGCTTAGGAGTTCGTTCCATGGGCAGATTTGTGCTAGTAGGTTCGGTTCGGTTCGGTTGGTTTTAGTCGAACCTGTCCGGTAGGATCAAGTTACGGTGCCGTTGCGGTTTCTGCAGTGGGCTAGGTTTGATGCGATTGACAACGAAAGTGGTTTCACTTCTTGTTTTGACCACTTGATCTTCTGAAGCTTACTGGAATTTCACTTGTTATCGAAATTGCCGTAGAAAGCTTACGAAAACGAAACGAAAACGAAACGAAAACGAAACGAAAACGAAACGAAAACGAAACGAAAACGAAACGAAAACGAAACGAAAACGAAACGAAAACGAAACGAAAACGAAACGAAAACGAAACGAAAACGAAACGAAAACGAAACGAAAACGAAACGAAAACGAAACGAAAACGAAACGAAAACGAAACGAAAACGAAACGAAACGAAACGAAAACGAGACGAAAACGAAAACGAAAACGAAACGAAAACGAAACGAAAACGAAACGAAAACGAAACGAAAACGAAACGAAAACGAAACGAAAACGAAACGAAAACGAAACGAAAACGAAACGAAAACGAAACGAAAACGAAACGAGAACAAACTAAAAACGAAGCAAAGTATATCAGTAGCATGGTAGGTCGGAAAAAAGTTAAGCGGAAAGAGTCAAAAATGAAGGGTCGGATTGAACATTTTAATAAAAGTAGTGTAAGTATAAAATAGAGTGTTGAAGCTAAAATACGAAAACGATAAGTCGACTGTAAAATGTTGAAAACGAAAAGTAGTTGATAAGAGTTGAGAGTGACGAATCAGAATTAAAGGTACATTGAAGTCAGATTAGTTAGCAATTCAAAAGAACGTAAAGCGACTGAATAGACAATAGCAATGCCCAAAAATAAAATTTGAAAACAAACACCGAGCTCATAAAGCTAACTGAAAACAGTCGTAAGTAAAAATCACAAAAAAATATTAAACTTAAAAATGCAGCGTGAAAAGTAAGGAGTTGCAAATAAAATATCTATCACAATAGGTAGAATTGAAGAGGAAAAAATAAACGAGGATAGTTGGAATCAAAAATTAAATAGAAAAAAATAATTCAAAGAAAGAATATTGGAAACAAAAAGGTGGAAGTAGAAAAGCGAAGGCAAAGAACAGATAAAGAAATAATTAATATTGAAAGAAAAACTTCTAAAACATACAATCAAAGTAAAATAAAAAAGTAAAGTAAGTAAGTAAAGTCAATAATATTATTTTACTTTGACTGTATGTTTTAGAGCTTTCTCTATCAATATTAATTTTTTTATCTTCGCTCTTCTACATCAAACTTTTTGTTTTCAATTTTCTTCATTTCAATTATTCCTTTCTATTTTATTTACGATACAAACTATCTTCGTTTTTTTCCTCTACTAGTCAGTTCTAACTATTATAATAGATATTTTATTTGCAAATCTTTACTTTTGACGCTCTATTTATTAGCTTTAAATTTGGATTCATTGCTTCTGATTTTTACTTACGACTATTCTCCTTTAGCTTTAAGGGCTCGGCTTTTTTTCAAATTTTATTTTTGGTCATTGATAATGTCTACAGGGTCCGGCACTCGAAGTGTAACCAATTAAAAAGGCCATAAATTCAGTTTGGAAAATTACTTTTACTTAATTCAAAGTACAAAATGTGTAAAAATAATACAAAATTCAGAATCAATTCACTTTTGCTCGATATGACCACCTTTTGCCTTGACTTGATGACTTGAGAGAGCGAAGGAGTTGCTTCGTTTGGCCGAATGTGACTTGCAGGTATTTTGGCCCACTCGCGGACAATAATTTTTTTCAGCGCCCCGAGTCTGGTGTATCTTTTACTTCGGACTTTGCTCTCCAAAATGGCCCAAAGAGAATAATCCATTGGATTCGCATCTGGTGAATTCGAGAGCCATTGTGTGGACGTGATGAAGTTCGGAACGTTGTTTTTCAGGTTCACTCGAGCTTTGTGAGACGGTGCCGAGTCCTGCTGAAACGTCCATGGTCTGCCACCGAAATGTTTGTCTGCCCACGGCTTCAAAGCAACCTCCAGAATACTTTCCCGATAATATGTCGCATTTACCTTGACGCCAGGCTCGATGAAAACGATTGGAGAGCGCCCATCTGCGGTTACAGCGGCCCAAACCATTATCTGTTGCGGGTGCTGCCTCCTGGTGGCCAATCGATGACTCAAATTCTCGTATGAACGGTCGGTCAAGTAAACCCTATCGTTTTGAGAGTTTACGAATTGCTCAATTGGAAAAATTTTCTCGTCAGAAAATACAATGTTCGGAAATTGACCGCTTTCGGCCAAACGAAGCAACTCCTTCGCTCTCTCAAGTCAAGATTTTTTTTTCGCGTTCGCTTTTGGCAAAATGCTTTCTTACGCTTGTAAACAATACAACTCCGAACTGTCATTTAGCAAATTTCTAGAGAGCTGATGCCCGTGCGTCAGCCGCGCGGGCTGTCTGAAGTTGGTTACACTTCGAGTGCCGGACCCTGTAGGTTGTTTTGCGGTTCCGTGCAGTTTAATTATTTTGACTAGCGAACGGAGACGTGAATTCAAATATTTAGAATATGAAATTGAATGCAATTTACATTTTTCGCGTTAGTGTTTAGATTCCGAGATAATTTTCTTGTTAGCAATTATTAGTAGGTTTTTATTATCATAGCAAACCTCATTAGTAGCAGCAAATCTCTAGTTAGTACTTGGTACAGACGTTGTACCTGTTTGTCATCGTGATTGTACCGGTTAGCAGAGCCTTTTCAATTTCTTAAAAAGAGTTGAGTCAAATTTACAATTTGTTTCCGTTTTTCGCATCATCGCTCTTTAACGACGCTTTAAAAGTTAAAACACTCAGCACCTTGAAATTTCTAAAATTGTCTAGATTGTGTCCTGATTTTGTCTTAATTTGTCCTGATTTTGCCTTGATTTTGACTTGGTTTTCTCTTGATTTTTTCTTGATTTTGTCTTGATTTTGTTTTGATTTTTATTGAAGTTATCTTGATTTTGTCTAAGTTTTGTCTTTACTTTGTCTTTATTTTGTCGTGATTTTGTCTTGATTTTATCTTGATTTTTTATTTATTTTGTCTTGATTTTGTTTTATGTTGTCTTGATATTGTTTTGATTTTGTCTAGATTTTGTCTGAGTTTTATCTTGATTTTGTTCGAGTTTTCTCGTGATTTTGCCTTGATTTTTTCTTGATTTCGTCTTGATTTCTATCTTGATCTTGTCTTGGCATGTACTATCCTGTCCTGATTTGTCCTATTCTGTGTTGGTTCTGTCTTGATTTCGTCTTGATTTTGTATAGATTTTACCTTGGGTTTGTCTTGATTTTGTCGTAGTTCTGTCTTGATTTTGTCTTAATTTTGTCTTGATTTTGTCTTGATTTTGTCTTAATTTGGTCTTGATTTTGTCTTGATTTTGTCTTAATTTTGTCTTTGTGTTGTCATGGTTTTGTCTTAATTTGTCCTGATTTTGTTTTGATTTTGTTTTGATTTTGTTTTGATTATGTTTTGATTTTGTTTTGATTTTGTTTTGCTATTGACCTGATTTTGTCTTAAATTTATCTTGATTTTGTTTTGATTAAATCGTAATTTTGTCTCGTTTTTTTTTCTTACGTTTATCTAGATTTTGGCTTGGCTTTGTCTTGATTTCGTCTCGATTATTGCTAGATTTTATCTAAGTTTCGTCTTGATTTTTTTATTTCACAATGTTTTGTTTGATATTGTCTTGATTAAGTCTTTATTCTGTTTTGATTTTGTCAAGATAAAATCAAGTCAAAATCAAGACAAAATAAGATAAAATAAAGACAAAATCAAAACAAAATTAAGACAAAATCAAGATAAAATCAAAACAAAATCAAGACAAAATGCAAACAAAATCAAGATAAAATCAAGATAAAATAAAAAAAAATCAAAATAAATCAAGACAAAAGCAAGACAAAATCAGAGTCAGAATCAAAACAAAATAAAGACAAAATCAATACAAAATAAAAACAAACTCAATACAAAATCAAGACAAAATCAAGGCAAAATCAGGACAAAAACAAGACAAAATGAAAACGAAATCATGATAAAATCAAGAAAAAAACAAGATAAATTCAAGACAAAATCAGGACAAAATCAAGAAAAAATTAAGACAAAATCAACATAAAATCAAAACAAAATCAAGATAAAATTAAGACAAATTCAAGAATATAATCAAAATAAATCAAGACAAAGGCAAGACAAAATCAGAGACAGAATCAAAACAAAATAAAGACAAAATCAAAACAAAGTCAAGACAAAATCAAAACAAAATCAAGACAAAATCAAGACAAAATTAAAAACAAAATCAAGGTAAAATCAAGACAAAATCAAGACAAAATCAAGACAAAATCAAGGCAAAATCAGGACAAAATCAAGAGAAAATTGAAACAAAATCAGGACAAAATGCAAACAAAATCAAGATAAAATCAAGACAAAATCAAGGCAAAATCAGGACAAAATCAAGAGAAAATCAAGACAAAATGAAAACAAAATCAAGATAAGATCAAGAAAAAAAAACAAGATAAAATCAAGAAAAAATGAGGATAAAATCAAAACAAAATCAGGATAAAATGCAAACAAAATCAAGATAAATCAAGACAAAATCAAGAATAAAATCAAAATAAAATCAAGACAAAGGCAGGACAAAATCAGAGACAGTATCAAAACAAAATAACGACAAAATCAAGACAAAGTCAAGACAAAATCATGACAAAATCAAGACACAATCAAGACAAAATCAAGGGAAAATCAAGACAAAAACAAGACCAAATCAAGACAAAATGAAAACAAAATCAAGATAAAATCAAGAAAAAAACAAGATAAAATCAAAACCAAATCAAGACAAAATCAATACAAAATTAAAACAAAATCAAGACAAAATCAAGAAAAAATCAAGACAAAATCAAGGTAAAATCAAGATAAAAACAAGACCAAATCAAGACAAAATGAAAACAAAATCAAGATAAAAACAAAATAAAATCAAGACAAAATCAGGACAAAATCAAGTCAAAATCAGGACAAAATCAAGACAAAATCAAGATTTTAATTCAATTTTGTCTTGATTTTATCTTGATTTTGTTTTCATTTTGTGCTGATTTTGTCTTGTTTTTGTTTTGATTTTATCTTGATTTTTGCCTGATTTTGTCTTCATTTTCTTTTGATTGTGTCTTGAATATATCTTACTTTTGTCTTGGTTATGTCTTTATTTTGGCTTGATTTCGTTTTGATATTGTCTTTTGATTTTGTTTTGATTTTGTCTTGATTTTGCCTTGATTTTGTTTTGATTTTATCTTGATTTTGTCTCGATTTTGCTTTGACTTTGTTGTGATTTTGTTTTGTTTTTGTCTTGATTTTGTTTTGATTTTGTCTTGATTTTTTGCTTTTGTTATGATTTTATCTGGATATAATCTATATTTTGTTTTGATTTTGTCTCTGATTTTGTCATGATTTTATCTTGCTTTTGTCTGTACTTTTGTCTTGGTTATGTCTTTGATTTTGTTCTGATTTCGTTTTAAATTTGTCTTGATTTTGTTATGATTTTATCTTGATTTGTGTTGATTTTTATTGAAGTTGTCTTGATTTATTCTAAGTTTTGTGTTTACTTTGTCTATTATTTGTCTTGTTTTTGTTTTGATTTTGTCTTGATTTTGTTTTAATTTTGTCTTGATTTTGTCCCGATTTCGTTTTGTCTAGATATTGCCTTGATTTTGTCTTGATTTAATCTTGATTTTTACTTGAATTTGTCTTTGATTTCGTGTTGATTTTGTCCTTGTCTCTTCTTAGTTTTTGTTGCATATCCCATTTAAATGAGAAAGATATTATTCGATCTGTTTTCTTGTAACTCTTGGAACTTTTTGTTCTATATTCTCTATATATGAAATTCGGAAAACATTATTAATTGATATATACTTTAAAATAGAAGCAAATTTTTCAATGGATCATAAACACCCGCACTCAGTTTGAGGCGAAATTTCGCAACGCCTACTGCAACTGTCACTGCCGGAATCTCGATGTTCCAGTTGAAAGATTTTTATCGGTATGAACCCAACCGGCACACATCAAGACACTCAAAGTCAGTCCCCGGCTCTGTCGAAGCTGTCCGAAGCCCGGCTCCGTACTTGTTTTACTATAAACATTTAAATTATCACCATTATTATAATTTATTGTCTCTATAATTAACTAACGGTACTCACTCAAGCCCGTACGGTACCAGCAAAGCGGCGATTCGTCCGCCGTCTTCCATGTCATCTGACTATCCGCGAAAAAAAAAAATAAACTGTGTTTGCTTTAAGCCGCCAAACGGCGTCGGCGGCGGCGGCAGTGGCGGCACGTTTGCTCCACTCACCTGGCTGTCTTTTGCTATTGATTCCACGAGCGACCCAAGATTCTTCTCGCTCTGCTGCCCCACTCTCTCCCCAACCATCCATGGCCGCCCCAACCACTCAATCAAGTTCAACAATTCCAAAAGCGTCTATTTGCACTAAACAATTTAAGAGTTATACGGCTATTATCAGATTGCAATTATCAGGCGCCGAGAGCCGCGAGACCCGCGCTCCGACGCCTTGCCGCACTTAATCGTCTTCCTCCCTCCTTCCTTCACCACACACATCCACACACACACAAACGATCGAACAGATTAAATCATAACAAAAGAATGTGTGCTGTTTTTCCAGCCTGCTGCGATATGCGGAATTTCTATGGAAACCGGCGATGGTTTCCGCCAAACAAAAGAACAATTACGAAGTGCTTATGGCATGTGCCTCCTGCCTACGGGCCGAAAGTGAATGAAAACAACAACAACAAAAACTACGGTACACTGTCCCTAGTGGGTGGTGCTCGGGAACTGGCCGCCCCGTCGTCCGAAGCCGGTATGAGATTTATGATGCGATTTAGTGACCTATTTTTCCGGGCCCCCGTACGGAGCGATCCGACAAGATCGGAGAAAAAAAGGTACGGTCCATTTTTGAGATCTAGTTTGTGACGGTACCGGGCTGTGATATCGAGAAAACTATCGAACAATTGTCTCGGCGATCAGTCCAATAACCGGGCGATCATTTATCATCATCATCATCGACATCAGCATCCGATGCAGCCCTAGTTCCGAGAACGGCAGCTGGCAGCGATGATTAAGCACTCTCTTTGTAGGCGCCTGGAGAAGTCACACTAATCCGAATCGGGTTACGAGCGACACTTCTCGTAGGTAGGGCAATCGGTTTTATCGGTGCTCGTTTTAGCAGCATCTTTTCACCACCGTTGGTTGATTGCGATTAGGGAAAGCGGCTGGAATCATAAATAACAGGAAATTGAGGCGTGTAAATCGAGTTGAATAACGCAGCTCGGGGAACAGATCGTCAGAGGAACTCTTTAGGGAATTATTCAACAATTGGCATGAGACTTTCCACTGCAATTAGAGAGGATTGTTGAAAATTATTTGAATCAATCAAAGACTATACTGACTATACTATATATCTATGAAAACTGTTTATAAGCCCCGCAGTTCCTGTAGAGACTTTCCAGTCTTTTTGGAACCGTTTCCAAGTTTCCCTCCGATCTTTTTCATGCTTCCGTGGAAGCTTTTCTATTCTCCTATGGAAGCTTTTGCTTACTTTTGTGGTAGCTTTTCCGAGCTTCAATCGAGAAGTTTTTCCAATCATCTGTGGAGAAGCTTTTCCAAGCTTTTATAAAGAAACTTTTCCACGTTTTCATCAAGAAGCTTTGCCAAGCTGCTGTGGAGAAACTTTTCCAAAATTCTTTGTTGAAGCTTTTCCAAGCTTTTTGGGGAAACTTTTTCAATCTTCTCGGGGAAGCTTCTTGAAGCTCTCGAGAAAGCATTTTCAAGCTTCACGAGAAAACTATTGCTAGCTTCTCGGGAAAGCTGTTCCAAGATTCTCGGTGAAGCTTTTGCAAACTTCTCGGGCAAGGTTTCTTTCAAAGCTTTTCATGAAAGCTTTTGCAAGCTTCTCGCGAAAAGGGGGAAAATGTTACTCAAGCTTCTCGGAGAAGCTTTCCGAGCGTCTCAGGGAAGCTATTTCAAGCATCTCGGGGAACTTTTTTAAGCTTCTCGGGAAAGTTTTTTCAAGTTTCTCGGGAAAGCTTTTTGAGTAAGCTTTTCAAGCTTCTCATTTTTCCAAACTTCTGGGAAAAACTTTTACGAGCTTCTTTGGAAAGGTTTTTCATGCTTCACGAAGAAGTTTTTCTAAGCTTCCCAAAAAAGCTTTGATGAACTCGGAAAAGCTTTCTCGAGAAGTTAGGAAAGCAGCTTTCGCGAGAAGAAATGGAAGATTTTCTGAGAGTTTGGAAAAGCTTGAAATCAAAGCTTTTTTGGGAAGCTTGAAAAAGCTTCTTCATGAAGAATGAAAAACCTTTCCCAAGAAGCTCGTAAAAGTGTTTCCCAGAAATTTGGAAAAAAGCTTTCCTAGTAAGCTTGGAAAAGCTTCTCGTGAAAGCTTTCCCAGGATTCTCGGGGAAGCTTTTCCAAGCTTCTTGATTTTTCAAGTTCATTGGGTGAGCTTTTTTAAGCTGCTCGGGGAAGCTTTTCTAGGCTCTCGGGGAAACTTTTCCAAGCATCTCGGGCAAGGTTTTCGAGCTTTCTCGGGAAACTTTTCCAAGCTTCTCGGAAAAGTTTTTTCAAGTTTCTCGGGAAAGCTTTATGAGTAAGCTTTTCAAGCTTCTCATGAGAGCTTTTCCAAGCTTCTCGTGAAAGCTTTCCCAGGCTTCTCGAGGAAGTTTTTCCAAGCTTCTTGAGAAAGATTTTCCAAATTTCTTGGGTGAGCTTTTTCAAGCTGCTCAGGGAAGCTTTTCTAAGCTCTCGGGGAAACTTATCCAAGCATTTCGGGCAAACTTTTCCAAGCAGCTCTCGGGGAAACTTTTCCAAGCATCTTGTCATGAGAGCTTTCCCAAGCTTCTCGTGAAAGCTTTCCCAGGCTTCTCGGGAAAGCTTTTACAAGCTTTTTGAGAAAGACTTTTTATGTTTCTTGGGTGCAAGCAGCTCTCGGTGAAACTTTTCCAAGCATCTCGGGCAAACTTTTCCAAACATCTTCTCATGAGAGCTTTACCAAGCTTCTCGTGGAAGCTTTCCCAGTTTCTTGGGTGAGCTTTTCCCAAGTTTCTTGGGTAAGCTTTTTTAAGCTGCTCTAAGCTCTCAGAAAGCTTTTCCGAGCTTCTCGAGTATACCTTTTCAAGCTACTTGAAAAGGATTTACAAGCTTCTCGGAAAAGTTTTTTCAAGCTTCTCGGGAAAGCTTTATGAGTATGCTTTTTCAAACTTTCCATGAGAGCTTTTCCAAGCTTCTCGTACAAGCTTTCTCAGGCTTCTCGGGGAAGCTATTCCAAGCTTCTTAAGAAAGATTTTCCAAGTTTCTTGGGTGAGCTTTTCCAAGCTTTTTTTCAAGTTTCTAACGAAACTTTTTCCCAAACTTCTGGAAAGCTGGAAAACTTTTTCAAACTTTTTGGAAAAGAAACTTTTCCAAGTTTCTCGGGAAGCATTTCAAAGCTGCTCACGAGAGATTTTTCATGCTTTTCGGGTAAGCTTTTATGTGTTTTTCGAGAATGTTTTCCAAGCTTCGGTATAGAAACTTTTCCTAATATTATGTGACGAAGCTTTTCCAAGATTCTGTGAAGTAAAATAAACGACATCTAACCTAATTCAGTGAAGAATCTTTTCCAAGCTTTTGTGTAGGTTTTCCAACCTTTTTTCAGAATTTACCTTTCACATTTTTTTCCATCCGAACTTGAAAACAGTGATAAAACTGGTACAGTTTAAAAAAAAGTAATCTTGTACCAGGTCTTGTTTATATTAACTTCAGAAGCTTCAAAAATATGAAAAGTTCTGTAGAAACTTAAGAAAATTAAACCTGAAATTAAGTTTACTGAAAATTTGTCTAGCTTCCAGACATGCTTGAAAAATCTTGAACCTAAGCTCAGAAAAGCTTCCTCTTAAGTGTGTCATAAAAACCTGGTAAGTTAGGAGAAACTCTTACCGATATTCTGGAACGCTTTTAAGGCAACTTTGAAAAGTTTCCGTTTCAATCTACGAGAAAAAAGAGGGGTGGGTAATGTCAAAGACATAAACGGATGTCTTGAATACGAATAAAATGAATGGTTCAATTTCTTTGATGTTAATGGATCTAAATTCTGAATCCCGAAACTCTGGACCTAAATTATGGAACTTAATTTTGACGCTAGATTCTGGAACCGAATTCGGACACTAAGTCCTAGAACTCAATTCTGAATCTAGATTGTTGAACTGATCACTGAGCCTGAGATCTGAAACTAAATTCGAGACCAGGATTCTAGTTCGAAACTGAATTGTGAACTTTAGTCTGATTCAGGATTCTGTTTTCGAACTTGGATCCAGAATTCAGCTTCGAAACTAAGTTGTATAATCCAGATCCGGAAATAAGTTCAAAAATCTTCAGAATCTAGTCCCTGAATTCTGTTACAGTGAAGATGAGTTTTGGATCCTAATTCTAGACTAGCATTCTTTAACTGAATTCTAAATCTGAAAATTAATTCTGGAAATATAACTGAGTTTTAGTTCTGAATTTTGGTACTGATTTTCGGTCTGCAGTTCCAGAACTTCAGGTTCAGAACTCAGTTTCCAAATTCTGAGTTTGAATTATATGTCTAAATTCTGGATGAAAGTTTTGGAACTGTATTCTGGCTTAAACCTCAATTCAATTTTTATATCATTTTCAAAATCCAGATCTAAAATATAGTTCCTCGTTCGGAATCCAGTGTCCGAACTCTGCAACTTCGACCGAATTCAAGAATTTGATTCGAAGGTTGGTTTTTGGATCCGAAATCTGAAACTGAGTTCAATTCCAGAATTCTGTTTCAAAATTCAGATCCAAGTCCAAAAATTTCTTCTTTCCCGAATTTCAGTTCCAGAGTCTAGGTTTAGAACCAAGATCCTGATCTCAGTTTCAGTTTTCGGATCCAAAAACCAACCTTCGAATAAAATTCTTAAATTCGGTCTAAGTTCCAGAGTTCTGACACTGGATTCCGGATGAGGAACTGTATTTTAGATCTGGATTCTAAAATTGAAAAAAATATTAGATTTTGGTGCCGAATTTCGAAACTGAACTCTACAATTGTTTTCTGGACCTGGATTCCGGTCTGAACTGAATGAGACAACTACGCAGGCTAGAATAAATGAAGCATCAATTTTTTACCTTCTTTACTTATCAAATATTTTAGAAAGCTTTCAAGTTATTTGTGGTTATCCTATACTACTAAAAAATCTATCACAAATTGCTGATCATATCTCCGAAGACGTGGAAAAAAACTATGATGATACGTTGAATGAAACAGGAAATATTCACGATCAAAAACTTATCACTCCTCCAGAGGGTAAATTTCGAAAAGGCGCCCCATAGTAAAGTAAGACGTATTCACGTCAAAACGACACATAATTTTAAAGAAGTTTCAAAAGCAGAGCTATGGAAGCGTTTCTAACACATAAAATATACTCGAACACATTTTGAAAACCGTTGAAATCGTTCAATAATTCCCGAGAGCTGAGAGAAGATATTCCAAACATAATACCAGCTTATGTTAAACTGTTATGCCACCTGGCTGTTCTAGGAAAAATTTGCTAAGCACAGCCCTAAAACACTAAACCTGAACCGGCCAGTCACAGTCGAAACAACACGTATTTGTTTGACACATCAGTAAAAACTTTGTAGTGTTGCGCAAAATAAAATGTGTGCAAAAATTTCAGGTCTGCTTGACAGTTAACATTGAACTGCTAGGTGGCATATCTGTTCATCACAAACCGTTAAGCATTGACGAGACGACGACAAAACGTAAAGAAAATTGCATTTGTTTAAAAGCCCTAGGCACGAAATAAGGCTAACTCTGGAAAAAAGGTTAGGAAATATTTCTCAATAGTGTACTAAAGTTTCCATTGTTTCATGAGAGATTTGTAAACGCTTACATGGAAGCTGAAAGTAAACTGTAGCTGAAATTTTACGCAAGAGAAACTGAAACAAAGGACTGAACAAACTGAAAGGAAAGAATGCTTTAGCACACCGGAAATGCAGGGTGGCAAGTGACCGACAAAATCGGGAAAAATAAGGAAAAAGCCGGGAATTTTAGTGAAAAACCGGAAAATAATATTACGCGCCCAAGTATTAGTAACAATTGATGGTATCATGATTTTTGTATTCAACAAGTGAAAAGTAGGAGACAATACCAAATTTTACGTTTGAGCGAAATCTTCAGTCAAAGTGTTGAAACAACTTACTGTCCCATACAGGTTCTATAATGAACAATCCATTGCAAATAGGGTCAACATCCCATGTCTCGTCCAACGATTTTTCAGGGTTTAACAGCAGTTTTAAATTAATCAAAAAGCATCAGAACAATGGAAGCTCATTTTGAAAAATAAGCATAATTTGGATACTTTTGTTGGATTCCTAACTTTAATAATGTAATGATTTAAATAATGCATGGCTGTATCGATATTTCCCAAAGCAATGTCATGTTTCACACTGCTTGCGATATGAGATCTATATCCTAGCCAAATCTAAGGTGGTAGAATATATAACTAGTTGAATTTGCAATACTGAAGTCAGTTTGAGTAATGAAATGTGACATTGATCTTCTAGAACTAGATCAATTGTGGTAGGATTTCTCACAGAAGATAAATTAGTTGGGCTATTTGGAAATAAAACTGGCTAAAAACCAGCGGAGAGTTCATCATAAAGAACTCGCACTCGCATTATTTTTCGGATCACTTCACGAGAGATGCTTAGCATTTAGAATCCTATTAGGAAAAACTAGTCTAGTCCGTTCTTGGAGCTATCATTTGACTTATTTGCTCATCAACGCATGCGTAAGCTCATCAAATCGTAAACATGCTGCATTTCAAATATGGATTAAAATGAAATTTCCGAAATCGAACGTTTTTTCCAATGCCAAATGTCTTAGAGTTACTTGAAACGTCGAGATAATTTAATGTCCCAGAGTTGTTTTTTTTTTTCAAAAAAAAATTAAATTGGATTGCCATAAAATTTTAAAGTTTGACGTGATTTTGTTTGGTAAAATTTTTGTTATAATGGAAATTCTCTGAATTTGTACGAAATTTCTTGAGATTCTTTGAACGGATATATAATTTTGTACATCAATACCATGTTCCTGGTCAAGATTCCAGTATTTTGAAGCCTAAAAATGTAAATGTCATTTTCGTTTTATATAGAAACATGTGAGAAAATTGAAATATTTATATATATTTATGAATTCACCTATATTTTTAGGTTTTCTTTTGATAGTGTGAAAATGGTAATTAGGAAAAAATTGTAGGTGGTATCACTAGCAATCAAATGATTTGTAAAAATATATAGATCATCGCTTTGAATTTCGAGATATTTATGACCATTGTCTCACCTTTTCTGAGGCCATCTATCTACAATTTTTCGTTTGTTTCAGTGAATCTTATTTCTGGAAGTAGTACCTTCTTAAGTTCTTAATATTCTCTATGCGACGTTGGCCAAAGGAAAGAAAATAGGGAAGCAAACAGGGCATATTGTGCGCGAGAAAAAAACCTGGAACGGGAAAAATCTAATATTCATTGGTTTTTCTTAATCAATCATCAATCGGCTATAAATCAATCCAGAGGTGGAAATAAGCCCATTTTGCGCACGAGAATGTAAATCAAGATTTTTAATTGTGAATCAAAAAACCGAACACCGTGAATTAAAAAATTGGATAACAAAACTAAAATTGAGATTATTTTTTTAAATTGTGGGAATTGTATATTACACACAGTGATGGCATTTCACCAGAGTGATACACGCTGGCGTCAGATTCTTGTCTACACCGGGTATGCAAAAAGCGAAACATCGCACAAAGAGGAAAGCGCACTTCTTCTCAGTGTCGAATAGACAGCATTTGAGTGTGTGCTTGTGGTGAAAGCAGCTGGCGTTAGTGAAACACATTCCCTTCGCATGAATCGCTCTCACGCGCTCTCGCCTAAATACAACCAAGTGACTACTGGTGCGTGCTAGTGAGTTTTAAATTTATAGAAGGTAACGATGGCCTTGCTATGACAATCTTTTACGCAACAAGGAAAAACTAAACTTTAACGATAAATTGCACTCGTGCTGAATATGCGTGTCCCACTTTTCGATCTGATAATATTGATAATTAGTGTAATTTTTTACACTTGAATGAAATTTTATTAATATTTTAATAGACATATATTATCGAACTTAATTCGTCGAAATAAAAATATTTAGTTTCTATACCTTTAGATTAAAATGAAAGGTTCGTCATCAATATCCAGTATTTAAAAATCTTAAGGATAGTAGGTTGCAGGCGCAACTAATACATCAAACGATTTTGAATCTGTTAGATAAAATACATAACATTCAAAGTGTGGCATGAATCCCGCAGCCGAAGGAAACACGTAGGAAGTTTCCATGCAAAAATCAACACGTTTTCTCTGAAAGTACCGGCTAAAATTTTATTCGGTTATCCCGTTCAAAGTTTTTTCCCGGTTGTTGCACTAAAATGACTTTAAACGTTTTATGCTCTGGAAAGTTCTAGTCCGGCTTTGGCACACAAAATATTAATTCGGTTTCCGTATTCAAAACTACTTAAAGGGACCAACTTGGCGAACGACCAAAATTAGGTTAAAGGCGGTTTAAAAAAAACTGTTCATATAATGCTAAATCACTTTTTGAAATCTGCTATGTTTGAAACAGTATCACACACAGGGAATTTTTGATAAAAAGCATTAAAAATAAATGTTTCATTCATGTCTATTTATGTTAACTTGAATATGCGCATTAGGCCGCAGAAAACTTTTTTGAAGTTGTCGTTCATTTGAATCACGATGTAAAAATTTAAAATTATTGAAGTCTATATCGCCAAAATGTAACTAGTATCGATCGATTTTCACGAACTAATATTCAAAGATTGAATGGTGCATTTGAATTGGTGTAGCAAAATCCTGCACTCCTGTTACTTCTGTGTATGATATTCAAGCTACATAGGGTAATATTAATCAGCTGCATAGCACGCACGAAGATTGGACATGTTTTTCTTTTTATTATAATTAATATTCATCACAGTATGTATTAGCTGTTTTTATTGATGATATTACTCCAACACGACGGTATTGCTGAATAAATTTCAAATACATCACGATGCATGAAATTTCGATGCGGCCGACGAAATAAACTCACCCAACGAGCCCAAAATTATTGATATCGGATAATTCATATCCGATAAAATTGAGTGATAATCAGCTTTGGCGTTTACGTCACTTATACCATTATATCACCGGAGTGACAGCCATTTGAACTTCAAACCTGTTTAATGAACACAGAGTAGCATTAAAACGAGCCTAACTTTGTTGAAACGTTGGTTCCGAGTCAGACTGATGACGATGAAGGCATTTTTGAATTATAATCAACACCAAAATTTATCTTATCAAAAATTATTTGTTTCAAAATTCATTATTACATCTACAATAAATATGTGATATGAAAAGATAATACTGACTATTTTCAATCACTGTGAATCAAAAAATTGGCTTATTCTTACCCCTGAATGAATCTATAAACTACATAAAATTCGAGGGTGTAAAATTTATTAAGATTCGCTGAAAAAAAGCTTAACTATAACAGTTCGGCTGAAAAGTTCGTATCGTTTAATAGAAACACACATTTTTTTGCCAAAATTCGTTTTTATTATTCAACATAATTGCCATCAGAGGCGATACAGCGATTATAGCGATCTTCCAACTTTTCGATACCATTTTTGTAGTACGATTTGTCCTTTGCCTCAAAATAGGCCTCAGTTTCAGCGATTACCTCTTCATTGCTTCTAAATTTTTTACCAGCGAGCATTCTCTTGAGGTCTGAGAGCAGGAAAAAGTCACTGAGGGCCAAATCTGGAGAATACGGTGGATGAGGGAGCAATTCGAAGCCCTATTCGTTCAATTTCAGCATGGTTTTCATCGACTTGTGACACGGTGCATTGTCTTGATGAAACAAAACTTTTTTCTTCTTCCAATGAGGCCGTTTTTTGAAATTTCGTCCTTCAAAATATAGCTCTAATAACGCTATATAATAGTCACTGTTGATGGTTTTTCCCTTTTCAAGGTAGTCGATGAAAATTATACCATGCGAATCCCAAAATACAGACGCCATAACCTTACCGGCCGATTGTTGAGTCTTTCCACGCTTTGGGTTCGGTTCATCGCGTGCAGTCCACTCAGCTGACTGTCGATTGGACTCCGGAGTGAAGTGATGGAGCCATGTTTCGTCCATTGTTATATATCGACGAAAAAAATCGGTTTTATTTCGATATAACAGCTCCAAACACTGCTCAGAATCATGAATTGGTTGTTGTTTTTGATCGATTGTGAGCTCACGCGGCACCAATTTTGCACAAAGCTTTCTCGTATCCAAATATTCTTGAATAATATGTCCAACACGTTCCTTTGATATCTTTAGGGTGTCAGCTATCTCGATCAACTTCACTTTACGGTCATTGAAAATCATTTTGTGGATTTTTTTCACGTTTTCATAGGTAACAGCCTCTTTTTGACGTCCACTGCGTTCATCGTCTTCGGTGCTCATATGACCAGTACGAAATTTTGCAAACCACTTACGAATTGTTGCTTCGCCCGGTGCAGAGTCTGGATAACACTCATCAAGCCATTTTTTGGTATCGGCGGCACTTTTTTCATCAAAAAGTAGTGTTTCATCAACACACTAAATTCCTTTTTTTTCATTTTTTTCACAATAATAAAAGTAGCTTCACTCAAAATGCAATATCTCACAAACTAATAATCAGACAGCTGTCAAATTTATACACGTATCTTTTGAAGGTTGGTACTAACTGAAAATGGTATGGATTTAATTCTAGTGGCGCCCTCTCATAGAAACGATACGAACTTTTCAGCCGATCTGTTATGACAGCTCGAAGTTCGACTTTTTTAGGCTTGGTATTTGGAGTGTTTCTATCTTATTCCAAAAACCGGGAATTTCAATAAATCTCACTATTTTGCAATATTGTGCAAGATTTTTTTTTTTTGAATCCTGAACAAACCACTTTTGACGGAACGAATAGGATCATTTTTATCAGTACTCAAATAACAGGTTGGAAAAGAACGATTGTTTTATTTCGAGAAGCTAATTATCACAAGGTTGAAATCTCGATAATCGTGGTCAAATAATAAATTTTTATTCCCTGTACTTTTTCATCAGTTGGGATAATTTGAAGGAAACATCTCATAACCCATATAAAAATCAAATTATTTACGATTTTTCAAGAGCATAGAATAGCCAATCAAAACCCCAGTCGGAAGCATGAAGTAGAAGCGGCAATCAATATTCGTCTCGGCGAAACGACAGAATTTCCGCGGACGGCTGATGCGAAATATCCAACCATCGTTGCCATGACACCTGCTACCATCATTTCCTGAAGCGGAGACGACTCTCGGCCGCTCAACGAACCGATAAGGCAATGAATGAGCAATGGTGGCCGCAATGATTCCGAATTGGGCGAGAAGATTGACCACACTGCCCGCCTCCGTCAATCGTAGTAGGCCGGTACGTACGCAATCGATCCGAGCTCTGACTAATGAAGGGGAAAGCCTACTTCTTCAATTGGCTGGTTTCGTTTTTCCTTCTCGCCGATTGCTGCGATTGTCGCCACTGACTGACTGACTGACTGGCTTCGGCAATGGAATTGGGGCTGCAACTTAATTAAGTTGTACCGCTGAGATTAGAGTCTAGCCATTTGTGGGCAAAGCGTGCGAATACACCACCGACTTTAATCAGTTTTCTCTCTCTCTCTTCTCCTGCGTGGTGCGTTATTTTTTCCTTCGAGTTTTTCTGTCGGTGTCTGTGTCGGCCACCGCAGGGAAGGTGTTTCCCGCGGCACAAGTCTGTCATTTCGAGCAGTGCGTGTCTGAATGCGGATATTTGTTTCGATTAGTATCCAGCTGATTTTTCAATACTCGAAGTCGGTTTGGCTCGAACAACCGGAGTGAAAATTAGTTCACAATCGTGTTGTTTTAAATCAAACCTCCGTCGAACATTTCTCTGTGGGTTCTCAGTTTATCGGTTCTTCAACCTGATTCAGATAAAAAGTTCCATTAATTGATAACATGAAGGTTGAGGGTCCCGACTTCTTTCTTCCTCCCTTTCGAATAACTCTATCATCTAAACGCGGGTTTAAAAATAATTTTATTTACCAATAAAATACCGCTCTTCACGAAAACGAAATCGAATCGATAAAAAGTAATAGGCTCAATAAAATGGAATAAATTGCCACCTTCACCCGAAGGTCCGAAAAGCTTGCGCACACGTCGTGAAATCTGCGCGTAAAGTGAAAAAAAAAAACAAAACAAAACGAAAAACTCACGATCGTAGAAAGGAAAATAGCTTCCCCCCAGTTCTGGTTTAGCCAGTTAATCTGGACGAGTTTGAATTATGATAGGTAAATAATCGGCCAGCAGCAGCAAAAAACAGCAGCAGCCCATTCGAAGGGAGAAGATTTATGATTTTCCATCGGGTTTTATTGTTTATTGAAATTTACTTGGCGGTCGATATTTTCAAAGTGCTGTGGCGTGTTCGACTGAGCGAAAAGCCTCTCTCCGTGGCCGACCGGCCAGCCGTCGGTAAGTGGTTATTATTTAATACCACATTTTCGCTAGAACGGCACTCCCCTCCCCCCTCCGACAACCGACTTCTACCAGCACCAGCCAAAAACTAAAAAAAAATCAGTAAAACACCATTCGTTAATGTAAAACATAATCGCCTAATATGTGAAGGTGGGTTTGCCAAATTGGTTTAATTTGCATCGAGAGTGCTGGCAGCCGACTTGAACGATCGCACATCGATCACGCGTTGGGTTGGTTATCACTAATTAGCTCCTTTCCAACCAATAACCAATGCTCTTATTGGGGTAACCATCGAAGCTGGTGGCGCCTCCGGGTTGCATCAATCTCCCGCGTGGCACGATTTTTATTTTTTCTTTGTGTTTTCTTTTTTTTTTCTTTGCCGATTCGAGTGGCTTAGGTTTTTTTTTTTTTTTTTTTTAAATAACTATTTATTGGAATATGAGTTAAAATTAAATTATTAAGATTTAAATTGGGTGTTCAGCCACAAGTGGTGACTTTTCAGCCCTATTATATATATATATATATATATATATATATATATATATATATATATATATATATATATATATATATATATATATATATATATATATATATATATATATATATATATATATATGATTTGGTTATTACCATGAAGACATCATTTGCTTCCGCAATTCTGAGATTTTTGTGTAGGGAAAATTCTAAACCTACTTGTATTGTGTAATGGGGAAAAGGAACTTATATACTAACTTACTAACTAATACAGAGAGCGAATCGATTCAATTGAAGATTGCATCGATTTTTGTCGGAATTTGCTTATAATATTATGTGACATTACATCTAATGGTTCTATATTTGTGAGTCTGTGTAACTCATTTGTACTAAACCAGGGAGGACGCTTCAGAATCATTTTCAGAATTTTATTCTGAATCCTTTGAAGCGTTTTCTTCCTGGTGGAACAACAGCTTGACCAAATTGGTACCGCATAAAGCATGGCTGGTCTGAAAATTTGTTTATAAATTAACAATTTGTTTTTTAGACAGAGCTTAGAATTTCTGTTTATAAGAGGATATAAACATTTAATATATTTATTACACTTTGCCTGGATTCCTTCAATGTGATCCTTGAAAGTGAGTTTTTTGTCATACGTTAAACCTAAGTATTTAGCTTGATCAGACCATGTCAATTCCAAGCCATTCAATTTGAGAATGTGATTATTGTTTGGTTTTAGAAAAGAAGCTCTTGGCTTGTGAGGAAAGATAATTAATTGCGTTTTTGCTGCATTTGGTTTAATTTTCCATTTTGACAGATAATCACTGAAAATATTTAAACTTCTTTGTAGGCGACTGCAGATCACTCTTAGATTTCTACCTGTGGCTAACAGACTTGTGTCGTCACAGAATAGCGATTTCTGACAACCAACGGGTAGATTTGGTAGATCAGAAGTGAAAATATTATACAAGATTGGAGCTACACTCGAACCCTGCGGAACACCGGCTCGTACGGGTAGCATTTCAGATTTACAATTCTGATAGCTAACCTGAAGAGTACGATCAGTTAAATAATTTTGAATCATTTTGATCAAATAAATAGGAAACTGGAAATCAGACATTTTTGCTATTAAACCTTTGTGCCAAACACTGTCGAATGCTTTTTCTATGTCTAGAAGAGCAACTCCAGTGGATAACCCAGAAGATTTATTTGCTTTTATCATGTTCGTTACTCTGACAAGTTGATGAGTAGTTGAATGTTCATGACGAAATCCAAACTGTTCTGGTAAAAAAATTGAATTCTCATTTATATGAGTCATCATTCTTAACAAGATAATTTTTTCAAAAAGTTTACTGATAGAAGAAAGTAAGCTAATTGGGCGATAACTTGATGTTTCTGCTGGGTTTTTATCAGGTTTTAGGATAGGAATTACTTTAGCGTTTTTCCATCTTTTTGGGAAGTAAGCTAATGAAAAACACTTGTTGAAAATTTTAACCAGGAGTCTCAAGGCAACATCGGGAAGATTTTTAATAAGAATATTAAAAATTCCATCATTACCAGGAGCCTTCATGTTTTTGAGTTTCCTAATAATTGATTTAATTTCATCAAAATTCGTCTCAAAAATGTCATCGTGTGATAACACTTGGGTTGAAATATGATCATACTTCAGTGAGACTTCATTTTCAATAGGACTCACAACGTTTAAATTAAAATTGTGGACACTCTCGAACTGCTGAGCTAGCTTTTGAGCTTTTTCACCATTTGTAAGAAGTATTTGATTTCCTTCCTTGAGAGCAGGAATTGGTTTCTGAGGTTTCTTAAGAACCTTAGAAAGTTTCCAGAAAGGTTTAGAATATGGTTTAATTTGTTCAACTTCTTTAGCGAAATTTTCATTTCGCAAAAGAGTAAATCTATGTTTAATTTCTTTTTGTAAATCCTTAACTATGTTTTTCATAGCAGGATCACGAGAACGTTGATATTGTCGTCGACGAACATTCTTCAACCGAATGAGCAGTTGAAGATTGTCATCGATGATAGGAGAATTTAATTTAGTTTGAGCTTTGGGAACTGAAAGATTTCTAGCTTCGATAATATAATGATTCAAATTATCAATTGCTGTGTCGATGTCCGCAGAATTTTCTAAAATAGTTTCATGATCCACATGATTTTGAGTGGCTTAGGTTTTGTTCCACTTGTACATGGGGGCCCCCTGGGTAAAACGAGAGAAACCCGAGAACAAAGATGGGACAGATCGGAGTAGGCCACGCGATTGCCCCGCTAATTAGTGTTGGTTGCACGTGATTGAGGTTCTTATGCAAATACGAGGCAGCTTGTCGTGCAGTTCTACTTTTTTTCTTTTTTCTTCGGAATGATTTATGTCGACTTAGAACTAACAGAGATCTTTAGATGAATCTGATCGGTTATATCGGTGCACCACTGTGCATTCTGCATTCGAGTTCCAGTCGTGAGTGAGCTACAATTGGCTGTTGCTTGACAGTTATAGAAGATCGGAATTTTCGTGATGACATTTCAAGGATGTTTTTATGAAGAAATGAATAATAATGGGATGAGGAATGAGTATGTTTCAGAAAAATGGAAACCATGCAATAAATGATGAAGAAATTATTAGTGAATCAACTACCCCTCAACCATTGCTAGATAGTTATAACTAGTTTGTGGTTCAATGTGAAACCAAATCTGAAAAGTTCAAACAAATAATTACATTACAAAATAGTAACATAAAATACATGATACTGCGTACAAATTAGAGCACGTTCTGCTGGTTGGCTTCGCTTCCACAATCAGTATACTAATCTACCCACTTTCTCTATCTATCGCTCGTTGGACATAGATACTTGAGAGTTTGTTATCGCTCATCATCAATTTGCGATAAAAATATCATTCAAAAGTAGAACTCCTTCATTTCCATCACTGAAACTTCGACGAGTCGAAAACATTAAAAAAAACATGTTTGGTATAGAACAAATCTACGCAGCACTCACTTCAACACTATTTTAAGCTGAAAAAGGCGGGTAGGTAATGTCAGAGGCATGACCGGATGATGTGAATATGAATAAAACTGACACGCTTCCTTCACAGTTGCGAATATCAGTTAGTTGACCGATTGTGTGAATTTTTCAAACTTTCCACTTCTTCACTACTAGAATTTAAAAATCGATTAACTTATACTAAAGTACGAATTAGTTATATCAAACATTCTGACACACAATTCAATATAAGGAAAAAAAATTTATGGTTCTTTATAATAAAATAATTGTGGTTCTGAAAAGAACCTTCTATAAAGGCGTTCGTGTTGAATAGTGACGATTGGAAATTAAATTCCGATAGATGCCGTTGATTCCCGTCATCTATTTCCGGGAGCGGGTCATTTCGCCGAAAGCCATTTCGCCGAAAATCGTTTCGCCGAAAGTCGACCCACCATCGGAAGCGGTGGCCTCTTGCCATCAAACCTGTAACCGCCTCGTTTTCCCGGTCTATTCAAAGCTAAGCTTCTTTACTTCAGTTAGGTCCGAACGAGCGGTAGCGAGGTCGGATACACCCAAGGAATCAAGTCGTATCGAGCTAGCAAACAGCCAAATCGGACCATTAAACAGAATAGTGTGGCCAAAATTCGAAAAACTATATGACCAAGTTCGACGGGTGTCTTCTGATGGACGATGAAACCTATGTCAAGGCTAACTTCGGGCAAATCCCAGGTCAAAAACTTGTCAACGGCTCCGGGGGATGTTCCAGCCCAATTTAAATTTGTTTTTGCCGACATATTTGCAAGAAAATTTATGATTTGGCAGGGCATTTGCAGCTGTGGCAAAAAAACGAAAGTTTTCGTTACAAATAAGACAATGACTTCGAAACTATACCAAAAAGAGTGTCTCCAAAAACGAATTTTGCCGTTCATTGATCCCACGACCAATCCGTAATGTTTTGACCAGATTTGGCAAGTTGCCTGATTGAGAAATACTGGGCAATCATGAAGAGGAGACTCAAGGGAAAGGTTGTCAAAGACATCAATCAGATAACGACCTGGTGGGATAAGATAGCTAAAACGATGGACGAAGAAGTTGTGCGTCGCCTAATGAGCCGTGTTACAGGGAAAATTCAAGAGTTCCTTCGAAACCGTGACGAATAATTTTATCCGTATTTTTTCATAAAAGAATGAAGGAAACGCTACATTTGGGTAAAAAAAGATCTTGAATTCAATAATATATAACTGAAACACTGAAGCAAGCTTTATGGGTAATTTTGGAACGGGTTTAAAGAGTAGATTCCGAACAATGATTTTTGAAGTATTTTGGAAATCCAAGCTGGCGACATTCAGAAAAATGGCTTTCGCCAAAATGGCTTTCGATGAAACGCCTTTCGACGAAATGGCTTTCGATGAAATGGCTTTCGACGAAATGATCCTGATCCTCTGTTTGCAGGCCTATAATCTTCCAGCAAAGAAAACATTAGTTCTCTAGATTCTTCAATGATACAATAGGCCTATGATATGAGAAGTATAAAATATATTAACATCAATACATATGTCTGCAAACATGGTAGCTTGTGAAGAAGCAGATATTATACATAACTTGATAAACTTGTTCATGAAATCAATGAATTTGATATTATTTTGCTTTGAGACATATTGAATTCCCCCACAACTATAATCGGCGTATTTTTATGAGAATACAGAACAAAAACCCAGCAAAGTATGATTAGAACTTATCAGACTATAAACCTACTCAAAACAGATTATTTTCACTTCCGATATGCATATTGCAACAGATAAGTAATTCTGATAATTCTTTAGTTAACATTTAGAGCCCGCAGAAGGGCTGATTTTGTAGAATGTTCCCTATTGTTGTTCACTTTTCGTTGTATTTTGCTCCAATGCAAACGACCAGCAGCTGGAAGACGCAATCGCTTTTGTTTGAAGCGAAACTCGCACAGCGAACGTTCCACAGCAGAACTGTTTCCTGTGCGGATTGATTCTGAAGTACTGAACTGAATTTTTTATACTGGTACTACAACTGAGCTGAACCAATCGGCACTTGCTTTACTTCCTGTTAACCTTTTATACCTACTCAGTAGGAAACGCAGAAATGAAATATCGTTTACTACATCAAAACCGTCGGCTCGGGCACGAGAAAGGTGTTCTTTGATCCTCGTTTATACCAAACATTTAAAAAAAATGGATTTTGCATTATTTGTGATTAAGTCATACAACTGAAAATGTTACAATAAATTGATGATCATATTTCCGACGGTATATGAGCAATTCCAGGAATGAGTAGACGAAAAAGTGACAAAATCAGAATCGACCTTCTCCGGTTTGGATGAAACTTTGCACATGGCTTCAGTATGGCAAACCATAAGTTTTGAACCGATTGAGAGGTCAATCCGACTCACGACTGATTTTTAAAATTGGCGTATGTATTTTTGCATTTCTCAAGAATTGCCTTTTTAAAATCGTTGTAACTCGGAAACCGCTAATTGTACAAAAATGGGGTCCAGGCAGAAGTTGGAGGGGGGGCATCAATAGGGCACTCTAAAAAAATATACACTGAAAAAAAAATGAAATTAAAAAAAATCAGGGTTTCGATTTTTTTCGATAATTTTTATTTTGAAGCTCTTATTAATACCTACAGTTTGATGGATATCCCATCCGTTCCTTTTGAAAAATGAAGAAGTTGCAGATATATTCGAAATTTCAAGTTCTCGTTGAAAGATAATCATTTAAACAGTAGAATTTTATTCTACAGGTTAGAGGCAATAAATTTGTTCATGATATCCTTTCTTCTAAAAGTAGCTGTTCTTGTGATACTTGGATATTTAATTATAACACCATTTTTTATATTTCCATGAATTGTTTATTTGCTCGCTATATCTACAATTATTACATTTTAATTATTTTATGATGATCTGCTAAGCATTTCTGGAATTGCTCATACATAAAAAATTATGTTGATACGTTAGATACAATAAGAGATATTCATAAACCTTATCACTCTCTCAGAGGGTAAATTTGAAAAAGGCGTCCCATAGTAAAGAAGATCGTATTCTCGAAAAAATATTATCAAAAATGTGTGTGTATGTGTGTGTTTCGGTAATACTTTTATGCAGCTTCTTCCAAACCTTTCCCCAATCCTCTGAACATTTTCATGATTATGAAAAAGTATCTTAAAAGTTGTAAAAAAAATTTCTTGTCGGTTTAACCCCTTAAAACTCAAGGGAAATATGTTTTCCTTCTATAAAAATCGTTATAGATTCTTCAATTACTATTGAAACGATGTTTTTTTACTGAATGTTAAAGAAAACTTATCTCCAAGGCGACAAATGTGTTTCTGAACGAATAAGTAAAAAGAACCATCTATCTTTATTGCACTAAAATAGTTTGTGTAAAATGACGTATTAACACTCCAAATACCAAGCCTCAAAAAAAGTTGGAACGGTAACTTTGAGCTGTCATAGCTCAGCTGTTTTTCAACGAATCTCAATAAATTTTACACCCTCGAATTTTGTGAAGTTCGTAGATTGATTCCAAAACTTTGTAGCAGACGATTGGTAAAGGAAAACCAATGAAAATTTGATTTTTCCCGTTCCAAGTTTTTTTCACGCGCCCAATATGCCCTATCTGCTTTCCAATTTTCTTTCCTTTGGCATAATCGTCGCATAGAAAATATTGAATACTTCAACTTTACCGAGTCATAACTTTGTTGTTAGTCAACCGATCTTCAAAGTTTGTTCACCATTGGAAAGGTACTACTTCCACAAATAAAATACACTGAACAAAACTAAAAACAGGGTTGTCTACCCAAAGTTATAATGAAAACTGTAGATAGATGACCTAAGAAAAGATGAGACTTTTTACAATGATCGTAAATATCTCGAAATTCAAAGCGATGACCTATATATTTTTATACATCATTCGATTGCTAGTGATACCAGCTACAATTTTCGCTCAACTACCATTCCTGCACAATCAAAAGAAAACATTAAAAACTCAATGAATTTATAAATATATATGAATTTTTTATGTTTTTTCACATGTTTGTATATAACTCAAAAATTAAAGCGATGACATGTACATTTTTTTGATTCAAAATATTGGAATCATTACCAGAAACAATGCATTGATGATCAAAATTGTATATCCGTTCAAAGAATCTCATGAAATTTGGTACAAATTCAGAGAATTTCTATTATTGGGAAAATTTTGCCAAAAAAATAAACACATATATTTTTTTATTATTTTAGTTTCTATTAATAAAATAAATTTTGTGACAACACGAAAATTTTAAATTATTTCAATGGCTTTGTACAATAAGAAATAGAACGTAAAATTATATGAATTTCATATACTAACCCATGCAAAAGAAACAAACCACAATTTAAAAAAAAAATTATTGCTTGATTTTTGTTTTACAAGCAATTAAGAATTCTGAATTTAGCACTAAAAAATCAAACGAAATTAGGTAAAACTTGTTTTTATCCACCTAGTTGTGTAATTTTGCTCTTCCCATATCTCTCTTATTCTCATATAAAAAATGTATTCTTCAAACAGTTTTGTTAGATTTTTGAAAAACATGAAAGCTAGTGCATAAACTAGTGTAACCTACAAAATGAAACAGTTCTCAAATCGGTTAGGCCATCTTTCTCAGTGAAGTGAGTTCCACTATTTCAGGTACTTATGAAACTGGAATAGCCCCGAATATTGGCTTTGCAGCAGCCTTTGCGATTACCACCAACCAACCAAACTATTCGCAGCTTACAGTTGTCTTTGTCTCGAAAACAACCTCTTCGTTTGAATGCTTTTCACTGAATGAAACCCTGCACCTATGTTATCAGAACTAATTGGCTCAAGTTGCATGTTCCCCGAAAGGATGCTGAACGATCTGCAGTTGCCAAAATGCACGGTTGATAAAACCTTCAACCACCGAGAGGCCTTAGAGATTTTACAAAAGCCACACCATGCTGCATTCTCAGAAGAATGCAGAACGATTTCTACCCGAATATGCACTTGAATTAATTTAACACTTTAGAAGACAAAAATACCTTATTTTCATAATTAGCTAATAAATGACTTACATGATACGAATATTTTCCAATGAAAAAACCCAATGTATAAACATAATTGAAAAAAAAAAATTAAAAAATATCTCCTCCGCCTTTTTTTATAAACTTACTCGAAAATAATTTCTGTCAAATACAAAAATCAGATCTTTTTTCGTTTGCCTCAATGTTAGATACAGCAGTTTGAATATAACCTGTTTTCGAACTAGTTTTGCTCATAACTTCGGTTCAAAAAACGCTACTTGAATGCACCAGTCATTAAAAAATTGGTTTTAACAAACTCTAAAAGATGTTCAAAGATACCTATTAGAAAAGAGAAAAATATAAATGCTATAGCAAAAAATCTGATTTTGTGAGAAACACCCTAAGTTGCTCTTCAAAAATAGCGGTTTGTGCTTAGGTCACATAACCGTTTTGAATTTTCTTTACGTTTCGTCTTTGACTCGTCAGTGCAGAGCAGTTCAAATTGAACTGTCTTATGCGCAACTCGGCAGTTCAATTTGAACCGACAAATATAAGTATAAGCCGAAAACAAACGTTTTCGTTTGACACGTTGGAAAAGACGTGGCACTTCGGTTCCAAATAAAAACGTATTCTGCAAATAGCAGAAACTTTACGTCTGCTTAGCGGTTTAAATTGAACTGCCGAGTTTTGCATTAGACAGCTCAATACGAACTGCTCTGCACTGACGAGTCAAAGACGAAACGTTACGAAAATCACTCAAAGGACAAATAAATAGTGCGAGTTTATTCATAACCTAAATTATATATTCAAATTCTTGTTCGGCCTTACCGGTAACAATTTTTTTTGCTAGCAGTTTCATAAACAACAATGAAAAACGAAATCCAAGTAAGTCATGATATGCTCATCGGAAGAAAAACCACGTGGCACGCGGCAGTTTTGCCACTCAGTGAAATGCCGAGCTACGGGGAGTTTATAGGTTAAAAATGCCTGCTTCGACCATCTGACATTCAAGAAGACGGTTCTCGCGGCAGATTGTGCACTTGACTGTCTACCTCTCTCTCTCTCTATCGCTCTCCTCGAGATCGGTGCCGTTTTTGCGAAATGGCGGGTGCATTAACGGACTTGCGAACTGACCGAGTGGCCGCGATCTGCTGGGGCCGGTTTAACCTTTCACCGATCGATCGACAGCGACCGTAAAGAATGGCGGAATCGGACACCGATGGCCGCAAGCCAAGTTGAAGGTCGGACCCATTCGATTCGTTGCATTTGGGTTTTTCCTTCTGGTTTATATCTAGGCCCATTTGTGTTCGCGATCACGATTCGCCAAGTGCCTCACAACAGCGGAGGTCCGTCGCGAAATAACACTTGTTGAGATGCTTTATTGAACGTTCTTTTTTTCTTCTTTCTCTTCCGTTTCGTTGCAGGTTAGTGCGTACGATTAGACGAATGTGATATTCAAATGAACTTCGACGGACCGGTTTTAGGCATTAGGAAAGGTAAACAAAAACTATCGCTTGAAATAAATCTTAACTATCTTATACACGCATATCTTAAGCGGGATCACATTTGAAATGCTAGTAACCTTCAACTGTTCCGCGATGTTTGAGGTGTCCAAACATATCAAAAGATTCCTAATTTAGTTCGAACATGTCCAACTATACTTAGGCTTAAGATCGGCCAACGCCTAAAATAAATACACCGTCAGGTTTAAAATTTGCAACAACAAATAAAAACAGTGCTAAGCTTATCTAAGCCTTGTTCTTCAGTCTACGCAACTTTCGAAAAAAAAGACTGGACACGAAAAACTTAGCACACACACTCACGAATACCAAATTCATTTTAAGATTTTGCTGTATTATGAGAGAAGTTTAGAACATCTAACCCACTTTACTCCACCAAGTGTAAACGTCCAAATTTTCGCGTGTTCAAACATTGGCGAAAAGACAAACCAAGGTTAGAGACAGAGCGATCGGAATATTCCGGAAATCAAACGAATCCGAAATGGCTTTGGTTTTTAGTTGACAGATGTCTGATTTCACTCAACGGTCCTAAGGAAGCTAGAAAAAAAAACTGTGTTTGCAAATGAGTTGAACCCGTTTCACGCGAAACCTTTTAGCAACTTTGAACACTAGTAGCAAACATGCGAATAATTATGTGCGAAGCAAAAGGTGCGAAATCTCAACTGCGTGCCACGGATCAACGTCTGGGATGAGTGAAAGGATTCTGGTAAATTTGGAATCAAATATATGTACATTTAGTGGAACGAGTTTTTTTTAGCCGTCCGTCACTTGAATTGCAAAACTTTCAAACTTTAAAAATAGATAGAACTTAGCGCGGTTCAAGTTGAACTGCTATGCTGTAGTAGCAGTTCAATGGGAGCTGTTAATGCTCCGACACTAAGATATGCTTAGCCATATTCTAGATCATTGGGCGAACAGCTTTTGTTAAATTTGACTCGTCTTGGAAAACCCTCACGGTCGATTGTTGGTTGAGCTTCCGGCTGATGGGAATACATTCATGATTCGTTAGCCGCATCAATCCCCTATAGAAATCTTTGGAAGCACCGGAATTGGATTATCTCAATGCTTCGGATGACCAATTGTAACGAGCATTTGTCATAATAAGAACATTTTCTCGATAAAGTCCCAAATCCATTGAACCGAATTTTTCAATTGACTAAAAATAGCACAAGCAAACAGAAAAGACAATGTGTTCTGAGCACGCAAACCATTCAAAACAAATGGAACTGCACGATACTGATGTCAAATTTAAGCTTTGTCATATCTCAAAACATAGCGAGCAAGCCTCAGCTTTAAATAGTTAGAAGGAAGGATTTTCGAAAGTACGGTGAAAATCAAATGAGAATGTGCAAACGATTCGATTCGATCATCGTTTGACGGATCATTTTTTTTGTCCTATGTCTCAATGATGAGAAGGGCAGCTGCTATAAAACGCTAACCTATTTCTCCTAAAAAGTAACTGTTTCATTATCAGCATTCGTTCAATGTGATTAGGGCGATTTTGTGATGTTTTGGTAGGAAAAAACTAAGTGGGTAATGTCAGAAACATAACCGGATGACGTGAATACGAATAAAAAAAGATCGTACAAACTTTTCGATGTTGAACACTGCTGAGTTCATTTATCTCAAATGCGAGAGATCAGTTGGAATTTCAATATTTGCGTTTTATGTTTAGATCGAGATCCAGGTACAGGTTTACATCCTGAATTTGAACCAAAACCTAAGTCTGAACCACAACCTGGTGCTTAAGTCCAGGTTCAGTTCCAAATCCAAGTTTGGATTATGAATTTGGTTTCGATACTTGAGTTTTGGACCTGCAAGAGGCTTTTGAATCTGAATCAGAGCCCGAATTATGTACCAATTTTCAGAGTCTGGATTCTAAATCTGGATTGTAAACTGAACCTGGAATCTGAACCTGTTTTTCGAAGCTGGATTCTGTCTGGACCTGAGCTCTGGACATGGACTTTGGGCTGGGATTTTGGTTTTAGACTCAAAGCCTACAGCTGAACTAAGAATAATTTATCTGAATTCTAGAATCTGGATTCGAAACTTGAGTTAAGTGGATTCTGAACCTGAACTCTGGATTTTGATTTGATTTTGGACCGGGATTCTAGATCTGGATTTTGAGCCTGGACCCGAATCATGAATTCTTGATCTGGGTTCTACAAAAAGATCTGAATTCTAAACTTGAGCCACGAACCTGGGTTTGAACTCAGGATTTGCACTTTGTGTCTGGACCGGAATTCTGGATCAAAGTCTGGACTGGATCCTTGAATTCAAGATCTGAATTTTGGATCCGGATATGGATTCTAGACCTGAATTCTAATCTGGGCCTGAGTACTGATACTAGATTCTGGATCTGGTTTCTGAACTTGACTCCTTGCAAAAGAAACAAACCACAATTTAAAAAAAAAATTATTGCTTGATTTTTGTTTTACAAGCAATTAAGAATTCTGAATTTAGCACTAAAAAATCAAACGAAATTAGGTAAAACTTGTTTTTATCCACCTAGTTGTGTAATTTTGCTCTTCCCATATCTCTCTTATTCTCATATAAAAAATGTATTCTTCAAACAGTTTTGTTAGATTTTTGAAAAACATGAAAGCTAGTGCATAAACTAGTGTAACCTACAAAATGAAACAGTTCTCAAATCGGTTAGGCCATCTTTCTCAGTGAAGTGAGTTCCACTATTTCAGGTACTTATGAAACTGGAATAGCCCCGAATATTGGCTTTGCAGCAGCCTTTGCGATTACCACCAACCAACCAAACTATTCGCAGCTTACAGTTGTCTTTGTCTCGAAAACAACCTCTTCGTTTGAATGCTTTTCACTGAATGAAACCCTGCACCTATGTTATCAGAACTAATTGGCTCAAGTTGCATGTTCCCCGAAAGGATGCTGAACGATCTGCAGTTGCCAAAATGCACGGTTGATAAAACCTTCAACCACCGAGAGGCCTTAGAGATTTTACAAAAGCCACACCATGCTGCATTCTCAGAAGAATGCAGAACGATTTCTACCCGAATATGCACTTGAATTAATTTAACACTTTAGAAGACAAAAATACCTTATTTTCATAATTAGCTAATAAATGACTTACATGATACGAATATTTTCCAATGAAAAAACCCAATGTATAAACATAATTGAAAAAAAAAATTAAAAAATATCTCCTCCGCCTTTTTTTATAAACTTACTCGAAAATAATTTCTGTCAAATACAAAAATCAGATCTTTTTTCGTTTGCCTCAATGTTAGATACAGCAGTTTGAATATAACCTGTTTTCGAACTAGTTTTGCTCATAACTTCGGTTCAAAAAACGCTACTTGAATGCACCAGTCATTAAAAAATTGGTTTTAACAAACTCTAAAAGATGTTCAAAGATACCTATTAGAAAAGAGAAAAATATAAATGCTATAGCAAAAAATCTGATTTTGTGAGAAACACCCTAAGTTGCTCTTCAAAAATAGCGGTTTGTGCTTAGGTCACATAACCGTTTTGAATTTTCTTTACGTTTCGTCTTTGACTCGTCAGTGCAGAGCAGTTCAAATTGAACTGTCTTATGCGCAACTCGGCAGTTCAATTTGAACCGACAAATATAAGTATAAGCCGAAAACAAACGTTTTCGTTTGACACGTTGGAAAAGACGTGGCACTTCGGTTCCAAATAAAAACGTATTCTGCAAATAGCAGAAACTTTACGTCTGCTTAGCGGTTTAAATTGAACTGCCGAGTTTTGCATTAGACAGCTCAATACGAACTGCTCTGCACTGACGAGTCAAAGACGAAACGTTACGAAAATCACTCAAAGGACAAATAAATAGTGCGAGTTTATTCATAACCTAAATTATATATTCAAATTCTTGTTCGGCCTTACCGGTAACAATTTTTTTTGCTAGCAGTTTCATAAACAACAATGAAAAACGAAATCCAAGTAAGTCATGATATGCTCATCGGAAGAAAAACCACGTGGCACGCGGCAGTTTTGCCACTCAGTGAAATGCCGAGCTACGGGGAGTTTATAGGTTAAAAATGCCTGCTTCGACCATCTGACATTCAAGAAGACGGTTCTCGCGGCAGATTGTGCACTTGACTGTCTACCTCTCTCTCTCTCTCTATCGCTCTCCTCGAGATCGGTGCCGTTTTTGCGAAATGGCGGGTGCATTAACGGACTTGCGAACTGACCGAGTGGCCGCGATCTGCTGGGGCCGGTTTAACCTTTCACCGATCGATCGACAGCGACCGTAAAGAATGGCGGAATCGGACACCGATGGCCGCAAGCCAAGTTAAAGGTCGGACCCATTCGATTCGTTGCATTTGGGTTTTTCCTTCTGGTTTATATCTAGGCCCATTTGTGTTCGCGATCACGATTCGCCAAGTGCCTCACAACAGCGGAGGTCCGTCGCGAAATAACACTTGTTGAGATGCTTTATTGAACGTTCTTTTTTTTCTTCTTTCTCTTCCGTTTCGTTGCAGGTTAGTGCGTACGATTAGACGAATGTGATATTCAAATGAACTTCGACGGACCGGTTTTAGGCATTAGGAAAGGTAAACAAAAACTATCGCTTGAAATAAATCTTAACTATCTTATACACGCATATCTTAAGCGGGATCACATTTGAAATGCTAGTAACCTTCAACTGTTCCGCGATGTTTGAGGTGTCCAAACATATCAAAAGATTCCTAATTTAGTTCGAACATGTCCAACTATACTTAGGCTTAAGATCGGCCAACGCCTAAAATAAATACACCGTCAGGTTTAAAATTTGCAACAACAAATAAAAACAGTGCTAAGCTTATCTAAGCCTTGTTCTTCAGTCTACGCAACTTTCGAAAAAAAAGACTGGACACGAAAAACTTAGCACACACACTCACGAATACCAAATTCATTTTAAGATTTTGCTGTATTATGAGAGAAGTTTAGAACATCTAACCCACTTTACTCCACCAAGTATAAACGTCCAAATTTTCGCGTGTTCAAACATTGGCGAAAAGACAAACCAAGGTTAGAGACAGAGCGATCGGAATATTCCGGAAATCAAACGAATCCGAAATGGCTTTGGTTTTTAGTTGACAGATGTCTGATTTCACTCAACGGTCCTAAGGAAGCTAGAAAAAAAACTGTGTTTGCAAATGAGTTGAACCCGTTTCACGCGAAACCTTTTAGCAACTTTGAACACTAGTAGCAAACATGCGAATAATTATGTGCGAAGCAAAAGGTGCGAAATCTCAACTGCGTGCCTAATCCTATGTCTCCTAAAAAGTAACTGTTTCATTATCAGCATTCGTTCAATGTGATTAGGGCGATTTTGTGATGTTTTGGTAGGAAAAAACTAAGTGGGTAATGTCAGAAACATAACCGGATGACGTGAATACGAATAAAAAAAGATCGTACAAACTTTTCGATGTTGAACACTGCTGAGTTCATTTATCTCAAATGCGAGAGATCAGTTGGAATTTCAATATTTGCGTTTTATGTTTAGATCGAGATCCAGGTACAGGTTTACATCCTGAATTTGAACCAAAACCTAAGTCTGAACCACAACCTGGTGCTTAAGTCCAGGTTCAGTTCCAAATCCAAGTTTGGATTATGAATTTGGTTTCGATACTTGAGTTTTGGACCTGCAAGAGGCTTTTGAATCTGAATCAGAGCCCGAATTATGTACCAATTTTCAGAGTCTGGATTCTAAATCTGGATTGTAAACTGAACCTGGAATCTGAACCTGTTTTTCGAAGCTGGATTCTGTCTGGACCTGAGCTCTGGACATGGACTTTGGGCTGGGATTTTGGTTTTAGACTCAAAGCCTACAGCTGAACTAAGAATAATTTATCTGAATTCTAGAATCTGGATTCGAAACTTGAGTTAAGTGGATTCTGAACCTGAACTCTGGATTCTGATTTGATTTTGGACCGGGATTCTAGATCTGGATTTTGAGCCTGGACCCGAATCATGAATTCTTGATCTGGGTTCTACAAAAAGATCTGAATTCTAAACTTGAGCCACGAACCTGGGTTTGAACTCAGGATTTGCACTTTGTGTCTGGACCGGAATTCTGGATCAAAGTCTGGACTGGATCCTTGAATTCAAGATCTGAATTTTGGATCCGGATATGGATTCTAGACCTGAATTCTAATCTGGGCCTGAGTACTGATACTAGATTCTGGATCTGGTTTCTGAACTTGACTCTGGATTCTGAATTAGCATTTTACGGCTGGATTCTGCACTTGAAATCTGAATTTGAGTTCTAAACTTTGATACATGACCTAAGTTCTGAAACTGAGTTCTGAACTTAAGTTGTTGACGTTGAGTTCATAACCTGGATTTTGAGCGTGGTTTTCTACTATTGAATTCTTGACCTGAGCTCTGGACCTTAACCATGATTCTGAACCTGCACTTTCAGAAATGAATTTTGGAGCTGGATTCTTGACCTAAACTCAGGATCTGCATTTTAGATCGGGATTCAAAATCTGAATTCCGAACCTGAGTTCAATTTTTCTGGATCTGAACCGATACCGATCCTAGATTTGATCCTATCTGGATCTAAATCTTTTCATGGATTTAGAACTTGAATTCTGGACCAGAATTTTGAAAAACAAGGCCCATGCGAATACGGAACCGGGACTTGGAACCTGGATTCTGGACCTGAATTCTGAACCTGATTTCTGGGCCGAAATTTTGAATCCGAATCACCTGGAACCTGAATACTGCAGCTGGATTGGGAAATTGAGCTCAATTCCCAGAATCTGAAACTAGATTCAGACTTGAGTCCTGAATCAAAATTCTGAACCTGAACTCTGTAGATGGATTTTGGACCTGAATTCTGGGTCTGAACTCTGAACTTGGATGACAGATCTGAACTCAAGATGTCATTTTGGATCGGGTATTCAAAATCTGAACTCCGAACCTGCGTTCAAGACCAGTATTCAGGAACTGAACCAGAATTTTGGATCAGAGCCTAGACTTGAACCTTGAATTCCTGATCTGGATTTCGGAACGAAATAACGGGTAGTCTAAACCTCAATTCTGAGTCTCGATTCTGGACAAAGATTCTGATTATGAGTTCCGGATTTGAATCCTGGCTCGGGATTCTGGCCCGGAACTCTAAACCTGCACCTGGATACTGGATCTGGATTCTAAGCATGAACTCTGAACCTGGATTGGACTTATGACCTGAACTTTGGACCAACATTATGGACCGGAAGATTCCTGAACTGTAAACTTGGATTCTTGACATGGATTCTATACGTAAATTCTGCACCAGTTTTTGTATTTGAGTATTTAAGGGTTCTGAACCTGGCACTAGATTTAGGATTCTGGAATTGAATTCAGAATGTTAATTTTAATCCTGGATTCTGGACCTGAATCTAGATTCTAGACCTAAATTCCAAGTCTGTATACTGAAATTGAATTCTGGATCTGAATACTAAGTCTAGATTCTGGACCATGATCTTAGGAATGAGTTCTGTTACGTAATTCAAGTCAGAGTTCTAAACCTGGACCTGGACTTGGGTTCACGATTTGAGTTCTGAATCTTAAATTTGGACATGAATTCAATGTCTGGATTCTGGATCTGACTACGGAACCTTAATTCTGACTTTTGAATCTGGAACTAAATTCATGACAAACTCTGAATCTTGATTCTGAATTCTGCACCTTTGTGTTCGATTTGAGTTTTGGAGCCAGATTCTAGACATGAATGTACCTAGTATTTGTATTCTAGACATGGAGTTTGGACTAAGATTCTGGACTTGGATTATGGATCTGGATTTCGAGCTATATTTATGAATCTCGATTCACGGCCTACTAGACTCAGAATCTGGATTGAGATTCTGAACCTGATTTCTAAATCTAAATGCCAAATTTGGATATTGGATCTGAATTCTGGACCTGCAATCAAGGTCTCGGATTCAGTAATTCGGATGTTTGACTTGAATTTCTTGGTTGGATCCCGATTTGAGCCTGAGTTCTGGACCTGAATTCTGAATTTGAATTTTAGATCTGGATTCTGAATTCTAAACCTGGATTCAGGACCAACATTCTAGACTTTAATTCTGGATCTGAAATGTGGATGTAATTTTTGAACTGGGCACAGGTTCTAAATTTTGAGCCAAGATTCTAGTGTGGGGCTTCAATGCAAGACAAAAATTTAAATCTGAAGCAGGATTTTTTATCTGAACCAGGACTGGATTTGAATTCTGGACCTGAATTCGGGACGTGAATTCAGAACCTGATTTCCAAACTCGGATTCTAGATCTGGATTCTGAATCTGAATTCTGGATCCAAAGACTGGATCTGTATTCTAGATCTAGATTCGGAATCTATACTCAGAGATTCGATTTGGACATACTTTCTGATCCTGGACTTGGATTCTGAACCTAAACCTGAACTTCTGAACCCAGATTCGGAATCTGAACTCTAGACCTGAATTCTGTATCTGAATGCTGAACCACGATTCTAGATTTAAATTCTGAATTCCGAATAAGAACTTAGAACCTCATTCGTACCGCATCTCTCGGATCGATCGGACGTTATTTCGTGCTCTTAAGCAGTATATATATATTTCTGATATTACATCTTTTAAGATTTTATCTGATCAACAATTCTTCTCCATGTAACTCGATCCATGGCTGCTTGCCTCCAACCACGTCGGCGCCCGATACTATCCAGGTTTCGCTCCACTTGGTCCAGCCACCGTGAACGCTGCGCTCCTCTTTGTCTTGTACCTGCCGGATTAGAGGTGAACACCAACTTGGTGGGGCTGTTGTCCGGCATTCTCACGACATGCCCCGCCCACCGTACCCTTCCAGCCTGGGCTACTTTCCGGATACTTGGCTCACCGTAGAGTTGCGCTAGTTCGTGGTTCATTCTTCTCCTCCACACTCCATTCTCCTGCACACCACCGAAGATCGTTCTCAGCACCCTCCTTTCGAAGACTTCGAGTGCTTGCAGGTCCTCCTCGAGCATTGTCCACGTTTCGTGCCCGTAGAGAACCACCGGTCTTACCAGTGATTTGTACATGGTGCACTTCGTGCGGGGGTGAAGTTTCCTGGATCTCAATGTTTTGTGGAGTCCATAGTAGGCACGACTTCCGGATATAATGCGCCTCCTGATCTCCCGGCTGGTGTCGTTGTCCGCAGTCACCATTGAGCCAAGATAGATGAACTCGTCAACCACCTCGAACTCGTCGCCGTCGATCGTAATACTGCTGCCCAGACGTTGCCTATCGCGTTCAGTTCCGCCAGCCAGCATGTACTTTGTCTTAGACACATTTATCCTCAGTCCTACTCGTGCCGCTTCGCGCTTTAGTCGGGTATACAGATCTGCTACCGTCTCCTTGTTTCTACCGATTATATCCACGTCATCAGCGAAGCACACGAATTGTCCGGACCTCGTGAAAATCGTGCCCCGCATGTTGAACCGCGCTCTTCGCATAACTCCTTCAAGTGCGATGTTGAACAGCAGGCAGGACAACCCATCACCTTGTCTTAATCCCCTACGTGATTCGAACGGTTCAGAGAAACCGCCCGCAATCTTGACACAACACTGTACACCATCCATCGTAGCCTTAATCAGTCTTGTCAGCTTCCCAGGGAAGCCGTTCTCGTCCATAATTTTCCATAGCTCTACACGGTCAACCGTGTCGTATGCGGCTTTGAAGTCGATGAACAGATGATGCGTCGGGACCCGGTATTCACGGCATTTTTGGAGGATTTGCCGTATAGTGAAGATTTGGTCGTTTGTTGATCTGCCGTTGATGAACCCGGCCTGATAACTCCCGACAAATCCATTTACCAGTGGTGATAGGCACCGGAACAGGATCTGGGATAACACTTTGTAGGCGGCATTTGACACTGTGATTGCCCTGTAGTTTGCACAGTTCAATTTGTCACCTTTCTTGTATATCGGGGTGATGACCCCTTCCTTCCACTCCTCCGGTAGCTGTTCTCTGTCCCAGATCTCTTCGATTATTCGGTGCATGCATTCCGTCAGTTTCTCCGGTCCCCTTTTGAAGAGTTCTGCTCCTAGACCATCCTTACCAGCTGCTTTGTTATTCTTGAGCTGTTGGATAGCCTCCTTGACCTCGTTCATAGTGGGCACTGGTACATCTCCGTCGGCTGCAACACTGACATAATCTTCCTCCTCCAACGCCTGATTGTCCGCCTGTGCACTATTCAGATGTTCATCGTAGTGCTGCTTCCACCTTTCGATCACCTCACGTTCGTCCGTCAGGATGCCACCTTCCTTGTCTCTACACATTTCGGCTCGCGGCATGAAGCCGTTGCGAGAGTCATTCAGCTTCCTGTAGAACGCCCGTGTATCCTGAGAACGATATAGCATCTCCATCTCCTCTCTCTCCGACTCTTCCAGGCGGCGCTTTTTGTCCCGGAAAAGACGAGTTTGCTGCTTTCGTCTCTGTCGATACGATTCCACGTTCTGACGGGTGGCTTGACGCAACATCGCTGCGCGTGCTGCATTCTTCTCGTCCAATATCTCCTGGCATTCGCCGTCGAACCATTCGTTCCGTCGACTCCTTGGCACGTATCCCAGGACGCTCTCCGCAGCATTGCTGATGGCTGCTTTAGTTCTGGTCCAGCAGTCCTCCAGGGGAGCATCATTGAACTCCTCCTCCGCTAGCAACGCTGCTTCGAGATGCCGCGCGTAGGCAGTCGCGACCTCGGTGTCCCTCAGTCGGTCCAGATTATACCGCGGCGGGCACCGGTACCGTACGTTATTCACAACGGACAGTTTTGGACGCAGCTTAACCATCACAAGGTAGTGGTCCGAGTCGATGTTAGCGCCCCGATAGGTTCGTACGTCGATAATGTCCGAGAAATGCCGTCCATCAATCAGGACGTGATCGATTTGTGTCTCCGTTTGCATGGGTGATCTCCAGGTGTATCGGTGCAGGAGGCGGTGCTGGAAAAAGGTGCTTTTTATGGCCATGTTCTTGGAGGTGGCAAAGTCGATGAGTCTTAGGCCGTTCTCGTTCGTTTGCTGGTGGGCGCTGAACCTTCCAACTACCGGTCTGAACTCCACCTCCTGGCCAACCTGAGCATTGAAATCGCCGATGACGATCTTGATGTCATGTCTTGGGCAGCGATCGTATTCACGTTCCAGCTGCGCGTAGAATTCGTCTTTGTCGTCATCGCTACTTCCGAGGTGGGGACTATGCACGTTAAGCAGTGCCGTGTGTGTTTTTCCTTGCTAAAGGTTTTTTTCTCACACATTCGATAGTTTACCAGACTAGTATAATAGTGATCAGACGGTGCCTATCATCAAAAACTGCCGTTATTCTATTGTGTATCCAAGAGGGTTAGCTCTTTGTTTGCGGTGCTAGTGATTGTTCCCGTGCGAAGGTTCCGCACACTAGCAGCAGAGACAATCATCTTGCTGACCTTGAACTGGATTAGTGGTGTCTAGCTAAGTATAATCCTAGTGTTTTGTTTTTATCATTCTACCCGTTTATCTCAACATATCTCAATAAAGCGTGTGTTTACTTTACTATGAACGAGGGCGGAGGGCGTCCTCCCTCAAATGATAATCTCTCCATAAAAATGGATGGCATAGAACTCCTGGATAATTTATCTTCCCCTGATAACCCCTCTCGCACACGCGTGTGGCCAACCGGTTCTGCTGGGCCCTATGTGGTATACTTCCGGTCCAAAAAAGAACAATCACTCAATTTGATGCAAATATCAAGTGAGCTGGCTAAGTACTACTCGGACGTTATCCAGATAGCAAAAGTTCGAGCGAAAAAGTTGAAAGTTGTCGTGAAAACCCTCGAGCAGGCAAATCAGATCGTTCGCCATGAGGCCTTTACGAGGAATTACCGCGTTTACATACCAGCTCGGGAAGTGGAGATTGACGGCGTGGTTAGTGAGGCGAGTTTGACCTGCGAATACCTTCTGAAGAGTGGGGTTGGCTGTTTCAGAGATCCTGCTCTTCAGAATGTTAAAATACTGGACTGCAAGCAATTGAGTTCAGTAAAAATTGCAGAAGATAAGACAAAAACTTATTCTTCATCAGACTCATTTCGGGTAACTTTCGCTGGATCTGCTCTTCCCAATTACGTCCTTCTGGGCAAGGTTCGCTTACCTGTACGCTTATTTGTCCCGCGGGTAATGAATTGTACCAATTGCAAGCAGCTGGGTCACACAGCCACCTACTGCGGCAATAAGCAAAGGTGCATTAAATGTGGAGGGGAACATGCAGACGAATCATGTGGCAAAAAAGCTTCAAAGTGTCTTTACTGTGGGGAAAACCCACATGAATTGAATTCATGTCCCGCGTACAAACTGCGCGGAGAAAAATTGAAGCAATCTCTTAAAGAACGTTCCAAACGAACTTTCGCAGAGATGCTGAAGAACACCATGCCACCTGTCGAATCGATGAATCTCTTTGATTGTTTGCCTACCGACGAGAATGATTCCGATGACCCTCAAGAGGGATCATCCTTTACTATGCCTAGCGGTTCTAGGAAAAGAAGGACGATCTCATCTCCTAAACTGCCTTGTAAAGGCCCAAGGATATCCATTGCGGGGACCAAAAAAATTATAAATACTCGAAGTGCTTCCCAAAAACCGAAGCAAAAGGCTCCTGGTCTAGCGAACTTAGCATCAGACCAAGAGTTTCCTGCACTTCCCGGTACACCAAAAACCCCGAGTACCCCTAAAATACAAACTGAGAATCAATCAAGTGCTGGAATACTGAAATTCTCTAACATTGTGGACTGGATTCTTAGAACCTTCAACGTCACTGATCCTCTCAAGAGTCTGTTGATGACATTTATGCCAACAATTAAAGCATTTTTGAAGCAGTTGACTGCAAAATGGCCCCTCCTTTCAGAGATTGTATCCTTTGATGGCTAATACATCGAACGAGGTTAAGGATGCAATCACTGTACTACAGTGGAACAGCAGAAGTATCCTCCCGAAAATTGATTCCTTCAAAGTTCTTTTAAATAGTTTGAAATGCGACGCATTTGCTTTGTGTGAAACCTGGCTGACCTCAAATGTAACCCTCAACTTCCACGATTTTAACATAATTCGCCTGGATCGAGATGATCCCTACGGAGGAGTACTTTTGGGGATCAAAAAGTGCTATTCCTTCTTCCGAATTAACCTCCCATCGATACCAGGTATTGAAGTTGTCGCATGTCAGGTCAGAATTAAAGGCAAAGACCTTTGCATTGCTTCCATCTACATTGCTCCAAGGGCCTCGATTGGGCATCGGCGGCTAAGCGATATCATTGAGCTCCTTCCCGCACCAACGTTAGTTTTAGGTGACTTCAACTCACATGGTACGGGTTGGGGTTGTCTTCATGATGACAATAGATCAACCGTGATCTATGATCTTTGCGATAACTTCAATATGGCAATTCTTAATACGGGAGAAATGACACGGATTCCTGCACCACCAGCAAGACCAAGTGCGCTGGATTTATCCCTTTGCTCGACATCACTACGGCTGGATTGCAAGTGGAAGGTGATCCCTGATCCCCACGGTAGCGATCATCTACCTATCGTAATTTCAATCACCTGCGGATTACGACCAGCGGAGACAATCAATGTTTCGTATGACCTCACACGAAATATTGATTGGAAAGAATACGCTAATTCGATGTCTGAGAAACTCAAAACAACACAAGAACTTCCTCCGGAGGAAGAGTACACGTTTTTGGCTGGCTTGATTCTCGACTCCGCGATTCAAGCTCAGACGAAACGTGTACCCGGCGCGAAAACTAACATCCGTTCTCCCAATCCGTGGTGGGACAAAGAGTGCTCATCATTGAACGCGGAAAGATCTTTAGCATTCAAAAAGTTCAGAAAATATGGAACACCTGATAATTATCGCAATTACGCGGCGCTAGAAAAACAAATGAAGAACTTAGTTAAAGCAAAAAAACTAGGTTACTGGCGACGGTTTGTTGACGGATTAACAAAAGAAACATCGATGAGCACTCTTTGGAACACAGCCCGACGAATGCGCAACAAAAACACCATGAACGAAAGCGAGGAATATTCTAACCGCTGGATATTCGATTTCGCTAAAAAAGTATGTCCTGACTCTGTTCCGGAACAGACGATCATGCGCGTCGCCTCATCAAACAGAAACGAAACACCTTTTTCGATGGTAGAGTTCTCACTTGCGCTCTTGTCGTGTAACAATAAAGCTCCGGGGTTAGACAAAATTAAATTCAACTTGTTGAAAAATTTGCCTGACTCTGCTAAAAGACGCTTATTGAATTTATTCAACAGGCTTCTTGAGGATAATATTGTCCCACATGACTGGAGACAAGTAAGAGTTATCGCCATTCAAAAACCAGGAAAACCAGCCTCCGATCACAATTCGTATCGGCCGATTGCCATGCTTTCTTGTATCCGGAAATTGTTCGAAAAAATGATTCTGTTTCGTCTAGACAATTGGGTCGAGACTAATGGCTTACTTTCAGATACACAATTTGGTTTCCGCAGGGGCAAAGGAACGAACGATTGTCTTGCGTTGCTCTCAACAGAAATTCAAATGACATTTGCTCGTAAAGAACAAATGGCATCAGTTTTCTTAGACATCAAGGGGGCTTTTGACTCAGTTTCA